>NC_133337.1:53996189-54329522 GCF_030506205.2 Paramisgurnus dabryanus | reverse complement strand
TTTGAGATAAAGTACTGTGCAAAACTCTTGGCCACCAATAGATTTGTTGTTTTTTGCAAAAGTTTAGTGACCATATCGTATTATTTCTCAGTCTCTTTACAACCAGAAAATATGGGAAATTTGTAAAAAACTGCTTTTATTTTTTGCATTTAGTGTGACCTCCCTCTACACCTGTGCATGAGGACTTCCCGCTGTAAGCTGATTTTAGTGCAACAATTATTGAGGGGATAACTCCCTATTTGAGAAAATTTAACAGTGCAGATGGACTCCATGCAATCCTTTGTACGTGCAAACTGAAATTTAATGCTATGTGAATGCTTCTATTATTTGCTCATTATGAATAATAGCCCATTTTATAGGGTGTTTGCACAGGCAGCCATGCAAGTTTGCGAGCGTGCGTTTACGTGCACACACACGAGCCAATGCGAGAATGCTTAAAGCCCTACAATAGACCAGACAACCAGACACATTAAAGGAAATGGGTGCCAAAGTCAACCACGCTTCATTTTCAGCTCTAGACGGAGAAAGATCTTGGTACATCAATACGTTTTCCTATACGTATGATGGGATTCACGTCTGCCGTACTCTGGGCTCTTCTCAGTTTAACACGGATAAGTTAAACACATAGCCCACCCAATCCAGGACTGTCAAAGCAGCTTTGACGGTTTAATGAGACTTGCTATGATTTATGACAGATATTCATATTGCAATAACAGGTTGTTAAACAGCACTAGCTGGCGAGATTCACTGACCCTCACCATAAAAAAAACAGTCTGTGTAATATTTTCATTCACGTAGACTTTGCACCTGCTGTAATTTTATTCTTTTTTTGGCCTCAAAGGAGAGCCGTAATGTTTTGTGATTTATGTTTATTTTAACGAAAAACTCACATTTGCAAACAACCTGTATTGGTTTGCGAAATTTATAGCTGCAGCGACTGCGTCAGGACAAAGCAAAAAAATATTCCTGAAAGGACCTGTTTTTCATCTTTCTTAAATTTTTCTCGTTTTAAAACAACAGTCATAACTTTCGCGTCTCTACGTAACAAACACAAACTTGAGATCTGGAATCTAAGCCAACACTTCCAAAGGGCTTGCCGAAAGATAAACAAGTTACAAATCACTGGGTGTTCATAAAAGGCCCGCCGTATAAAATGGAGGCAATAAAGTCAATTATTTTTGCACTAAACCTTCTCTCTCTGCTGAGAAAACAACATCAGATACGACTAAATGTTTTCTCTGTAACAATGAATATCAGTGCTCGGTACCGGCCTGCTTCTAAGCCTACAATTGTGGCTTTCATGTGATGTGTGCGTATGTCAAGCCGCTGTGCGCCTGTGCTTTCTTTGGAGCAGGAGACTGAGCGTCAAATATAGATGCTAAAAGAGTTTTATGAATATATGGATTTGTGGTCAAAACCCAATAACGGTTCTTTGTGACAGTATGAAGAGGGTTGTTTCTGCCGTGTTTGTTTATTTAACTATTTTGAGCGTTGTTAAACAAAACCCCAATTCGTCCGACTAAATCAATAGGAACTTCCACCAGACGTTTTGTAGATATGAAATAAGCTGATTAAGCAACCCCAAACCCCAATTCATGTCTTTAAGAAAATCATAAATTGAATATTTCCAACCATTAGGAAACACTTGGAATACCGGACCATTTGGATTTCTCCTTCAGCCACTTAAGTCTACATTTTATAACATCAAAAATGTCAAATCTCAACCAAGTTTTCCAAACAAAATGGCCAATTTTGACAATGTTAAAGACGCAAATAGTAGGGTTCTGATGATGTAGCATGTACTGAAAACATACAAGCCTTTAGTCCACCACTAATGATCTCAGAACTGCATGCTAGCCAAGTCATACAATATCGAACTGCTTTGAAGTGACTAGTTTCTGATAATCTCTAAATTGTTTGTTGGACCTGCCTAACCACTTAAATCATCCATCTAATGGTTCATAGTCCTAATCCACATTACACATGCCTCTGTTTCTTGGCTTCCCAGCATCCTGCTGTACACCCATATCTCCCCTTTCTTGCTGATAACTGGTGCGTCTACAATAAAAGTCATGGCGTTTGAGCCGAAGCACGGATCTTTATGTTCTTCCCTCTCTCTCTTTCTTGCAGTATAATTATTATTTTGAAAGTGTGGTCTAGGAAGGCTGTCAGGGTTTGGCGCAGCTTATGGCACTAATGTGCCGTGTGTTTTAATACGGCTTGACTTCTGTTTTATAAACTCTGTGGGCAAACATCACCGACTCGCTCTTTTTCTTCGTTTCAGTCTCTCCCTTTCTCCCCTGCCCTCCCGTCTCATGGATGAACGTACACAGATGTGCTGCTTGGTATAATACTGCTGGAGGGTGGTGGTGGGCGTGTTGTGGTGTCGGGCTGTTTGTCTGACACAGTTATTGGTCAAGGTCTTATTAGGCCCCATTTACTGAGGGAGATAAAGGATAAAAATCACACGGTAGAGAACCTGTGACAAAGAAAAAAGACGACTCTATCCTACTGTAACAGTAATCCTGCCATGGCACCATGGAAAAGCACTTAAAGTCACACAAGACAGCACTGATGTTTCCTCAAATCACAAGCACTGCCATGCTCACGAACAGTACACGCCTGATCAAAGCCAACAGTAAGCCCTCCATCCAAAAGTTTTACAGCCCCTCGTACTTCAGTACAGACGTCAGGTAGATGATTAGGCTGAGTGGAGTAAGTGTACTTAAATATACTGAGAATTGAGGTAATGGCAGAACCTTAAGTGTGAAGGCACTGTCCTCAGGCGGTCGCTGTGAACTTATAGGCCAGGTCTCTGGAGTTTCACAACTCCACCTCCACATTTCAAAAAGTAGACAAAACTAGACTCAGGATCGCTACACAGTATTCATAGCCAACGTTTGCTACGCTTTCTCCATTTCCATAGTTGATACTGCACGGTGTTCATTGTTGAAAATCCGTTCTAATGAAAGGTCATGAATGTACAGTATGAGATACCTGTAGGTTTCAAAATGCATATACATTTGCAGGCCCTCAAAATTAGAAGAGTTTGAATGTATTTAAACAATACATTTTCAGGACTGGTTCAACTTCGCAGTATGTGAATTTAAGAGCATTGCATTAGGTCGGTTGTAGGTTTGGTCCCAAAGAGTACTCATAATGATTAAAAATGTGTTCTTTGTCATGAACTATAAGTCACTTTGGATAAGAGCGTCTGCCAAATGCATAAATGTACAAACGCTGGGTTGTTATATAAATACAGTATGAACTAGGTTAACTGAGTTTCTACACTTTTTACCCAATCATAGGTTAAACAACCTAGTTTTCATTAGACAGTAGAGACTAAATTTACAATGTGCTGTTTCTAAATGATAAATACGTTACAGCTGCATGCAGCAAGGCAGATTCATATCAACAATAGAAATTTTCCTTTGTATTAATTTCCATGACATTTCCAAGTCTAAAAATTACGATTTTGTTTTTACAAATGACACGTTTTCCATGAGCGTGAAAACCCTGGATTTAGAAAGTCTGCTTTTGCTTTACCTGAGCAAAGACTAGAAGTCTTTAATTTTCCCCTCGCTCGCTCAGATACTAACATGCGTAACATCGGCCTCTTTAGTCTTAATTAATGGCGACTGCTCTCGTATGCATTTCACAGCACCTTACTTTACAGAGGGATTTTTTCTTGCAGGTCAGGATTTAAGGGTTTAGTGGTTCCAGGCTCGCGTCAGGGGCAAAAGCCTCTTTTATGTTGTGTTTCCACTGAGTTCACTTATGAGTGACAGGCTTTAAATATTTAAAGCTGATGAGGACCTGTTCAGGTTAAATATTGTGACGGTAAAGGGTTTACACCCTTGAGGTGTAAATGCTCTCTGCCTGGTGTTGGAGAGATGAACACTCTTAAAAATGCTGGGATCTTTTTAACCCATCGTTGGGTCAAAAAGGGACAAACCCAACCCACTGGGTTGCAATTTAACCTATGCTGGGTTCAGGGCCGGCGCCACGAGGGGGCGTGGCACTATCCCGCCCCCTCAGATCACCATTAATGTTGAATGGGATTTTAATGATAAAATGCGCTATTTAAAAATCACGTTTGCCTTGTGTATTGTCTTCCTAAAGGGAATTTTAAAGTCTAATTATTTAACAAAACAAAAAAACAAGTGTGCATGTATTCTACCCTGACACACGCCCACTCATGTATAGCCTATAGGCTTGTTCGAATTCATCAGGCGAAGACGTCAAAATGCCGCGAGAGCGAGACGAAACGACACTTATGCTGCGTTCCAGGCAGGTTTTTAAACCCGTGAGTTACGACTTCAAAACCACGACTCACGACCCTATGCGTTCCAGGCAGCCTGTAACTCGTGTTTTTACAACCTTCTACCGGTGAAAGTGCACTGGAACGGCAGTCAAACCCGTGACTTCCCACCCGTGAACTCGTACTAGATCGATCTACTCCCAGTTCAGAGTCGTGAGTCGTGGTTTTGAAGTCGTGAGTTACGGGTTACCGGTTGCCTGGAACGCAGCATTAGTATGATTTCTCGAATCGTTCTCGCGGTACTTTGACGTCATGTGGTTGTTGGTTCTTGCAGCCGCGCCTGAAGTTGAACAAGTTTGTGTTGACGGCTTGAGGCACGCCGACAATGAGCCCGCGTTCTGAGTCTCAGAGGGAAATCAAGATGTCGAAGTGGGAAATTATATAAAAATTTACAGACAGGAGTGTGAGAGTGACCTGGCCCTGCCCTGTAGCAATAGATATATGGAAAATAGCATTGGAAGTTCTACAAACCGGACTCCGGATTGTCACACATCAATTAATGCCGTGGCGTGGATGAATTATCGGAGCATTTCAGGTGCAAAGATCCAAATATTCGGCTGTCATTAAGTCAATTCGGGCACCATGAACTTCAGCCAGACTGTACATAGTTTTGAAAAGTTCAGATGTTCATGTTCTTCAGCATCCTTGCAAGTCAACGTACAACCAACAGCCTATTATTGTTCTGCATTTAACGTTAAAGGTAAGCCTGTACGATCTCTCTCTCTCACACACCTGTTTATCAGGAGTAAATAGATAAAAAACAGACATTGTTAAATTTATAATTAACGAATTTGAATAAGCCTATCCTACAGCATAGCTGTATATGTAAACGAGTTATTGCCATTTTGCTATTGTGGTTCTCTAGCTGCTTAATCGCTAGCTTGGTGCATTACTTGTGGCAGTTAAAATAACTACGTTATATGATCAAATTGAACCAAAATGTTGATAAAATGTTGCGTTTGGACCGTTTTTGGGCTGAAAACCATCAACTCTATTTGCCAACACTGCCCCCCACCATTACGTAAAATTTATTTCTACCTCTGGGTCTGAACTTCTAATGAGTAGTGTTGTGCTAATATGTGACGTTAGGTATGCGTTTTTTTTTTGTTGTTGTATTGTTCAGAGCTCTTTACGTTGCTCACAGCTGTAGTTTTTGTGGTTGTATTACAGAGATGTTTGTTTATAACACTTTAAAACTTAATGTACCAAACCTATGTATTTTCTAGCTGGGGGAATTATATGCATTCATGTGATCGCCCCCTCTGGTATTTTAGACGCCCCCTCATCAGCGCTCGGCTGGCGCCGGTGTTGTGCCGAATTCTGTGACCTATCGAATTCTGTGACCAGGGGTCGCTGTTTAGCAATTTTTTCACGCGAGACCGCGCCGGGCGCCCGTGCACATTATCGTGAGCGCGGCAAGGGAGTTTCTAACGATATACGTGACCGCCCACTGAGCGATGACGTCATTTACCCTCGCTCGCTCTATTCTATCGTATGAATGAAGCAGTCAGACTTCGTGAGAAACGAACGCGCCGATTAAAATAACGCGAAATAGGTTCTAAAATACCAGAACATCACAAATGTTTTGTTTTTTTTACTTGCGGCTGTTGCCATTTAATGTTACACACATCTGGTAGGGAGTAACAACAGCTTACCGAAATCTGTGACCTCTCTCTGTTTCATTCAGAATTGCAATAATGTTACTCAAATTCAGTCTGGTGATGTCTAATCTCATCTGTAATATATCATTAAATGCATTTTGACCTGATGTTAACACTTACACACATACAGCAGCAGGGTCACACAATCTGACGGACAGTAAAAACACCCTACCGAAAACTGTGACCTCTCTCTGTTTCATTCAGAATTGCAATAATGTTACTCAAATTCAGTCTGGTGATGTATAATCTCATCTGTAATATATCATTAAATGCATTTTGACCTGATGTTAACACTTACACACATACAGCAGCAGGGTCACACAATCTGATGGACAGTAAAAACAGCCTACCGAAAACTGTGACCTCTCTCTGTTTCATTCAGAATTGCAATAATGTTACTCAAATTCAGTCAGGTGATGTATAATCTCATCTGTAATATATCATAAAATGCATTTTGACCTGATGTTAACACTTACACACATACAGCAGGGTCACACAATCTGATGGACAGTAAAAACAGCCTACCGAAAACTGTGACCTCTCTCTGTTTCATTCAGAATTGCAATAATGTTACCCAAATTCAGTCTGGTGATGTCTAATCTCATCTGTAATATATCATTAAATGCATTTTGACCTGATGTTAACACTTACACACATACAGCAGCAGGGTCACACAATCTGACGGACAGTAAAAACACCCTACCGAAAACTGTGACCTCTCTCTGTTTCATTCAGAATTGCAATAATGTTACTCAAATTCAGTCTGGTGATGTATAATCTCATCTGTAATATATCATTAAATGCATTTTGACCTGATGTTAACACTTACACACATACAGCAGCAGGGTCACACAATCTGACGGACAGTAAAAACACCCTACCGAAAACTGTGACCTCTCTCTGTTTCATTCAGAATTGCAATAATGTTACTCAAATTCAGTCTGGTGATGTATAATCTCATCTGTAATATATCATTAAATGCATTTTGACCTGATGTTAACACTTACACACATACAGCAGCAGGGTCACACAATCTGATGGACAGTAAAAACACCCTACCGAAAACTGTGACCTCTCTCTGTTTCATTCAGAATTGCAATAATGTTACTCAAATTCAGTCAGGTGATGTATAATGTCATCTGTAATATATCATTAAATGCATTTTGACCTGATGTTAACACTTACACACATACAGCAGGGTCACACAATCTGATGGACAGTAAAAACAGCCTACCGAAAACTGTGACCTCTCTCTGTTTCATTCAGAATTGCAATAATGTTACCCAAATTCAGTCTGGTGATGTATAATCTCATCTGTAATATATCATTAAATGCATTTTGACCTGATGTTAACACTTACACACATACAGCAGGGTCACACAATCTGATGGACAGTAAAAACAGCCTACCGAAATCTGTGACCTCTCTCTGTTTCATTCAGAATTGCAATAATGTTACTCAAATTCAGTCAGGTGATGTATAATCTCATCTTTTATTTATCATCAAATGCATTTTGACCTGATGTTAACACTTGCACACATACAGCAGCAGGGTCACACAATCTGACGGACAGTAAAAACACCCTACCGAAAACTGTGACCTCTCTCTGTTTCATTCAGAATTGCAATAATGTTACTCAAATTCAGTCAGGTGATGTATAATCTCATCTGTAATATATCATTAAATGCATTTTGACCTGATGTTAACACTTACACACATACAGCAGCAGGGTCACACAATCTGATGGACAGTAAAAACAGCCTACCGAAAACTGTGACCTCTCTCTGTTTCATTCAGAATTGCAATAATGTTACCCAAATTCAGTCTGGTGATGTATAATCTCATCTGTAATATATCATTAAATGCATTTTGACCTGATGTTAACACTTACACACATACAGCAGGGTCACACAATCTGATGGACAGTAAAAACAGCCTACCGAAAACTGTGACCTCTCTCTGTTTCATTCAGAATTGCAATAATGTTACTCAAATTCAGTCAGGTGATGTATAATGTCATCTGTAATATATCATTAAATGCATTTTGACCTGATGTTAACACTTACACACATACAGCAGCAGGGTCACACAATCTGATGGACAGTAAAAACAGCCTACCGAAAACTGTGACCTCTCTCTGTTTCATTCAGAATTGAAATAATGTTACTCAAATTCAGTCAGGTGATGTATAATCTCATCTTTTATTTATCATCAAATGCATTTTGACCTGATGTTAACACTTGCACACATACAGCAGCAGGGTCACACAATCTGACGGACAGTAAAAACACCCTACCGAAAACTGTGACCTCTCTCTGTTTCATTCAGAATTGCAATAATGTTACTCAAATTCAGTCAGGTGATGTATAATCTCATCTGTAATATATCATTAAATGCATTTTGACCTGATGTTAACACTTACACACATACAGCAGCAGGGTCACACAATCTGATGGACAGTAAAAACAGCCTACCGAAAACTGTGACCTCTCTCTGTTTCATTCAGAATTGCAATAATGTTACCCAAATTCAGTCTGGTGATGTATAATCTCATCTGTAATATATCATTAAATGCATTTTGACCTGATGTTAACACTTACACACATACAGCAGGGTCACACAATCTGATGGACAGTAAAAACAGCCTACCGAAAACTGTGACCTCTCTCTGTTTCATTCAGAATTGCAATAATGTTACTCAAATTCAGTCAGGTGATGTATAATGTCATCTGTAATATATCATTAAATGCATTTTGACCTGATGTTAACACTTACACACATACAGCAGGGTCACACAATCTGATGGACAGTAAAAACAGCCTACCGAAAACTGTGACCTCTCTCTGTTTCATTCAGAATTGCAATAATGTTACTCAAATTCAGTCAGGTGATGTATAATGTCATCTGTAATATATCATTAAATGCATTTTGACCTGATGTTAACACTTACACACATACAGCAGGGTCACACAATCTGATGGACAGTAAAAACAGCCTACCGAAAACTGTGACCTCTCTCTGTTTCATTCAGAATTGCAATAATGTTACCCAAATTCAGTCTGGTGATGTATAATCTCATCTGTAATATATCATTAAATGCATTTTGACCTGATGTTAACACTTACACACATACAGCAGCAGGGTCACACAATCTGATGGACAGTAAAAACAGCCTACCGAAAACTGTGACCTCTCTCTGTTTCATTCAGAATTGCAATAATGTTACTCAAATTCAGTCAGGTGATGTATAATGTCATCTGTAATATATCATTAAATGCATTTTGACCTGATGTTAACACTTACACACATACAGCAGGGTCACACAATCTGATGGACAGTAAAAACAGCCTACCGAAAACTGTGACCTCTCTCTGTTTCATTCAGAATTGCAATAATGTTACCCAAATTCAGTCTGGTGATGTCTAATCTCATCTGTAATATATCATTAAATGCATTTTGACCTGATGTTAACACTTACACACATACAGCAGCAGGGTCACACAATCTGACGGACAGTAAAAACACCCTACCGAAAACTGTGACCTCTCTCTGTTTCATTCAGAATTGCAATAATGTTACTCAAATTCAGTCTGGTGATGTATAATCTCATCTGTAATATATCATTAAATGCATTTTGACCTGATGTTAACACTTACACACATACAGCAGCAGGGTCACACAATCTGATGGACAGTAAAAACAGCCTACCGAAAACTGTGACCTCTCTCTGTTTCATTCAGAATTGCAATAATGTTACCCAAATTCAGTCTGGTGATGTATAATCTCATCTGTAATATATCATTAAATGCATTTTGACCTGATGTTAACACTTGCACACATACAGCAGGGTCACACAATCTGATGGACAGTAAAAACAGCCTACCGAAATCTGTGACCTCTCTCTGTTTCATTCAGAATTGCAATAATGTTACCCAAATTCAGTCAGGTGATGTATAATCTCATCTTTTATTTATCATCAAATGCATTTTGACCTGATGTTAACACTTGCACACATACAGCAGGGTCACACAATCTGACGGACAGTAAAAACACCCTACCGAAAACTGTGACCTCTCTCTGTTTCATTCAGAATTGCAATAATGTTACTCAAATTCAGTCTGGTGATGTATAATCTCATCTGTAATATATCATTAAATGCATTTTGACCTGATGTTAACACTTACACACATACAGCAGCAGGGTCACACAATCTGATGGACAGTAAAAACAGCCTACCGAAAACTGTGACCTCTCTCTGTTTCATTCAGAATTGCAATAATGTTACTCAAATTCAGTCAGGTGATGTATAATCTCATCTGTAATATATCATTAAATGCATTTTGACCTGATGTTAACACTTACACACATACAGCAGGGTCACACAATCTGATGGACAGTAAAAACAGCCTACCGAAAACTGTGACCTCTCTCTGTTTCATTCAGAATTGCAATAATGTTACCCAAATTCAGTCTGGTGATGTATAATCTCATCTGTAATATATCATTAAATGCATTTTGACCTGATGTTAACACTTGCACACATACAGCAGGGTCACACAATCTGATGGACAGTAAAAACAGCCTACCGAAATCTGTGACCTCTCTCTGTTTCATTCAGAATTGCAATAATGTTACTCAAATTCAGTCAGGTGATGTATAATCTCATCTTTTATTTATCATCAAATGCATTTTGACCTGATGTTAACACTTGCACACATACAGCAGGGTCACACAATCTGATGGACAGTAAAAACAGCCTACCGAAAACTGTGACCTCTCTCTGTTTCATTCAGAATTGCAATAATGTTACCCAAATTCAGTCAGGTGATGTATAATCTCATCTTTTATTTATCATCAAATGCATTTTGACCTGATGTTAACACTTGCACACATACAGCAGGGTCACACAATCTGATGGACAGTAAAAACAGCCTACCGAAAACTGTGACCTCTCTCTGTTTCATTCAGAATTGCAATAATGTTACCCAAATTCAGTCAGGTGATGTCTAATCTCATCTGTAATATATCATAAAATGCATTTTGACCTGATGTTAACACTTACACACATACAGCAGGGTCACACAATCTGATGGACAGTAAAAACAGCCTACCGAAATCTGTGACCTCTCTCTGTTTCATTCAGAATTGCAATAATGTTACTCAAATTCAGTCAGGTGATGTATAATCTCATCTTTTATTTATCATCAAATGCATTTTGACCTGATGTTAACACTTGCACACATACAGCAGGGTCACACAATCTGATGGACAGTAAAAACAGCCTACCGAAAACTGTGACCTCTCTCTGTTTCATTCAGAATTGCAATAATGTTACCCAAATTCAGTCAGGTGATGTATAATCTCATCTTTTATTTATCATCAAATGCATTTTGACCTGATGTTAACACTTGCACACATACAGCAGGGTCACACAATCTGATAGACAGTATACACATGTATGTGTGTAAGTGTTAACATCAGGTCAAAATGCATTTAATGATATATTACAGATGAGATTATACATCACCTGACTGAATTTGGGTAACATTATTGCAATTCTGAATGAAACAGAGAGAGGTCACAGTTTTCGGTAGGCTGTTTTTACTGTCCATCAGATTGTGTGACCCTGCTGTATGTGTGTAAGTGTTAACATCAGGTCAAAATGCATTTAATGATATATTACAGATGAGATTATACATCACCAGACTGAATTTGAGTAACATTATTGCAATTCTGAATGAAACAGAGAGAGGTCACAGTTTTCGGTAGGCTGTTTTTACTGTCCATCAGATTGTGTGACCCTGCTGCTGTATGTGTGTAAGTGTTAACATCAGGTCAAAATGCATTTAATGATATATTACAGATGAGATTATACATCACCAGACTGAATTTGAGTAACATTATTGCAATTCTGAATGAAACAGAGAGAGGTCACAGTTTTCGGTAGGCTGTTTTTACTGTCCATCAGATTGTGTGACCCTGCTGCTGTATGTGTGTAAGTGTTAACATCAGGTCAAAATGCATTTAATGATATATTACAGATGAGATTATACATCACCAGACTGAATTTGAGTAACATTATTGCAATTCTGAATGAAACAGAGAGAGGTCACAGTTTTCGGTAGGCTGTTTTTACTGTCCGTCAGATTGTGTGACCCTGCTGCTGTATGTGTGTTAGTGTTAACATCAGGTCAAAATGCATTTAATGATATATTACAGATGAGATTAGACATCACCAGACTGAATTTGAGTAACATTATTGCAATTCTGAATGAAACAGAGAGAGGTCACAGATTTCGGTAAGCTGTTGTTACTCCCTACCAGATGTGTGTAACATTAAATGGCAACAGCCGCAAGTAAAAAAAACAAAACATTTGTGATGTTCTGGTATTTTAGAACCTATTTCGCGTTATTTTAATCGGCGCGTTCGTTTCTCACGAAGTCTGACTGCTTCATTCATACGATAGAATAGAGCGAGCGAGGGTAAATGACGTCATCGCTCAGTGGGCGGTCACGTATATCGTTAGAAACTCCCTTGCCGCGCTCACGATAATGTGCACGGGCGCCCGGCGCGGTCTCGCGTGAAAAAATTGCTAAACAGCGACCCCTGGTCACAGAATTCGATAGGTCACAGAATTCGGCACAACACCGGCACTGGCTGGGTTGTTTTAACCCATTTTTGGGTCAAATATAAATATTTTTTGGGTTAATAACCCAGCATTTTTGAGTATGTGGGATCATGGAGAATTTATTTAGATGTGATACATCAATGGGCAACCTGTTTAATACAGTCTCACCCCTACTGATGTCTGATGTATCAGCCTGATCTCACAAAAATTTTACATATTGTATGAGTTGGCTAATTAGTATGAATTCATACAAAGTTAATCATGCAAAATCGTACGATTCTCATGAAAAAGACGACAACGAAACTGAAACCCTAACCCCAACGTCACAGGGGTTCAGGCCAGCGTTCGAATTGAAGGGGGTCTGGGGGGTCCCGGACCTGCAATAAGCCTTGAGGGATCCCCCATAAAGCAAAAAAATATAAATTAGGGGGGTCCTCTGGTTTTTATAAAAAATTTTCATGTTGCGCTGTCACAAAGCGATAGGCTACTGTCCGTTATTTGTCCCAATTTCGCAATAAACTAATTCAAATGATTTTTGTCTGAAATAAATATAAACTCGCAAGTGCGCCTCATGCTGTTTTCTGGAGGAATTGACAGACGAGTTAATGTCTCTGTCTGGGTGTGGATTATTTTCACCTCAGTGACGGTAAGAATATTTGGTAATCTTTAGGGTTAGGTTTTTTTTATTCTTCTGAAACTATTATTCCATAGCCGTTGCGAGGCTACACACCCAAATTAACATCTGGTCCACCAAGTCAAAAGAAACACAAAATGTTTTATTGGGAAAGCAGAAGAAATCACGCATAAATGATAACAAATTATAGTCTCTTTTTAATAATAATCGCTCAAATATGCATCATTCAGAAATAAATAACTATTTATAGAAAGTTAACTTTGCAAATGTTAACATGCAAGCGATTTTAAACAATTTGAGCGCAAGATGTCTTTAACATCTGTTGTGTGTGCGCACAGACAATGAGGCACACACATACTCAAATAGACCACTGCGCTAGATAGTGCTGGTTTGGTACCATTCTAGCTGGCGCAACAGCTTAACCAGTGGCCAGCTTACATAAATTGCTAGTTTTACAATTCACTCATCAAATTTTTCCTTCAGAACTGGTCATAACAACCACAAAGTTGACAGCACCTATTGACTCCTGTTGTATTTTTATAGTGAAAGTTGGATCAACTTAACAAATTACTTCAACTTTAAATAAAATGTTCTCACTTTATGTAAAAAAGGTAAGTTAATAAAGCTTAAATGTTTTAGGTGTTGCCAATTGAAGTCATTTTTTAAGTAGATCCAACTTTTACTTTTTACAGTGTATGGAAGTCAATGGGTGCCAAAAATGCTGCAATACTGCATGCAAGTTTAATCAAATTGGTTATGCAATTACAAGTCAATTAAACCTACAATTTTAAGTTTTTGACTAATATTTAGTTGACATAACTTTAAAAAACTTAAAAAAATAATAACTTTAATGAGCACCTATTTAATTGCTAAAAACAATGTTATTTTGTGTATTTGGTATAATATAATGTGTTTGCAAGGTTTATTGTAAAAAACAACATTATTTTCCACATACCGTACATTTTTGTAGCTCCAGATTTCACTCTCTGCCTGAAACGCATGGATTTGAAAAGCTCTGTGTCCCTGATTGGCCAGTTTATCTGTACGATTGGCCTTGATACCTTTGACGTCAGCCGGAAATGTGACGCTCCTTACCAGTTTTGAAAGATTCGGTTGCTAACAGGAGTTAATTTACAGGCTGTTAGTCAAAGCGGGAGGAATTATGATAATGTCGATCTTCTCTACATCTCAGGAAGTGAACTGTTGCCTACAATCCGTGTGTTTGTTGTATTCCAAGAAAAGAGATTTTCGTTGGAGACGATAACTGGCATCTTCGTTTACTTTGGGGTTTGTACCTTTTGCAGATCATTAACATGAACTAATACACACCGAAGGAAATTTAAAAACGTGAATCGGACAATAGGTGCTCTTTAAGTTAAAATTATTTAACTTAATTTGATATGATTTTTTTACAGTGTGTGTATTTGCCATCGTTTATCAAAAAATATCAGAATAAAGAAACAGGCCTAAAAACAACATGAGGGTGAGTAAATGATGACAGAAAAATTTTTTTTTTTGATGAACTATCCCTTTAAGAAGCCTGGTAAGGACACATGTTGATTACATGTTAGTGACCAGCATCAGAAACTAAATATAATCGCGTGTTGTTCTTTTCAGCAGGGATTTTGGAAGTGAGCTAAGAGGTAATACTGCATTGATGAATACACATACACCTGAGCCAAACTCACACAGTCCACTGAAATTTGGCGCCACTCTCTCCTGCGTGGCTACAGTGGCCAATTTGTGCAAAGTATGTGTTATGTTAAAACTGACGAGTTTGCTAAACCACAAATTTTTGCGCGGGCTCATTGAGTGGGTCATTGTGTGTGTGTACCCTGGATGGGGATATTTGTTAGTTGATGATGATTGTGAGTGTCACAGTTTCCTTAAGTGTTGCCATATCCGAGTCTGAGTATAGACAGGCTCAGCCAACAAACACTGTACCCAATGTGTGTGCGTGTGTGTGTTTAACATTTGGGGCCAGATCACATTTACACATCAAACTTGTGTTGAGAAGATACAGTCTCACCTTAGCTTGTGAACACTTTCATTGTGTAAATGCTTCCTACTCGACAACACAAAAAATAAAAGTGAAAAATGAACTTTGCCTTTGAAACTCTTGTTTAAGTTGTGTTTTTAAGCATTTATCTTTGAGATGGTTGGCTGTGGTTTTAGGCTCTGCTGGAGACAGTTTTCCCAAGTGATACTGGATATGCTTGGATCTCAAGTGCTTGGATATCTAACAGCACTAATTTTAAGTATTTTTTATTATTTTTTTTTACAGAAAGACGTTTACTACTGGATATGAATCTGGTAAATATTATGAAAAGGAGGTAAGAGTAATACATTAAAAACAAAAAGACCTTTGAGGTTTCTGAACATTTTATAACCTCACATTCATATGATTTGGCTCCTCACGGCCCCTGGGTTATACGTCTGTATTAACTATGAACGTGGCTGTCTTGGTAATTAGCATAGCTGATGTTAGAGGTTAAGGGGCTCCATTGAGAGCAGTGAAAGAGAGTTTAAGAAAACAGGGGTTGCCTTCACTTAGTAGCCTACGGGTTACCGCGACATTCTCAAGGCTCTGCCAAATTGTTCTGCAAACACTGTCGATACATTCCCCAAACATACTCGATGATTTCCCTAAACAGTCTGCGTGTAGCTGTATGAGCCAATGCGTTTCATCAGCCTGATCAGCGTGCCTGTCTTTACACTGTCATGGTCCCCCTGCATATTGTCTAAATATTGTCAGCGTAATGCTTATAGTTCCTCTAAAGTTGTCATTACGTTTTTAGCAGACGGGGTCCTGAACCTTGTTTCAACTCTCGATACTCATAGATTGCAATGTTGCTGATAATAAAATGAATGAACCTTTGACCTCCAGGCTTCTCGATTCACACCACATGATTACCAATCACACCCATAGTGCCATAGCGATGACATCATATATTTCTGATATACACGACAGGGTGCAAAATGCACCAATCTGTCTCACTTAATTATGAAAACTCAAGGTTATACAGGGCTGCAGAAGTTAATGAGGAGGTTTCCCAGACAGGGCTCATCCTAAAGCCAGATCAACACGAAAGCCAGTGCTTCCTCTATCCGATTTTTTTATCCAATCTTTTTTCCTTCCGTTGTTGATCCAACAAATCGGTGAACAAATGGCAGAAACAACGCCTTAAGGTGCGTGTCGTAATGAGGATGCGTATCATCAAAACAAGTTACCTTTCAGCTTTTATGACACCAGGGTTTAAATACAGATCAACATTCATGACGAGAAATGTCTGCAAACTGGAATAATGCAGAGATGAGGGAGCTCCTCACTATCTGTGCTGAAACTGAGATCGATCACCAGCTTCATAGAACTGCACACGTAATGCGAAAGTCATGATCAAATAAGATTATTAATGAACGTATGTGGTTTCACCAGAGCGAAATAGCGGATGATAAGCAAACGTACACATTTTTTCTGTGTATTTTCTAGACTGATCTCATGGAAATTTGTGTTATAGTCACGAAATATTTGATAAATTTATTCTTGCCCATGGAACAAAATTCTGCTTTTTTCTTGCCTTGAGCATAAATTTTTTTCATGTCACTTGCAAAAATTTTAATAAATAGTTTTTCGTGTCAGTGGCACGACTTTCTTTTTGTGTCATTTAAAGTAGTTTCTTTTGTTGTTTTTTCCTATTTTCATACCATTGTCGCTTGGGGTTGGGGTTAGAATGACTTTGTTACATTTAGACATCCTAACCCAGACCCCAACTCTAACCCCAGCCTCAGGCGAGAATAGTTTTAAAAGCGGAAGAAAAACATGTAGAAACCAATACGCAAAAGTATCCTAACCCAATCCCCAAATCTAACCCCAACCGACAATGATTTAAAAAAAGGGGGGACATTTTTTGAAGACAATACATAAAATGACCCAAACAAGAAAGTCGTGCCACCGACACGAAAAACTATTTATAGAAATTCGTGACACGAAAAAAAGTTGAATTTCGTGTCATGTTCACAAATAAATTACTCACATTTTTCGTGACTATAACACGTGACTTTCGGTGAGATCATGTTGGTATTTTTCGTAATGTTAGAAAAGAGCTAAAATATACAGATTGGCTGTCCACAAGAAGACACAGGGGTGTTGGTTTCAGTTTATCTGCTCTGGGACCTGGTTTAAAAAATATTGGATTCAGGCTCCCATCTGGAAGAAACAATAGATAAAAATCGATTGATATCTCTGATTCAACTATTTTTTTTTACGTATATAGCTACGTATATTTTAGATAGCCTCATTTGAGCTGCCTTAATTTAAATAAAATTCTTACACTGCCACATCTTAACCACTGATCAAATGACTGGATTGCGCATGACGTCACAACTGTGAAGCCATCGCGCCGCCATGTTGGTATACCCAAACATTCTATTAATCAGTGGACGTTATCAGATTTTAATGATAAAACATCACTTTACTAGTCTCTGTTTTTATATCTGAAGTCTCCCTGTACATTATTACAACGCAAACGTCCTAAGCATTTTAATAGTTATTTACTGAAAGTTGTACATTTTGCTTTTTAATCAGTTATTATACATTCATCTTTATTACAGTATCAGATCAGCAGACAGACCGCAGCATATTTAGTATTAATGACAAACGTGCTCATCCTGAAATCTAAATAAATAATCATGTTTTGTACCGTATGTCTGTGCACGCAATAATTTGCTGATTTTGTAATAAGGTTAACTTTACAGATTACCTAAACTTATTCAGAGAAATAACGCTGACCGTGCAGCTTAATGTCAAAAAACATTATTTATACCCGTGTCATTAACAGAATGCAGCAAACACACTCACCTTAAAGATTTTTTATAAATCCATTATCCTGCCCGATTAAAACATAAACATTGCAATAACACCAGAATTAACTATTATTTTACGTACACATATCCTAAAAATGCATCTTGCGTGACTGATACGCTGTAAAGCGGGTGAAATTAGATCATGATTTTGAATGGAAGTCAATGACGCCCTCTGCCGGTTGGGTATACCAAGATGGCCGCTCGAACTCTGCACTGGCTTCACCTCATGCTGTTACGTTAAGCTTTCTATGCGCAATCCAGTCATTTATATAGATTAGTGATCTTAACATATATCAGTGCCATTGTTTCGTCTCAAGATGCACACCTGAATTGTTTTTTGTAATATGTTTGTAAACAATCCTTAAATGTCCCAATATAACTAAGGCCTGGATTAATTTAAACCCTGTTCGGGAAACCAGCCCGATAATGGCTAATAAAGCTTTATTTTTATTTGCCTCCTTTTGAATTCTTCTATCCTCTGCCCACTTCACCACTTAATGTTTCTGGCCTACATTTTTATACCTTTCCTCTTTGTCTCTTGTTACCATTTTCTTTGTCTCTCCAAGGTCAGATGAGAAAAACAGAGCCGACGTAGACACGGAGCATGAGGACAAAGTATTAACAAGCCAGACGGTATGTGTCACAATTCAAGGACTTACTGTATGTGTTTAGATCCTGCCAATCCAACACAACCCTGCCCATAGCTGGGAAAATGGATGTACTGTAATGAAAGAATAAGCTTGAAATATTGAGCCTACTCAGTTTTTACTCTTTAACCAAATATTTAAAATTTTCAGGCGCAGAGCGTTACCCACTTTCCATTTTATTCTGATAATTTTAAGTTCATTATGCCTGATTTTATTTACGTTTTTTGAGATTTTTATAGTATACATCAAAAATACAACAAATTGTTTAAGATTACATTTGGGTTTACAGAGGATTGCATATACTGTAGACTGAAGAAAAAGTGACAGTGAAAAAAAGCAGAGTAAAGTAACAGTCCAAGAGTTTGTTATCCTCCAGGGTGTCTTTTTGGAGAAATATCAAACTTTAAGCAGTAACATAGAGACCCCCTAACCCCAGTGACCCACCCACACATCCACCTCCAGTGCTCTGTAGATCTCATCCACCAGTGAAGAATACTGTAGTAAGACTTATCACATCCACAGGATAGAAGGGTCAGGTTCAGGATGTAGGGGCAAGACAACCTCAAATTGGCCTTTAAATCAAAATGATTGGAGTGTATATCAGGAGGGAGGCCGGGGCTCTTACATCTAATGGTTTTTAAAGTATTTTTTTGCTACGGAAATGTCTGCCACCACGACTGGCCGTCTTGCCACATGGTCCTGATAACAGGCTTCATGTTTCTCAGTCAGATGGTCTGATTAATGGAGATTTATGGAGAGGAGATTTATGAAAAGTCATGGGAGAACGTGTTTCGCAAAGTCTCTGCTTAGACAGAGAGGTAAAGTAGGATGAAAGAAGCAGGCAACGTCGGGGTTAACACTTTTTTAAAATGGGCTGGAAAATGGAAATTAGATGTTTTGCCAATCCCCCACCTACATAGTGAGTCATGATGTGATTTAAAGAACCTAAAGATGAAATCATTAGAAGGTAGAGGAATGGAAAGATAATGTATATAATCTTAAATCGGTTTGGTTGATTCACATAATAAGCGGAATATAACCGAGAGACGAAGTTCAAGAGAAAACATTGTTTTTTTATTCAAATGAACATGTGTCAGCTGTAAATGGTTTTTCCTCTGCAGAACCGGCTGATTATTAATGACAGTATGGCAGAAACTTAATCCGGTTACACGCTTCTCTGTCTTTTCTACTCTGAGCCGAGCTAGAACACCAAACAGGCTGATGCAACATTAAAAACACAGAGAGAAATGCTTATAAGGACAAAGGGCGCGTCAAATACATTATTTTTATCTTTGGCAAAATGCACGATTATTCATTGTTTGAAATGCTGCGACAGGAATCGCACATCAACAGCTTAAATTTCTAATGCGATCACACGTTGTGCAGATCATCTACAGCTGTTGGTTTTCATACAATGAAAATGCATGGTGAGTGCTGTTAAGTTCAGTTGTGATTAAGCTTTCAAAATGTATTAGGTCAAGATTTTAATGCTACACAAAAATAAAGTGTGGCATTAATACAAAATTAGTGGTGCTTTAAATAGTAATTCCTTGGACTAAACTGTTTTTGGGCCAGATTTACTAAATGGGGAAAATTTGTGTGACAGCGCAATTGCGAAAAAGTGCAAATGGGAGTGGTTATATCTAAGGGTTATTTACCAAAAAGGCACAAATTAAAGCGCAACAGCTGATTTCCATAATGACCAACGCAATCTACTAAGAGGAGTCAGGGTCACAAATAAATTGCTTGGCAAACAATATTTTTGAATAATATGTGGAAAAATTTTCTCTGATCTCCACAAGCTCTCTTATCTCTGATGCCTTCTTCTATCAGCAACAATTGCAGCCATTTCAAGTGCAAAATGATAAAAACAAGCTTTTTCGGTGCTAAATAATACC
The DNA here is from genome assembly GCF_030506205.2 of Paramisgurnus dabryanus. Classification (NCBI taxonomy): domain Eukaryota; kingdom Metazoa; phylum Chordata; class Actinopteri; order Cypriniformes; family Cobitidae; genus Paramisgurnus; species Paramisgurnus dabryanus. Next base: position 54,308,869 of record NC_133337.1, on the reverse strand, counting down.
AGTAATATAAGCGCAAGCAGTGGTGGCCGGTGACTTCTCTTCCAAGGGGTGCATGATCATGCATCATGTCAAAATAAGTGCCATGCATCAAAATAAGTGCCTGCTGCACATGCGTCAAAAGGTTTTATGATAAAAGAGACGCTCATGTCCACAAAATACTCGCAAGACACTAACTTAACACTAAACTCTGATTACACTTGAGATTAGGAGAGAATCTGGCAAACGTGAGCGTCTCTTTATCATAAACCACTTTGAAGCATTTGCAGCAAGCATGTATTGCATGATGCACATGACAGTCCCTCCAGAAAAACACGATTATGCGATCGCATGATTTAATGCATAATGAGCCGAAGTCCGCATATTTATGCGGGGGCCAAATTTTTTTTCAAATACGCCGCACTTTCGCCGCATAAATGCACTGAAAAAAACGATACATTCAATTTACTCAATTTTTTTAGGTAAGTGGTTGCAATCAATTTATTTAAGCTACATTTAAACAAAAGTTTTTTATTTTATTTTACTTTACTGATCTTTTATGTTTAAGTGTAGCTTAAAGCTCCACTGTGTACTTTTTTGAGTTAATTCTTAGCAAAAACCCATGTTTTCTTTCAAAAGTATGTGCTCATTTATGTGTAATTACTTCCACCCACTAATCAAAGTATTCTTGCAAGTGTAGAACCTGCTATTTAAAATACATACGGTCGAGTCGCTCGACTGGCTGAATCCATGTTGTGCTCAGTTCACAGCTCACCCCTTGCTTTTGAAATGCATAGAGAAGCTACGGTAGCAACCACCAGACAAACATGTCATGATTGGAGACAACGTAATAAAAAAGTTTGTCCGTTAAGACTGTAGAAACATGGTGGCACAAAATGGCGACTTCCATGGAGGGGGACCCTCGGTGTATGTAGATAAAAACGTCTCATTCTAAAGTAATAAAAACATAACGGTTCATTATGAAAGGTCTTTATACACCCCTGATAATATAGTTTTGTATATTATTTTGCATTTCTGTCAAGAGATCCTTCTAAAAATTACACACTGCACCTTTAAATAAATTGAATGCAACCACTTACCTTAAAAAAATTGTTAAATTGAATGAATAATTTTTTTCAGTGCCGCACGCTTGGATGATTTCATAATCCCTGCTTTTTTATTGGGGCATTTCCGGGCCGTCCCCCCCAAACAGGTTGTTGTGCCCCCTACACAGTTTATTTTATTAATTTATTATATATCAAGAATAATTAAATTAAACATTCAATGTTTCATGACTTTTAATGTAATCAAATAAGAAAAATATAGTTGATATGTTTTTTTAATTAAAATAGACCAGTTTCTCTGATTGGTTGTATTGTGGCGTCTCGTGCGTCTTTACGTCTTTAGCATAATAATGTGACTTGATACTAGCAACGTGTTTTTTCGTGGCATTTTATAGATCGTGTAAAATATGGATATTAGAAGACTTAGAATGAACCAGCACCGCCTGCTCCATCTGACTTCATGCAAACACAGATTGGCCCAAACTCGGAGATTAGAGGTTGAGGCGGAATTTTTTAGTCTACAGGACACTGTTTTAAGAAAGTTTAATATTCGCACACGCCGCCTTTAGCTTTTTTTTACGGTAAGATAGCGTTGTTTTAATTTATGTAAGCTAAACTGTGAAGTGTGGCTATAGACCATTAACTGCATTGCGACGTGATTATGGTAATACTGATTAGTTTGTGATCTTCTGTACTTTATACAGGAAATGAGCTGACAGTCTGTACCAGTTGTATGAGTGTGTGCTTGCACTGTATTTGTTGTTTTGCAAATTATTGTTGCTAATTGCATGCCCCCTGTTAGTTATGCTCTGGCGCCGGCTCTGATAAAGGGTGTTTTGTCAGTCGCAAAAATAACTACCACACATTTTCTGTGCTTATATCATCCACTGCATGGCTGTAGTAAATTCCAACAGTTCCAACATGTCACATTCATTTTCTTGAGACACAGATACCAAAACACAATGTCCTTATCAAGACCATGGCCATAACATATGAAGGAATGTGTCTTGCTTTCATTACAACTCGCAACAAAAGTGAAAAACCAAGTGTGGCACCACAGCAAGGCCTAAGTGCTCTGAGTATCCTGAGAACTTCTAACAAAGTGTGAGCACACACAAAAGTGTAGGAACTCATTCATCTCAATTCTCAACTCAATTCATCTCTCTGCAGATGAAATAAATAAAAAAACTAAAGAGGGTCTGCTGGCCTTTTTACCCCAGGATCTCACTCAATGAGATCAGGAGGTGCGCTAAGTGATGAAGGCATCCAATCTTACTCAACACAATGGTCACAGCCTCTGACAGACAAGTGCTAAGGCGCGGCGGCACCAGCGGTGATTAGGTTTAAAGTAGACGCTCTGTGTTTCCCCAAGCGACCTGACTCCTTCTCTCATTTCCTCATCTTGCTCCTGCCAAACCTGCTGAATTCTGTCATGGCTGTAAATGGCACTGGCTTTCTGACAGAGCTGTTGTGACAAAGATGGTAATCAGAGGAGTGTGGTATAATGGTTTCTACCTGACACACACAAACACGTCCTTACGAAAGTATTACAACATCTCGGAGTTCCCACGCTTCACCAAATTGGCGATCCTATGTCAAGCGTCCTGCGTTTGACAGTTCAAGGGAGAATTAGATGGAAATAAGAGCGAGGACGTGTCGAGGAATGTATTACTGTGGACTTGGAAATATGAACTGAGATTAAGGTTTTTCTTATTTGTATTGTTTTCTTGTTTCAAATCTCACCTATCCTCTCTCATTCTTTTTGTTCTTGCTTAATGGAGCGGTTTAGTCATGACACCAATTTTTTGGCCAACCCAGAAGGGTAATTCGTATATTGTGCACTGCAACTATGGAGTGGGTTTATAGAAAAGCAGTTTCAATAAAAGTAAAATAATAAATACTTTCAATAAAAGTAAAACAAATCAAATCAGAACATTACTTTCACTTTTTTTACAATTACAACATTTGTTTTAAAGGAAAACACCTCAGTTTTTCAATATTTAACTATGTTCTAACTTCAACTTGGACAAATTAATACATACTTTATTCGATGCAAGCACTTAATCTTTGTACAGCGCGTTTTGAATGTGTTAGCATTTAGCCTAGCCCCATTAATTCCTTAGGATCCAAACAGGGATGAATTTAGAAGCCACCAAACACTTCCATGTTTTCCTTATTTAAAGACTGTTACATGAGTAGTTACACACAAGTAAGTATGATGGGACCAAATAAAACATGGCGGATAAAAATGAGAACTATATTGTATGGCGGAAGAGACTTAGTTTGCAGCACTTTGACCTCGGTGTGCAGTAACATCATCACTCCTGACTACTCCCCCTCTTTAAAAGCATAACTAAACCCCTGCAGAGCCTGACTCCACCCACTGGCAATATTTGAAAAATTCAAGAAAAGTGGGCAGACCCCAACGGAGATAGAGGGGACGAACTAAGTGTGTGGTGAAATTGGGCGTGGTGATCTTATGCTGTGTTCCAGAGCCCATCCAAACCAGTGGGATCTAGGACTTATCCTACCTCCAACTAGAAAAAGTGCACTGGAATGCCTGTCAAAGTGGAACCTCCTACCGGCGAACTCGGGGGAGTTCGACCTACCCCGACTTCAGAAAAATAAGTCGGAGGAAAATGGCGGCGCCCATAGAGTCTCGCGTCGTGAGAGGAACTTCAAGGAATAGACTATAAATTGTACTTCTCTGCTTGTAGGGTTGTTTTAGACACTGTAATTTTAACGCAGCTTGTTTTTTTTTTATATTATGGCGTGAAATTATGTCGTTATTATCTGTTAGCATGAAGATATGGTCAAATTATACCAAGTTACTTAAGCGACATGCAGCGCTTTTATTTAATGGCTCCAGAACACTTTGTAAAGATGTTTAACTTGATGTTTTACTGTAGTGTGACCTGCACAGTTCGGACCGATGTTTAAAAGTCATGTATTCTGTACGAGCCTTAAGAAGACCGGTCGGTCGTCCATGTTTTCTGTTTATGTTCCACTTCAAATGCCTGGAACGCTTTGAAGTAGGAGCTGGGACACTTCAGGAAGGATAAGTCCCACGTCCCACTGGTTTGGATGGGCTCTGGAACGCAGCATTTAACCTGCTTACAGTACGTCACGAGTCATTTTTTGGACCCACCATCCAATAGGAAAATTCAACTGCAGTAGCCACCGTTCAACCTGAAGAGGGCAGCACTCAGACGTTTTTACACCATATATTGTAGTATTGAAACACTTTATATCCAAATGTCAAAAAAACTTACTAAAATCAATGAACAGCACTAATAAAGCATCATTCTTACAGACCATTAACTAAAAAAAAGTTGGTTTAGGGTTTAGTTATGCTTAAATCAAACTTCGGTCAATATTACTGCCCCCGAGGTTGAAGGGGTGCAAACTAAGTGCTAACTAAGCATGCGTCAAAACCGCCCCCATCTTGCAACGGTAATGCCATCTCCGGCTGTACTTTGAATTCATCGGTACCATATTAAATTGCATCATATTTTTCATTGCATCATACTGCATTGAATGATATTATGTTAAACCGAATCAAAATTGGACTGCACTGCATTGTAATAATGGGGTGAATTGTATCGCATCGGTAGTTGTCTCATATGGATCTTTAAAGGGATACTTCACCGATTTAGCATTCAGCTTTGTATCTGTAGAAACCCGGCAGTATTACTGAATGACCATGTTTCCCTCCCTCATTTCCCCCTGAGAGGAGAGATTTCTGCATTTTGGTTCTGCAAAAAAGTCCTCCGATGATGTAATATGATGATTTTTGCATCATCGGAGGACTTTTTTGCAGAACCAAAATGCAGATATCTCTCCTCTCAGGGGGAAATGATGGAGGGAAACATGGTCATTCAGTAATACTGCCGGGTTTCTACAGATACAAAGCTGAATGCTAAATCGGTGAAGTATCCCTTTAATATATTGTATCGTAGGCTATGCATCGAGATGTGCATCACATCGGCCTCAGTTATGGAGATGCAAACCCCTACTACATACATAAAGAAAAATTCAAGGTTGTTTCAACCCATGGTTGGGTAAAATATAGACCAAACTGTTGGTTTAAATTAACTTAGGAATTGTCCATATTTGACCCAACCATGGGTTGAAACGTCCCAGGATTTTTTTGTGTAAAGACTGTAACAGTTGTCTGTTTTGTGACGCATGTAAAGAATTCCCTGGGGCAAAATTTTTAAAGCAGAAAATTCATATTTGAGGTAATTTATAGTTTATGTTGTAAAAATACAGCAGTGCCTCTTCAAGTGATGTTAACCACAGACTGTATTTTACTCTTTATCCTAAAAACACATGCGGGGTTGAAAATCTCAAAACTCTTTCAAGTTTTAAGGACTACAAACTGAGCGGCTTCTACTTAGATGAAAAACGCTAAACCCAACAATAGTATTACTGTACTCTTATTCACATAAAGAACAAAATGGCCAAATTTCTCTTTGTCCAACAAAAGTATCGCCAAAGAGAAGCAGAAAAAGTTGGCTTACAGCAGCCTCGAAAAACATTGCTACCTCTTTCTATCCAGCTACTCTTAAATCCTATCCATCTTCATCTTTCTCTCATGTCTTCATCTCTTTCATCTGTTCATGTCTCTCTCCTCACTATCAGCTGTGAGCGGGCTGTGTGATGAAGGAGAAGCTGGAGGATTATAGCCTGTTGTATTGTCTGCTGTTTTTTTGGCAATTGCTCAGACGGTGAGATTCCTGCAGACAGTTAAACTGATCCTTTGTGTCTGAAGACCTGAGCCTGCTGACGTGAAGCTAGCAAAGAAAACACAGGGTGATAATCAAAAACACAGTGACACACACAGGACTGAATTCTCAATGCTGTTTACAAAGTGTTTGACATGTTTAATGTTCATGTGAAGAAAGAGATGTTTTGCAAAGGTTGTAAACTCATGATTATCGACAGGATGAAGCAGTACAGGTACAATACATGAATTGTTGAGATGAGTCCAGCGTAGGACTTCCGCTGAGACCACTAGGTTGAGAACAGACAGACAAAGATGGGATTTAACATTCACTTTGCATATTTCATATTGAGTTTTGTAGCCTGAGAAGAATTTCAAAGCCTGTTTTTTTACCGCATAGACATGTACTGTATGTCAGAAATGGAGAGATGATGTAAAATTGAATTAAAACATGACATTTAGTCGAATAAAAAGACTTCAGTAGCCTGGGTGCCAGCCGATCTTAGCCCCGCCCACAACATTTTGAGGAACGGGAAGATCGGTCTGGAGTTTCACCGTTGAGTTGCTACTATGCTCGACCCAAAGCTGGTCGAACCAATCAAATTGTCAGGGCGGGCTTTATATGATGATGGACAGATGATCAGTAACGTAAATCAACCACGTCACCAAAGAGCGCGTGTGTTGAATCTGTTGTTTACAACGAAATGGCTGCCGCGGTAGAAATCAGATGTGTGGACTCTGACATTGAGTCTGTTCTAAAAGATATCGACAGAGCATTGATTTTAAAAGAGGAACAGAGAAACGCGAGCAAGGCATTTGTTGATGTTTTTGCCGTCCTACGGGATTCGACAAAAGTTGTCGCACTTATGAAAGATCAAGTTAAAGAAGCAACTAAAATGGGTATCACGGCGATGCAACTCGGTGTGCACGACGAGATGGATATAACAAGCAAACGTAATGGGTATCGTCGTGGATGAAGTTCAACTAATGTACAAATGGTAAGAGATAGTCTTACTGTATGACTTAATGTGATATAAATGAAATGTTGTAAACATAGTAGGTGTTGATGTACGTTCGCAAACTCAGACTTGTAGTGTGTGTCGTAGCGAAATAACTAGCAGTTCGGTCAAGCTGCAAATACGTCATTTCAACATACGTCTCACACCCCGTTGCTCTGATTGGTCGTAGGTCTATCCAATTGAGTGCAGAGGCATTTTTCGGTTGAGACACGCCTCATAATTATAGCTCAATGGAGCGGTATCAGACTCAAATTCTGACTAGAATTGAGTATGACAACGTCAGGCTAAGACTTCAGTGCACCTCGGTGTTAAAAGCAAAACAACAGACTGTGTTCTTAGGAATGTAAGACTGTTACTGTGTTAAAACACAGTAACAGTCTAGTAAAGATGGTGACAGACTGACAACTTAATTACGAACCATCACCTTAAAGCGCACAAAATAAGACTGAAAAACAGTTGAGACAAAAATACACATGTACTTTATGTACTGTAGTGACGTATTGAATCCATTTAAAAAAAAACAAATTTACCTAAAAATAAAAATTCTGTCATTTACTTCCTCCTACCTCCTATCATTTAAGAAAGTTTGATTATCTGAAAAAAAAAAATACATATGCTGTACCTGCTTTTTCAATTAAAAAATAAGAACATGGAGATGCTGAGCTCTGCAAATGTCTACAAAAGTTTGATAATAGTTTATATTACTTGTGTATAAAATCAAAGCCTTCTTAAAAGGATAGTTTACCCAAAAATTAAAATGATTTACTAACCCTTAATTTGTTTCAAAACTGTACACGTCCTTGTTCTGCTAAAGACAAAGGAAGATATTTGTAATCAAGCAGAATGCAGGAGCACCATTGAATTCCAATACTATTAAAGTCAATGGTGCTCAAAAACTGTTTGCTTACAAAATTGCTCAAAATATCTTCCTTTTTAAGTCATACATAAACATTTCTGGTGCATTTTCATTTATCTCCTGCACTCAATTACAATAAGACAAAACATCCAATGCATTCTGTAAGGGTGAGTAAATGATGTCAGGTATTTTTGGGGAGAACAATCCCCAAATAACGGAAATGATGTAAGTTTAGTGCTGGGAATCAGCAGTTGTTTCTATTTAAATGCCTGTCCTACTCAAGCCTTTTAGACTAAACAAGGACAAGAAAAAGAAAAGGAGAAAAAACAAATCAGTTTTTACACACAGTGGTAATGCCTTTACAAAACCTCTGTGCACCCTGGGCCTTTGATCTGCAATGAAGACAGACCAAAGACAGATTTAAGGGACACTCCACTTTAAAAAAAAAAATATGCTCATTTTCCAGATCCCCTAGTGTTAAACATTTGATTTTTACTGTTTTGGAATCCATTCAGCTGATCTCCGGATCTGCGCTAGCACTTTTAGCATAGCTTAGCATAATCCATTGACTAATACACCATAAGCATCGTGCTCAAAAATTATCAAAGAGTTTTGATATTTTTCCTATTTAAAACTTGACTCTTCTGTAGTTACATCGTGTACTAAGACAGACGGAAAATTAAAAGTTGCAATTTTCTATGCCGATATAGATAGGAACTATACTCTCATTCTGGCGTAATAATCAAGGAATTTGCTGCTGTAACATGACTGCAGCAGGCGTAGTGATTTTACGCACTGCCCGAAAAGAGTCCCCTACTATTGAAAGATACTAAGGGGACTATTTTCGGGCACTACATTATATATCTCTACGCCTTCTAGCCATATCTGCCTAGAAAATCTCAACTTTAAATTTTCCGTCGGTCTTAGTATACGATGTAACTACAGAAGAGTCAAGTTTTAACTAGGAAAAATATCCAAACTCTTTCGTTATTTTTGAGCGCGATGCTAATGGTCAGATTCAATGGATTATGCTAAGCTATGCTAAAAGTGGTAGCACCAGACCCGGAGATCAGCTGAATGGATTCCAAAACGGTAAAAATCAAATGTTTAACTCTGGGGGAGCTGCTGGAAAATTAGCGTATTTTTAAAAAAAGTGGAGTGTCCCTTTAAAAGATAAATCTCAATTGGGAATTGGATAAAAAGATGGAAATATCAAAATATATACAGTCAAACACTTTATTAAAAATCACTGGACTTTAAAAACAAGTTCGCAAAATGTTTTGCTGTTCATCCAAACAACATCTTCAGTTGTAAAAAAAAAATGATTGAATGCAGAATGCAGGGATTTGTATATAAAAGAAACAAAATAGGCACTTTATTGACATAATTTAGCAGTTTATATGTACGTACAAAAAAAACATGACCACAAGGTGAGGATTCTGGATATAGAGGGCAGGCTTTTTAAAAGAGGCGAACTATGGTAAGGTGGAGCGCCCCTCATTGAATAGTGGAGGGGGTTTGAGACATCATCTGTCACATGTGATAAACTTAGGTCATGCGACTGTGAGTATTTCCTGTGTTTACATGTTTACAACACCATAACATTTTGTCAATTTGTTTTTATAGTCCAGTTAATTTTATAAAGAGTTTGACTGAATATTTTACTACCTGGAAATTTACATTATCAAAATATATTAATTTTCTATTTAAATAAAATCAGTTTGGGCCTTCTGAGCATCGTGTGGCTTGAAGATAAATTTTAAATAGCGAAGCTACAGTATAGGCCAGTGGTTTACTTTAGTGTTACAAAGCAGCAATCAGTTTAAAAAAATCTGAACTTCCACCCAAATTTCACACAGGCTCCGATACAAAAATGCATACTTTGACCTCAGAAAAATAATAATCATCCCTTTGGTTTCTATAAACTAATGTTAAAAATACGCGAAGGAGCGGTCAAGACCACCAGACCACTTGATTGGCAGTCTGAAAAACACATTCTCTATAGCTGCTAAACAAGCGGACGTTTGCTTACGTTCCAAACGTAATTACACCACTTCTGCTACATCCACCACGACCGAACAAAAACAAACCTATGAGCATCTGCTTGAGTCTTCCAAGAACAGATAAACCACTTCACGTGTTAAGACAACTCTAAAATTATTATCCCCGTCACCGTCTATAGCCAAAAATAAAAACAAAAAGCTCAAAATATTTCACAGCTCGTAAAAAGTCCTTCGCTTATTTTTTCCACCGCGTTTGACTGATGTCTTGTTCCCTTGTATCTTTTGTCCTCTCTTGTGTGCTGCCATTCAGGAGTGAGTCCAGCCAATAGGCATCCAGTGAGGTTCTGTCTCCACTTTCCTAAGAGCCTGCTTGAGCTGGTTAAAGGCTGTTGTGAGGTCATCATTGACGATGACCTTGTCAAAGAGGTGACCGTACTGGTTTTCCATTATCTGAGAGGAATTGATCATCTCCTGGAAGTCCTCCTCCTAAACGAAAAACATATTCTGTGAAGCAGTTATCCCTTTTCCAAGGCATTCAAAAAGCAGAAAACAGACATTTTCCTATAGCCAGATAGTATTCTCAAAGCCAGCTTCCAAATAAGAAGATGCCTTTAACATAGATTTAATTCAAAACTCTTCTTGTTTTCCGTAAAAATGCATTAAATGCAGAAGTGCAAAAATATCTACAATTGATATATTTAAGATATACCTCAAAACTAATATTTAATGCTATAATGTGCAGTTATAGTTTGAAGCCTGAATTTTTAGTGGTTTTGAGTTTAATGCTGCCTTCACGTGCTATCTTAAATTTTATATCTCCCACTTCTGAATTCATGATTACGAGCTGCTTGTGTTCAGGTGCTTTGTTGTCAGAAAGAATGGAGGGCACCAGGTCCTCACTTGCACGTGTCTTGGAAAATGTATACATAAACGACAAACATACAATATGCTTCAAATTATGTAAATATGTAAAAATTAATCAACAATTTTAAAAGTTTGATGCCGGCTCATCTCTGGAATTTGGGTATCGAGCAGCGGCGGCTGTTTTTTTTTTTTTAAGGAGGCACAATGCGAAGCTTGTCAAAAAAAAGCATACTGTCACTGATATTAACATGAAAACGTTCTATTTTGATCTGACAGCTTTGTATTGTTTCTGGGCGGACCATTAAAGATCGCGACACACAAGTCTCCTGGTAATCCTGTGTAATTCAACAAATAAAATGACGGCTTCGAATCTGCTGAAGTGTTTCCAGATGCATCAGATATTCAGCCAACGGTCAGAAACATTAACCGCATTTTGGTTTCGATTTTAAAGCAGGAAATAAAAAAATGTATTGCAGGATTAGCATAATGTTAAAAAAGTTATTAACTCTTTCCACACCTTTATTTTTTCTCTTTATATCACCTCTCAAATATGAGTAGGTTTCTTCAAAAATACAAAATTTGGAGCAAAAAGCTGAAATAATTGCATTTTTGTGAAGGACTAGAGATCAGATTTAGAGTGATCCTCAAACATACATGGAGTTTAAACTGTTCGCCCTAAGGGAATACTTCCGGGTTGTATAAGCTGGGTAAGGGCGCCACCTGGTGGATAATAATGGAAATACGGATTGACAGATAAACTCCTCATTGGCAGGAAAGCGTTTTTGAGTTAACTCGTCAATGGCGGGGAAAGAGTTGTTTACATGCATACACGTTCGTTCTTATTTAGTATTTATCCTTATGTAAGCGTATAAAAAACAGTTTCCATATAAGGAAATAAAATGACACACAAAGATCGTTGAATTCGTTATCTTATTGGCTACACATTCTGTCTATCAATATTTTCCATGTAGTCATTGCAGGAACGAGCGAGGCCGATGATGTCACGATATTTGACAGCGCTGTTTGGATATTATGTATTATACTCCCGACTACTTTTACAAACAAGTTTGAGTGCTGGTTTTGAACGCGAGTGTAATCTCATATACAAATGTTTCGATGTAAATAGTCCTCAGATTGTATATTATATTCTATTACAAGACGTGCATGTGAAATCTGATTTAAACAATGGACAATATATCTATATTTCATGGATTATACGCATTTGTGGACAAAAATGGTCATTGGATGTATTTTATTGGAGAGTTTTTATGGGTTATTCACACATCTGAAACAGACTGAATTCGATTCGCGATCATTATATCGACACAAAGGTAAGGAGTCCCGTTTATATTTTGCATGTTGTCATCTGGACTTCTGTAACAAAATACTATATTTATGATGCTAGAGCATCTGTATCTCAAAACAGAGACCACACACTGATGCTAAACCCGAAGACCTTTTAAACAATGTATAGTAATGTTAATATTATTATTGTTTGTAGACAGTAGGCTATATATATATATATATATTGTTAGCAGCGTTAAAAAAACTGACGCCTTTCCGCCCCGAGCTAGTGCGCGTCAAGAGGTTAAGAGAGATAAGGTTTGGGACCTGATTGAAATAAAGTGTTTTTAAGAGTGACAAGACTCAAAAATGATCTTACAGATCTGAAAAATGCACACAGATGCGCAATTGTGCAACCACGATATATACACTTATACACAGAATTAGAGTTTCTCTGAAAAAACTATTTTGACAAGAATTCATGCAGATATAATCTGTTATGCCTTATGTGAATGTTTGGTTAACTGTTGGGCAAAAATATTTGATTTAACATTATATTAGATCCAAAATTGACTTGGCTGACTCTATCAACTTCAAACACGTGCAGCTTTGTCATATTTGTCAGATTCAAACATATCATACATTGTCTATTAAAATTTTTTTTTTGAAACAATGTCAAAATATAAATAACTCGTTTTTGAAAAAATTGCTCATTCCGACTAGGGATGGGCATAATTAATCGACGATCGATAATTGATTGTTAAGAATTTCGTCGATCACGTTAATTTGTTATCAATTAATTGAATGCATTTTTTTTATCTAACTCCTGTTTCACAAATACTGCGTATGCAGTGCGTTTGCGTATGTGTGCGGCGAATCCGTCAAGCACCCGTTGCAGTGCGCTGCTGACCGCTTTTTCTGCATATAAAACGTTCATGTGATTGACACTTTCTGTGAACACTTTTCCGCATAAACAATAGAACAAAGCATCATTTTTTTCACAAAACAATATATTTTAGATATTATTTGACAGACTAGTAAATGTGGATTAAGGATGTTTAAAATCTCTAGCCTGGTGGTCAGGATCTGAATGGATCAAATCAGCAGTTTTGCAATGCTTTATTTATCTCCACATATATCATAAATAAAAATAAGCAGAGTAACTTTGCAAGTCTACCCTTCCACATTATATATTTCCTACTATGTATGTATATGATTTCCAAATAATAAACGAGAGTATTCAACGACAAAAAGCGTCTCATATGGAAATAAATCCTCACAATATTATTATTTCTCAAAACTTTATGACAAAAATAAGCAACTGTATGAATTCAAAGACGCACACATTATTCCGCATATATTTAAATATATTATACAAAAGTATTCATATAACGGCACGTTTCATATGGCAAATAAATATCCTCACATTAACATAACAGCATAATGAAATGAATAAACACACAATGAAACAGGATTGAAATATAAATTGAAAAAGCAATATTGCTAAAATAATCTCTGAGGTAAATGCGTCAAAAACGCTGTTACCCGCACAATAAGTCTAAATGAGCAATTAAAGTGAAAAAAGCATTATTAGGCCATGTCTCAAAACTTTATATGACAAAATATATTTAAAAGAAATGTATACTTACAGTTATTCAAAGATGCACACATTATTCCATATTACTCCCTGCTTATGAGCACGTTTGTCTCTGGCCTCGCTCTGTTATGTAATAGATTGACAGGTGCGCATCTCCGTCTTTCAAACATATATAATTTTGTAATTACTACCTTAGGAAAATTAGCCATGATTTTATCATTGTGAAAATGTTTTTTTTTTTTTTTGCAGATTAAAACGATTTGTATTTCTGCAATTTTACAACAAATACCATGGTTATGGTATATTGTGGAGTTGGAGACCATAGTAAATTTGTGTCTACTGTTGTTTTACAACAAATAAAAACTAAAAGACTATGTTAGTATAATTAAACAATGGTAAATGGGGCTCACAAAACGCACGCTGTTTCACACATACTCTGTATGCGGAATAAGCCAAGTTAGCGCTGAGGTGCCTGTGCATCCTGGTCAGTCTCCTCGGAGCGGGTGTTTTCGGCGGCGGCTGGACTGACGGTCACCATTAGGGATGGGCATTCGATTAAGTTTTCTTTGTCGATCGTCGGGAGAATTAACGATCGACTATCGATTAATCATTAATATTTTTATAATAAAATTTGTTATTTAACTTTTATACTTAAAAAATGCAATGAATACAAATATACAGCGTGTTTTTCCTCGATGAGACCTTTATTACAAGATCAACTTGTGGCAGACAGTTAAACTATGTTTCAAACATATATTTGCGTGCATGTGCGGTGCTCTAAAGCAGCGGAACCTGCAGTTGCGAGCCAGCGTTCTTAAACAGAGACCTCATTATTTCCAAAATAAATTAAAAAAAGAGATTCATGTTTAACATTAAATTAAACAAAACACATAATACTTAGATCTGAAAGGTTTTGTCAAAATGTAACTCAAAATTATTCAAGCCAGAAGAAAGTGCAAGATATTAGCCTTCCTAACATTAGGCTATAACAAATTAGGCTACTTAAAGCCTCGTGAAAAATAACTAACTTTAGTAACTCGCATAAAACTTCTGCACCAGTCTACTGATTTTTTTTGAGAAATAAAAGCATTTTTGGGGGTCAGACACGACCGCAACCCATGGTGACCGTCAGTCCAGCCGCCGCCGAAAACACCCGCTCCGAGGAGACTGACCGGGATGCACAGGTACCTCAGCGCTAACTTGGCTTATTCCGCATACAGAGTATGTGTGAAACAGCGTGCGTTTTGTGAGCCCCATTCACCATTGTTTAATTATACTAACATAGTCTTTTAGTTTTTATTTGTTGTAAAACAACCGTAGACACAAATTTACTATGGTCTCCAACTCCACAATATACCATAACCATGGTATTTGTTGTAAAATTGCGGAAATACAAATCGTTTTAATCTGCAAAAAAAAAAAAAAAACATTTTCACAATGATAAAATCATGGCAAATTTTCCTAAGGTAGTAATTACAAAATTATATATGTTTGAAAGACGGAGATGCGCACCTGTCAATCTATTACATAACAGAGCGAGGCCAGAGACAAACGTGCTCATAAACGGGAGTAATATGGAATAATGTATGCATCTTTGAATAACTGTAAGTATACATTTCTTTTAAATATATTTTGTCATATAAAGTTTTGAGACATGGCCTAATAATGCTTTTTTCACTTTTATTGCTCATTTAGACTTATTGTGCGGGTAACAGCGTTTTTGACGCATTTACCTCAGAGATTATTTTGGCAATATTGCTTTTTTCCGGTAATAATAATACAATTTATATTTCAATCCTGTTTCATTGTCTGTTTATTCATTTCATTATGCTGTTATGTTAATGTGAGGATATTTATTTGCCATATGAAACGTGCCGTTATATGAATACTTTTGTATAATATTCAAATATATGCGGAATAATGTGTGCGTCTTTGAATTCATACAGTTGCTTATTTTTGTCAAAGTTTTGAGAAATAATAATATTGTGAGGATTTATTTCCATATGAGACGCTTTTTGTCGTTGAATACTCTCGTTTATTATTTGGAAATCATATACATAGGAAATATATAATGTGGAAGGGTAGACTTGCAAAGTTACTCTGCTTATTTTTTTTATGATATATGTGGAGATAAATAAAGCATTGCAAAACTGCTGATTTGATCCATTCAGATCCTGACCACCAGGCTAGAGATTTAAAACATCCTTAATCCACATTTACTAGTCTGTCAAATAATATCTAACATATATTGTTTTGTGAAAAAAAAATGATGCTTTGTTCTATTGTTTATGCGGAAAAGTGTTCACAGAAAGTGTCAATCACATGAACGTTTTATATGCAGAATAAGCGGTCAGCAGCGCACTGCAACGGGTGCTTGACGGATTCGCCGCACACATACGCAAACGCACTGCATACGCAAACGCACTGCATACGCAGTATTTGTGAAACAGGAGTTACATAAAAAAAATGCATTCAATTAATTGATAACAAATTAACGTGATCGACGAAATTCTTAACAATCAATTATCGATCGTCGATTAATTATGCCCATCCCTAGTCACCATGGGTTGCGGTCGCGTCTGACCCCAAAAAATGCTTTTATTTCTCAAAAATAAATCAGTAGACTGGTGCAGAAGTTTTATGCCAGTTACTTAAGTTAGTTATTTTTCACGAGGCTTTAAGTAGCCTAATTTGTTATAGCCTAATGTTAGGAAGGCTAATATCTTGCACTTTCTTCTGGCTTGAATAATTTTGAGTTACATTTTGACAAAACCTTTCAGATAAGTATTATGTGTTTTGTTTAATTTAATGTTAAACATGAATCTGTTTTTTTATTTATTTTGGAAATAATGAGGTCTCTGTTTAAGAACGCTGGCTCGCAGCTGCAGGTTCCGCTGCTTTAGAGCACCGCACATGCACGCACATATATGTTTGAAACATAGTTTAACTGTCTGCCACAAGTTGATCTTGTAATAAAGGTCTCATCGAGGAAAAACACGCTGTATATTTGTATTCATTGCATTTTTTAAGTATAAAAGTTAAATAACAAATTTTATTATAAAAATATTAATGATTAATCAATAGTCGATCGTTAATTCTACCGACGATCGACAAAGAAAACTTAATCGAATGCCCATCCCTAATTCCGACTCATTTTGCCAGCACGGGTCGCATTTAACTTTAAAAATAGCTAAAAAAATTTATACCAAACTATACTGGGCATTAATACATAAAACGAATAAAATATCAAAAGTGTTTTTAATGTGTTATTAGCAGACAAACCACTGACAAGCTAAGCTGAACCACAGCGTATGGCCTGTGTTAAAACACAGCTGCTGTCACTTCATTCACCCCCACTCGTTTTCTGTTGAACACCTCTCATCTCATGTCTGTCTCTCTTGATCAAAAGCTGAAATTTTGTAAACATTTCAGTTTCCGTTCTGTCACATGGCTGCTGGCATTGTGAAAATTTGACAGTTCCTGGCAAAAAGCATCAAAATTTGTAGGCCATTGACTCTGAGTTTTATAGCAGCAAGTTTTGGTTTAACATGGTGGATTACCTTCGCTTGTGTTTGGCCCAAGGTCTGAAAATATATTTTCCCTCATTCTGTCATCAAATAAAAACCTCATGCTAATTGAGGTTTAACAGATGTTGTGCCTTCAGGGAAGTGTTAATACCAAATTTGATCAGTTTCAAAAGTTTAAATCTATTTTTCTCTGCATTTCTCTCCAATTGTTTATTACCCAGAGGCTGAAACACACTCAAGAGTTTTCCAGGTCTTCTCTCTTTTCAGAAAGAAAGATTTTTTTCTTAATACTCTCTTTCTCTTTCCGCAGTCAGCACGAACTCTGCTTATCTCTCAGTCAGTAAGACCCTTGACGGAAAATCAGTTTTATTGGTTTACATAAACTGCACCTGCCCTTATCATTAAAACATTTCGAAAAGGACATCTCTGGGTCATCAAGAGGTCCCCGTTTTACTTTCCTAAAGTAAAAGTACTTTGTCTGTGGCTTGAGTAAAAAAAACATATTCCAATTTTAGCTGTTTCCCTCATTACAATTTAATGCCAGATGATGAAACCCTCTGCTATTCTGCATCTACTCTTTAAAGGGAATGAATGGTATTTCGTGGACCTTTTACAAAAAGAAATGACATTAATGTTATATAAGCAATACTTATAGAGAGAGAACAATAGATTGAAGTCTGGTTTCAGTGCACAAAGGGATGCCTGTTGTCGGCACTCATGTCTCTACCAGACGCAGACTCCGGCATTTCTCTGGGAAAGAAATACAGCGACTCCTGGATAAATTATGTCTGTGACATTTCATCATACTCGATTTTTCTTTCGCACCTATAATAGGCCAAATCTGGGTGCCTTTAACACTGTCAGGGTCTATCATCCATTTCTGTCAACTTTTTGCCAATCGGGGAGGGATTTTCTTCGCTAAAACCCACAGCGAGCGGCTTTGAGGCTGACCTGTTGAAAGCAGGCAGACAGTCGCTTTGGAGAGTGCGGACAGCTTTGGTACGGTTCCCTTTATGACAGAGATAGCCAGAGCAAGATTCCACACTGACAAATGGGGATATTGCTTGATTCCTAAACTTCAAACTCTGGCATGTTTAAGCTTCTGATTTTGATAGATCAACACTCCTGGGGAATTTCAACACTCCTGGCTGTCTATCACACATTTAGTGGTTTGAAAAATGTTTTTTTTGTTTTTTGCAATTGAAGTGAGCAAAATGGAGTGAATTTGTGAGTCTGTGCACTGTAAAAAAAAAGTTGGTCTAACTTAAAGTAAGTTACCTACTAGTCAACTTAAAATTTTTTAGTTAAATAATATTTTTAAGTTGAATTAACTTAAACTTTTACAACTTACTTTTTTAAGTTAAACCAACAAATCTTTTTTTACAGTCTGTGTGCTTGTGAATCCATGCATATCCAGCAAACTATAGCCTGGATGAGCATAAGCAGACAATATGGAGGGTGCATTTGTATCTGCAACCATTTACATTTTGGCAGTTTGTTGTATGAACTCATAATGCATAAACAGACTAAAGCTGCTGTGTAAAAATGATTAGCATGCATTCAAATTGTACAGAAATTCCATCTTTTATCACCATTTCATATTAGTGATCTGTGCCGTGCAAATGATAGCAAAGAAAGTGCATGCGTGTTGTGTTTGGATACATGACTGAAGTGCAGGCCGGGTCAATAGGTTGACAGGTGAGCACGTGTTTGGGGCACCACAACATTGTACGACTCCTAACAGCATTTGACAATCTTCAACAAGGAATGTCTCCACGGTGAAAGCCAGACAAGCGGCATCAAGCCATTCCCACGTGTGGTGGAGTCGGGTTGCTGGGGTCTTTTATCTTGTAGAAAGCAAGTTTGGCCCCAGTTCAGGCTCAAAGTGAGACACACAGACAAGAGTCGAACCCTGGGAAAGTCATTAAAACGGCCCGTATGTTCACACTGTATCGCACATGCACACATTTCGCAAACTATCGGTGGGATGGAATAAGGGTCTGGTATACGTGTTAATTGGTTTCGTGTGTTTTTCGTTCGAGCAGAGTCAAACGAAATACAGGTGTGGTGTGAGCTCACGGGTCTCATATCGGGTTGCCTCTCAGGGGACTGCTTACACATAAACACATACACACGTGAGGATGAATTGTATAGTGACGTATTTAAGCGCTAACACAGGATAGGTACTTGGTTTGGAAAATTACTACAATAAATGATGTGGTGGTTGTCTGCCAGGAAGTGATGAAATCTATTTCTTATTTTACCATGTGAGAGAATGGAACAAAAACTTGAAGATTTATTAAATACGACCTAAAACCTACAATGACCATCAAGATAAAATACATTAACATACAGACGACAGAACTGATGGATAGACTGAAATTGAAATGTGCGTATACAACTGCGGTGTAACAGTAGCTCAGTGCTTATACTGCACAGGCTGCATATTAAAGCATCAAATACATAAAAACTAAAGCAAAAAACTACTCTAAAATGTCTAAATGCTTATAATAAAAGGTAAAGGTGAATATTTTGCATTGAATTCTCAAACGTCTCGATAAAGAAAGGCATAGTAAAAACAAGAATGAATTATTTCACCCAGTTTGTTTTCTACATAAAATCATCCTGAATATAATAAAAAAATAACGTAAAAAATATATCATTGACATCTTTAAAATTGACTGAGTATGGTCAAATGATTGAAATCATTTAATTAAAAAAAATCAGTCTTTAACCTGGATTTCACAGATAGGGTCTTAGCTTATCATCAATTTCAATATTGTTACTTAGTTTTGATTCTTTTTTGTTATTGTTACAAATTAGTACATCTTTTGGATTTGTTGAATGAATAAAAAAACATGACATGAAAAAAGGGTGTAAATGCCCTCAAGCTGATTGGATGCTACTGGGGCTGATGAAGTAATTTTTTTTATATGTTTACGTCATTTGCTTGTGTGTATATATGAAGAGTTTCGTTGCAAAACGAGATAATTGGAAATCTCGTTTTTTGGTTTTGCATTCCAATTAACATCAATTCAACTGCAGTTGGTTTGTTTTGATTAGGGATGCACCAAATCCAGGATTCGGATTCGGCCGAATACTGGGGTTTTTGACGGGGTTCGGCCGAATCCTAGATTTTTTTCCACCGAACCGAACCCTAGGCTTGCACTACGCTGGTCGACGTCACGCGGCCGTTGATTACACACATCGGGTGCTGACGTGGAGATAAGCTTTTTCTTTCGCTGAGCCTTAGGGGCGGTTCACATCAAAATAGTTTTTCCCACTTGTCATCCTGGCATAATGTTGCCCTATCCTTTTTTACAGTTAAAATTAAATAAAATGAAAAATACACTGCTGTGGACGTTGTTTACTTCATTAATGTGTTTTACTGTGTTAATGGAATAAGGATGCGAATAGGATTCGGTATTCAGTTTCGGCCGAATCTTAAACAGTGGATTTGGTATTCGGCTGGACCCCAAAAATCTGGATTCGGTGCATCCCTAGTTGTGATTTAAACCTTCATAACTAAAAAAATACAGCTAAGTAGCACCATAAAACAAAATAATAACATGATAACATAATAATAAACATGTTTTGTCAAAAATGTAAAAAATGGATTTATCTTGTTTTGCAACGAAACTCTTCATATATATATAAATATATATAATATGTGTATGTGTGTGTTATATATTATATATATATATATATATATATATATATATATATATATATATATATATATATATAAAATATATAAATAACTTTTATTTTGTATGCCATTAATTGCGATTAATCTTTTGACAGCCCTAATAAAAAATTTTGTTGCTACTTGTGTGCAGCATAAAGTTGCTCTTTATGTATACTGTTCAAAACAGGTCACGGACAGGGCTTATCAGACTAAAATGCATGTTTGGGCTGTCTTAGTTTAAAAACATCTTGCATTGACATATCATAAAGGGGAAGTTTCACAAGGCTTTTTAAAGATGTCCAATAAAACTTTGGTGTCCCCAGAGAATGTATGCGAAGTTCTAGCTCAAAATACCCCACAGATAATTTATTATAGCATGTTAAAATTGCCACTTTGTAGGTGTGAGCAAAAATGTGCGATTATGGGTGTGTCCTGTTAAATGCAAATGAGCTGATCTCTGCACTAAATTACAGTCTCGTGGTTGGAAAGTGCAGATTAAAGGGCGGTATTATCCTCTTCTGACATCACAGGGGGAGCCAAATTTTAATGACCTATTTTTTCCACATGGTTGCAGAGAATGGTTTATAAAAACTTAATTACTGGGTTGATCTTTTTCACATTTTCTAGGTTGATAGAAGCATTGGGGACCCAATTATAGCACTTAAACATGGAAAAACTCTGATTCTTATGATATGTCCCTTTTAACATATATCAATGCCATTGTTTTGTTACAAGATGCGCACCACTGTTATTTTTTGTAAGGTATGTTTGTAAAAACTACTTAAATGTCCTCATAAAACTAAGGCCTAGTCCTGGATTAATCTAAACCCTGTCCAGGAAGCTGCTATCTTAGTCAGTAGCCAGATCACTAAGTTTTGAAACAGATCTTGTGTGTGGTGTGATTACCGAAAAGGGTTTGGATGAGCTCTTATCATCTTTTCCTGAAACGACTTTAGCATTCCTCCTGGTTTCTCTTAAGCGCTCGATGGATGGAGGCTTCACAAATACCACATAGGGCTTAAACTCAGCCGTGCGAAGATGCCGCAGCGTCTGAAGAGGAGAGAATGTGAGAAAGAACGGAAAATATAAAGAGAGCTGACTGAACCGCAGTCATTAAAGTAGCATCACTCATGCCATCGTGATTTAGTTTGACATTGATACTTCTGAACATTATTGCTGTTAGTCACTGTTACATTTTGA
The DNA here is from genome assembly GCF_030506205.2 of Paramisgurnus dabryanus. Lineage (NCBI taxonomy): Eukaryota > Metazoa > Chordata > Actinopteri > Cypriniformes > Cobitidae > Paramisgurnus > Paramisgurnus dabryanus. The sequence continues at coordinate 54,287,065 of NC_133337.1, read as the reverse complement.
CAGAAAACAACCCAGCTGATTCACACTGAGCTCAACTGATTTGACTTTGGGAGTGAAAATAAAGCCCTCCACTCAGACACATTACACTTCAGGTAGTTCCTTGTGCTTAAAAACAGTCGGACCACCAAACTTTACCACATATTTCTGTGTGGATTTTTCCACTGACTAAATTAATCACTGGCATTTAAGGAGCCATATTTTAGAGTTCTGTAGCTTCCCCCCAGAACTCCACTTATAGCCCTGAAAAAGTTGTTATTTAATTTATCATGACCACCTAAATCCATCTTTCTGTCTCTGAGGATTAAACAGGATTATAGTTTCAGTCTCTTTACCACACAAGGTATCATATTGATTGTAAACTGGCCTATATACATTATAAGGCATTAAAATGAAAACTGGTCAAGAAGCATAGTTTCAAGCTTTTTTAACTATATAAGTATTCTTAAAAAGATGTTCCAGCTGAGCAACTGCCACTGAGATAGATAAAAAGGTATTTTTATTTTATTTTTTCTTGTCAAAAATGACAATCGTTTCACTAGATAAGACCCTTATGCCACGTTTGGGATCGTTTAGTGTCCTTTGAAACTTTGTTGAAAAAAAACTGTTACGTGTTGATTTAAGTATTAAATGTTGGGCTTTATTAAAGTCCATTAAAATGAAAAAAAATCCTGCAATGTTTTCCTCAAAAATTGACTATTCCTATAATTTCTACATTTGTAAATCTTATTAAATTTTATATTATAGTATTTAATAATAGTATTTTTTTAATATATAGTATTTAATATGTAGTAACCTATATTTGTTACTGGATCGCCTGGAGTACCTGAAGTGGTCGCAAAAGAACTAGAAGCTATGCCTTCAATAAGTTGTGAGCATCAACATCACTATTTTTTAAACACTAAGAAGGCTCGACACAACATGATAATTTGCTTGAAGTATCACCTGTGTCTCTACCCGTGAACTCAGGCATTGAGAACATTGTTTGTGTACACAGAGTTTACTAAAAAGAAGGTTTTGAACAACTGACTTTGGTTGTTTTGGCGTTCGCTCTCCGGCATCTTGCCGGTCAAAATGTATCGATCTCCAAATGGGACGTAAGGAGGGAGGAGAGTAAAGATGGATAGCTCCTAAAGCATAGTTCCATAAATGCACGGATAATTCGTTGTTTTGTCGCAAGTGAAAAACACTATTGACTTTCTAGTTGAAAAAGGAGCCTCATATGAGATTCATTCAATCGCATTCGTAAATCGATTCTTTACGTCTGGCAAAGACGGCGAGCGGACACCATAACAGCCAAAGTCAGTTGTTCAAAACCTTCATGTTTCATGTTGTGTCGTGCCTTCTTACCCCCCAGTCACATTAGCTACAAGCGACAGAGACAGAGCGACAGGCTACCATTCATTTTCAATGGAAGTGGCCGTTTGCAAGCGACAAGCGACGAGCTCGCCGCTGCGCGAGCAAGGCGGGGCCAAAATAGACAAGCAGGCTATTTTATGCAAATGCTGAGCGATGCGACAAAGCGACTGCCAATCAGAGTGAAGGAGCAGCGTGACGTAGGTCTGTGGTCGAGTCTGAGAAAATAATTCAAGATGGCGGAAAATGCCTATTTATGTATATATCTGATAAGTTTGGCATTTTATCTCATATATTTTGTTACTTTTATCGAGAAATAAATACTTTTAAATCCAAAAACACCGTTCTTGTAACTTAACAATACCTCTAAAGTGACTTTTGATACCGCTTTGAGAAACCAGCCAAGGAACGCCCATCAAGCGAGTGCGTGTCGCTCGGTGTCGTTCACTTTTGTAGCTAATGTGACTGTAGGGTTAGTGTTGTTAAAATAGTGGTAGTTCGGTAGCAGCGAACAGCGTCTGGAAGAACGCATCAGGAATCGAGTAGTCATCACACCCTAACCAAGATATTTTTTGAAGTAGCGTTTCTTTTTATGACAGTCGAGGTGCGAAATGTTGTCTTTCGTAGCCATTTCCCGTATCTGTAAGAATTATAGACAGTAAAAGATAAGAAATCTGTAAATCGTTGCAAGCTAGCCAATGCTTGTCAGTAGCCTATTGGTACTCGGTAGGTACTCAAGATGGCGGCAGGCAACTGGAATGAGGTAAAAGGTCACATGACTGATATTCATGAATAGGATCAGCTATGCCTGGATCTCTCTTAAGCGTGTTTTTCTTCTAGGAGACAGCTAACTTTAGCTTAACTTAGAACTTTCTTCTATACGTTACATAAATACTCACCCATACGGTTTAATCTTAGCCACTGTACTTTGCTTTTGTTGTCCTTTGATCTTTCAAGGTTTTCTCTTGTTTTTATTAATGTAAAGCTGCTTTGGAACACTTAAACAATTCTGCTATAAAGCGCTATATAAATAACATTTTATTGAATATATATCATTATTGATTCAGATTAAACTAACACTCTTTAGTTGGCTACTATGGCTAAGTTTGCGTAAAAGTGTAGACGTGTGCAGGAACTTTGCCAGTGTGTATATTGTTTGTGTGAGAGATGAAGAGAGTTTATTTGTGTGGTAAGAGGCCAGTTACTGTCTCATTGGCTACATATGGTAAAGTAAGGACACAGCCACCTCAGCGCTGTGGTTTTACTATGGTATGTGTAAGAGGGGCTGCTCTGAGCGTCTTTCTTGATATTTAATTCATTGAGGAAATTTCCAAACATTTCCGACCTATTTAAAGAAACTCGCACACACCACCCTTATCCCATAAAATCACTCCTAAAATGGTACAGAATGGAATGTCAAAGCTGTGGAAGAGGGATTAAGCTAGAAATAAATAAATAAGAGAGATGCAGAAGGTGGTTACATGAAAGACACTCACGTGTGGCTGTACGTCTAGAAGGCACACTTTGTTCTTGGACAAGACTGAACGTACAGAGTCAAAGCTCGTCCCATAATAGTTTCCTTTATATTCTCCATGTTCAATAAACCTAAGAGAGATAAAGAGAATCATAGATTTGATATAATGATTAACAATGCTCTTTAAGAGTTGGCATACGGTAACCTTGCCCTTAAATATAAAGGTAAGCCAATGGACAGGATAATAGCAGGAAACTCATAACCCATTATTTATTCCCAGTCTGTCTTGATGCCTTCGATGTATAAGGCTGCAGACACATCCACACCACGCTCACCATCACTTGCATTCTTCAACAGAAGGCAATTCCAGACAGTCTGACACAAGGCTCTTTTATATAATCTTCTATGTTACACTTTAAATCAATAACACCTGTTTCCCTCGCAGCACAGGCAGGCCTGAATGGCAAAGGCTGGAGTAATACTCACTTCCTGAGACGGCAAAGACAAACAAACACTTTTCCACCATTTAATCTCTTTCACTCCGATCACTTGCTTATTCTCCGATGTCACAGAACAGAGTGTATTTTTAGGAGTCTGTATTAGTGAACCAATAGGATGGTCATGGAAAGAATTCCAGAGCGAACAGAGCAGACAGTGGTAAAATCCGCGGATATTCAGTTATGATTACTAAAATTACCACTTTGTGAAATGACACTTAAAGGTGTAGTTCACCCAAAAATGAAAAAAATGTCATTAATGACTCACCCTCATGTCGTTCCAATCTCGTAAGACCTCCGTTCATCTTCGAAACACAGTTTAAGATGTTTTAGATTTAGTCCGAGAGCTTGTTGGCCCTTCATTAAAAATCTACGTACGGTATACTGTCCACGTCCACAACGGTAATAAAAACATCATCAAAGTAGTCCATGTTACATCAGTGGGTCAGTTAAAATGTGTTGAAGCATCGAAAATAAATTTTGGTCCAAAAATAACATTACAGCATTGTCTTCTCTGTCGTGTCTGTTGTGAAGTGCATGCGCAAAACTAAAACCACGTGACTGCAGTGACGCGGATGACGTACTATCCTAAGACATGTTTGTGAAGTTTTTTTTCAAACTAACAGCGTGCGTCTCCCTCAGACTGTAAACAAAGCCCGGGCGCACAAAGAAAAAAATAACCAGCTGGAGGCACCATATAACACGTCAGCCGCGTCGTACGTCATCCGCGTCCCTACAGTCACGTGACTTTAGTCTCGCGCATGCGCTTTACAACAGACACGGAAGAGAAGACAATGCTGAATAAAGTCGTATTTTTGGTTATTTTTGGACCAAAAGGTATTTGTGATGCTTCAACACATTCTAACTGACCCACTGATATCACATGGACTACTTTGATGATGTTTTTATTACCTTTCTGGACATGGACAGTATACCGTACATAGATTTTCAAAGAAGGCTCAACAAGCTCTCAGACTAAATCTAAAACATCTTTAACTGTGTTCCGAAGATGAACAGAGGTCTTACGAGTTTGGAATGACATGACATTATTTTCATTTTTGGGTGAACTATCCCTTTAAGTGTCAAAATGTTCTTTGTTCGTTAAGCCTCCTTTATTTCTCCTGAGATTAATCCAAACACAAGTCTTTGAACTGAAAACTCACACTTTTTGGGCCCACGCTGTCTGCGGCAACCTGTGATTGGACGATCGTTTCAAAAACTTCAAACCGATTCTGCCGTGACTCCCTGTTCCTCATCTCCTGCTTAGCATGCTAAGAGCATGTGCACTCTTTCATTGAAGGTGGTTTGATGGTCAGCTGAGTTGATTTAGTGGGGTGCTAATAGGTGGTTTGCTGGTGTTAATGTGCCATGTAGGGTTACCAAAGTATGTTTATATGAAAGTTCATTTAAAAGCAGATGTTTCTGCGTCGTAGTGCTTGTTTGTCGTGATGCAGTGCGTGTACAGGATGGAGGGGTGGAGGCTGCTTCTGTGGTTTTTGGGTTCATTTACCGTAGGGCGATCTGTTTTTAGCCCTTAGCAGGGTTTTCCTTGGGAATGTCATGTTTGAACATGAGAATAGGCATTTTCCCACTGGAAGTCGGAATAATGGACAATGCTTAGCCTTTCAGACTAAACCGAGATCAAAAAAGGGAAAAGAAGAAAAAATGAATAAACCAAATGAAAAAGACAAAACTGATTTTTCTCGCAATCCCACCTGCTCTGTCCATTTTTCAACTGGTTTCTCTTCATCCCTAACTTGCATTGATAACTGCGGTTTTTTATTCATTCTGATGTTCTTTCGCCGCAGTACAAACCGCTGCATGTATTTTCCACCACACGGCGGCTTAAGAAGAGCAAAAGACGGCCGGTTTGCTGGCGAAGTGACATTCTATATGCTTTCCTGTTGTGTTGTTTTATCCTCTGATGAGAGGCTGTAGAAACACATCCATCACCAGGCCATCCATACAAATCTAAGCTTACGAACCACTGGGTATAAAGAGTCCGAACCCCCTCCTCTCGCGCACAAACTCAGAAACAGACCACCTGTCAGCACCCTCTCACTCTCACTTACAGAAAATGGATCTGAGCCCACATCACGCTACTACACATGTAGCACACACAAACACAGTGGAAAAACGAAAGAACAGTGGGCAGATGAAAGGCAGGACTGGTGAATGTTTGCCGTAGCGTCTACGAATGTGGGTCTGAGACAGACGACATTAGTAAAAATTGTTGTGCATTGTTTTGACTGTGGTGCTGCTGATGTACTTGAGTTTAGTCGGTGGTCTGGTTGATGTAGTGAATGCAACCTGGCCAAGGACTCTCTGAGATTTATATTTCTCCTGCTGTGGAGTGTTTGTGTCAGGGTTACACTTGACATAATTACAATCCTGAAAATAAAGCAAGCGGGCTGCTGATATTCAGTGAATAATCCTGACTATTAGATCTCAATGGTAAACATTTAAATCATCAGTCCATACACAGAAACACAATTAAATCCTCATTGTAGAAAACATGCAGTAATGTTGCATTCAAAGACTAATAAGGGGTTATTATGGGTGACTTACTTGTTGTTTTGAATGTCGGCCTCAAAATGATCTTTGGAGATGAAATGATACTCCACTCCATCACTTTCAGATTGTCTTTTGGATCGGGAGGTGTCTGTATAGGTGCAACATGCAGAGGAAATATCTTTGTATTAGGAAACGCTGTTTTGATATCAACACCAATGTGCTTTGGAGAAATCTGTCTAGCCAAACATTAAGTGGATACCCAATTACATCATTAAATGTCACTAAATATAACAGTTGAGTTACATGTCCCAAAACATGCAGATATAAGGCCACAACTATAGCAAACTTTTGATCAGACTCTTAATGGATTTTGCCAAAAAAAAAAATATTTCGGTCTATATCATTACCTCATTTTTGTCGGAGATGGCGTTTAAAGACTTTTGCATCCGAGCTCCTTAGTTATAGATTATAACAATACAGTAAAGTAATAGTATAGTGACAATAATAAATAAGCAATAGTCGAAATCCCGGGTACAGTTTGGCACCACTACCTGTAATAACTATTAAGCCCGATTTATAGTCGTGCGTAAGCTCTACGTCGCAGGTTATCGGTAGCATGTGCGTAGCTTTGCGTAGCCTGACATGCACTTGCAAAATTTTGAACAGCGCGTCAGCTCTACGCGGACTGCAAACGCTGTGATTGGTCCACCAGAATCCCTCCCATCAGGTAAAAAAATTGCGTCATAGGTATTTCGGTTTGCGACGGTGAAAACAAAGATGAGCCAAGTTGAGGGAGTGATTTAACTCAAACTGCAACATTAGTCGCTGTTTATTTACTTCCATCATTGCTGTTCTTCTCAAATCATACACAACAAGTTGCTGTTTCTTCTTCGTTTGTGGGTTAACTTGTCAAGCTGCTTCTTCATTGATGGTCGCGCTGCTACTGTGTGTGTTTGCAAGTCGACGACGACGCAAAAGTATTAATGAAAACCAACGCGGGACCTACGTCATCGCGGCTACGCTGTAGGACCTACGCACAATTATAATGAGCCCTTAAGCCTCAAAAACGAGTCGGGTATAATAATAGCGGCATTGGGTCTTGGGTAATTTAAAATGAATGTGTTTCTGCCGAACGGGCAAGAGAAAACCCAAACTATCTTGCGTGTGTGCGTTGAGTCCTTTTCCAAACCCCCTCTGTTTGCCAAGAGTGTGGCTGCCGATATGCACATTTTCGTTAAGACGGACCTGTCAATCAATATTGCGTGTACTTTATAGCGGTTACCTTAGTGTCATCGTCAGATAGCGAAGGAAAATAAATGGAGCAGCGGGCCAAATTGGATGCGAGGCCAACTGGGTTTCTTTCTGTCTGAATGGTGGCACATTGGTGTTCAGACAGGTTCAAAAAATTGCCACTGGTTCGGGTTCAAGTTGGGTCTTTCTTTAAAAAAAAATTCTTTATGCACGTTGGGTTCGGGTAAAAAGTGGTTCGGGTCATTTCGGGTCGAGTACATTTATTTGGTCCCGAGAAGACCTCTAGCACTGTATATACGCCAGACCCACTTTTTTAAATAATATTGTAATATTTATATAAAGGGCTTATAAAGGGTAGTGGGAGTACATCACGACACATCAACACCGCTGGGTTTTTACTGGACTGCCCTCATTAAGTCCTGCTTTTGCTTTCAGTTGCCCATAAATTTCTGCCTTTAAATCAGAACAAGTGTGCCAGTGCAGTCAGCACGTGTCCAGCTGAGGTCAAATGTCCCCAGAGGAGGTTTAATGAGTGTCAGGGAGGTCAAAGGTGGCTGTATAACACACCATAGACAAATTGTCTACAAGCTGCCAATAGCTCCAAAACAACCTATTAAAACTTTTATTAAACTTTAAGACCATTCCACCTCACTTTGTTCCAGGATTTTTACCATGTCCATTTCTTTTGTATCAACAAATTGTTGTCTTATTTATAGTCAGGGTTAGGAGATGAGGTATTAGGGTAAAGTATTACTCATACTAATCCATCATTTATTTGATTAAGCAGCATCTCCCTCCAATAATGGCAGCCCACCACAGATATAAAATAACATGTTATTATACCTCCAACTGCTAGTGCTCACAAACAAAGTACAAAAAAACACCCCCTTGTGCTGCTGAAAGAAAAAAGTATACATTATATTTCTTCTGGCTTTAGCTCTGTGGCATAGGAAATGTTTTTGGTGTGGCTAAAGAATTTGAATTTCATTCTAAGATCATGGAAAATAGTCGTAAAGCCTGGAGAGGACTCAAAATGTTCATGTGCTCTCAACTAATCATATTCTACATCTTGCTAGTGTTGCTGCCACGGCTGGTTTCAGTTTTAAAAAAGACCCGCTTGTTGTTAATGCTAAACAATAGCTCAAGATTGATCATTTTTTTCAAAAAAGAAATAAAACGACATTTAATATTTAATCAGTCCTTACTAACTGGAATGTTAAATGGTTAAAGTTGGCAGCACTTTAGGAAGACAAAAAAGCATTAAATATACAGTATTTCAAGAAGCCATCCTTTAAGTCTAAATCCTCTGTAAGGTTTGGAGGAACCTGGGCTATATTATACAGACTAATGCAAGGGTCACATTTGTGAACAATTAGCCGGCATTAAGGCTTTGGATAGGATTTTAATACCAGTGGCGTTTCAAAGTGTCACAGGCTGATTCAGACACATCTATTAAAGCCAAACCTAAATGTAACAAACATCCCGCCACTATATCAACAGTCATGGGTTTTCTGGCCACTGTCTCAGACTCCCTCAAACTCTTTTTCATCATTCTCGCTTACTCTTTTATTGCCTCTAAATATGCAATTACTCCACATCACCAGCCTGTTTAAATACATAAATCATACTCCAAGTCATTTGTCCTGAAATGTCTGGTCTGGTGCATTACCATGGATCATGTGTTTCTGGATCAAATGTGGGGGGAAAAGAGAGAGAAAGTAAGAGTTGCTGGAACAGTCATGGGCACTGCTGCTGCTTGCCTATCAGTGACAGGCCGTGATATGAAAATTATATTTGCTTTAAAGAAGTGGGACAATTCTTTTATCATGTGGCTGTCTATGAAGAACAGCCAATTAGGGTTGGCACGATTCTTCAGGAGTCTACTTTATTTAAATTAATAATAATAATAATAATTAGAAGGATTTCCAAGAAGGAAGATAATATGAGAAGGCCAATTTCCAGGTCAGAGGTCCTATTGGCTTTCAATAGCAGGAAAAAATACTATTGAAGTTAATGGGGTTTTTGATCAGTTTGGTTAGAAACATTTCTCAAAACATCTTCCTTTGTGTTCATCATAACAAATATATCGTCGCTGCCCGATGAAACTCACGTATGTCCAAAACGGTTACTTTTCAGAAATTGAAAAAACCCCCACAGTTTTTCAAGCAGTTGAATGTAGCGTTGTTATACTTGGTATGGCATCTTTACATGTAACAATATTCATGCAAGTGTAATGATATAATCCACTTTTGACCAAAATTGAGTTTAAATGGACATACGTGCATATTTTACAGTAACGGTGGTCGATACGCGTTCTTCCGATCATTAATTAGAATGGCCAAGTCGCTTTCATATTGACAGATAAATACGCTCAGTTTATTAAATAGCCTACGTCTTAGTTTATTAAATACGCTTAGTTTATTTAATATTAATTATACATTTATACACGTCTCTTGCAAACTATGAAGGGACAACGAATCAATACACTGACATGGTAATGCTAGACAGATACTTTGTTTGCACCGTCCTTCGATGAAACTTCACGAGACCGGCGAGATGCTTCCACAGGGCGGGAGATACGCGCCGTGATTGACAGCTTGACACCAAATGGATATACGTGAAAATCAGATGACATGATTTCACAACTTTTCATTGGCTATTTAGATATGTGAAGCATACTGTATTCGGAAATGAACCTGGACATTCAATCAGTTTTCATCGGACAGCGACGATATATGGGTGATTCTCGGTAAATTAGACTTTGATAAAAAGTCAATGCAAAGTAAGAGTATCAAAATAAGAAGCATAGAGTTACAAACATCTCTTCATGCGCTATTTTGCACATGATTTCAAATGACATCATACAAACAAATTATGTTGTTTTTCCACATGTAAGGTGAAAACTTTCATTACCGCAACGTGTCCATGAATGCATTTGGGTTCTTTGACATGGAAATATTTATAATTAAAAAATCTAAAAAAATAAAAGCTTCAGTGCATGTTATACTATAAACATTTACAGTAAAGAAAAATGTGGTATTTCGTTATCATTGGTAAATTTAGAGACAATAAAAATGAATATAAATGTGTCCAAGAAAAATTTTCTCATCATCCGCAACAATTTTCAATCATTGTTTATCCCTCAATGAACTAACATTTAAAACAAAAAAATGGTTGGAAGGGACATAATTGACTGTGACACTCAAGATGGCTACCAAATAAGCAGTTCTTATTTTTTCTCTCCAGATAAAAGTTGAAATTTTGTTTGTCATAGTACCTACACAACTTTTTAGTTCTCATTACTGAAACATGAGTTTGTAAATGCATAAATTAAATGTAATATCACATTGCGGTAATGATCATTTTTGATAATGATAATCAAAAAATTTAAATAATTATATAGGAAATATTTTTAAATCCCCTAAAAATAATGGTTATAGTAATTTCAGACCTTAATCTTATATGTGCAAAAACAAATGGCTTCAAGGGCTTTTTTAAAAATATGCTGTACACTTTCTTTTTCACCCATATATGTATACAGATTTTTACAACATAAGAGTGAGTAAATAATGACAGAAATGTTAATTGTGGGTGAATTTAAGTAAAACAAAAGTTAAAGAGATTAAACGTGAAAATTCTGTCATCATTTACTCACTTCAAGTTATACCAAACCAAATACTATGGAAGTAAATGGTGCTCAAAAACAGCTTGGTTACAAATATTACTCAAAATGTGTAATTTTTGGGTAAACTACCCCTTTGAATATGTGCATGACTTACGTGGGATGGTGACACTAAAATGTTGTGGGTCGGATATCAACAGCTTCCTTTTGAGCTCATTCAAACCGACACCAGTAGGACCTAAAAAGACAGACAGAAAGAGATACAGACACAGATTATACCAGCATCACTTATGCTGTCATCATGAGTCTCTGTAGGAACATTAGGTAAGATCTGGCACTAGAAAACGTCCTTAGAGAAAGGCCAAACCCACACAAACAAACATCATGAGACAGAAAGTAGTAATAATCGAAACGCGCACAAGTGGTGTTGTGACAAAAGCTTTCAAAGTCAAATGCCTGATAGGCTCTTCTGTCCTGCCAACATTTCTCATCATTGCTCTGGCTGCCCCGCATAGCCTTAAAAGGCTTTATTCCTAACCGACATCTGTTTTCTTCATCATCTTGTCCTCGAAGAAGCAACAAATGGAGAGAAATAGCAGGTGATATCGAAGAGATCAGGATTTAATAAGAAATGTCGAGTCCTCCATTGCATATCAGTATACAGCTCTGAAATCTTCCTATAGTCACAAAGTCTGACCTTGGCATCACACGAGCCACATGTGCAGCAAAAGCGAGGATCAGAGATTCGGTTCCCTTGGGCAATTCCACATGTCAAGGCCCCCGTTAAAGATAGGCCAAGATTCACACTGTATAATCCGGAGAGTCAAGCGTGGTTTTTCTATTAGCCTGTAATGATTGCTTTGAGACATGCACAAATCAAAATCTATATGTTAAGAGAACAGAAAACAGATGGTTTTCCAGCTCGCAGGAAGAATATTTCTCATTCGGTGCATCGTATGCTTTCCATCAAAAACGCACATCTCTTCATGAAGCACATGACGCAGCAGAACGTGTCCTTATTGCACTCGGAAAAGAGTGAGGGAAAAACGTTGATTTATTAGCGTGAGGAAACAGGTGTTTATTTCACATTTTGGGGTCATTGACAATGTGAGACTCCTGTTTGAAAGCCATGTTTAGTGCACATTAATGTGTTTATGTTGTAGACCGGAGTAAAATCCTACAAGAAGAATAAAACAAACAATAAAACATGTTTTCCATTAGGCATATTTTATAAACACACCTGCATGTTACTGAAAGACTCTCACACAGTTCTTTATTTTTTGTGGATGTTACTCTCCAAACCCCAGCAGGCCTTGTCTAGGGGAAGACGGATGGCCCGTAGTCTCTTGGCTATTCTATTCACTCGTCAAGCGTACTAAATGAGTTTAAAGCCCTCAATCACTTTTCTCTGCAGAGGCCTATGTTATCTCTGATGTATGGCTTGCTTCTTACATCCCAGAAGAACGGCATTGAAACATAGGCTCTGAGTACAAGTGCGCAGCAGCTTGCCAAATCCCTACAGTATAAAACGTCTTTAAATGTGATGTGGCCACACCGGTACAAGGTTAAATGACTTGTCTTTATGTATTTTTCCCTGGTTAAGGAAGCCATCATTTACTCACCCTCGTGCTGTTTTAGTCTGTTTGACCTTCTTCTTTGGAACATATGTGATGATAAAATAAGGTACAGAGATTCACTAAGATGCAGTGAATGGTGACCATGGTTGTCACTTTTATGGATTCATTTCTTAAAGGCGGGATGCATGATCTTTGAAAGCCAATGTTGATATTTGAAATAACCTAAACAAACACGCCCCTACCTAATAGAATCTGGACCTTCATTTGATAGACCCGCCCTACATATACGCAACCCAGGCAACAATGTTGGTTAGTAGACACGCCCCTTACTGCTGATTGGCTACAAGTGTGTTTTGGTATTCCGCCCGACTCCCTTTTCCAAAGTGTTTTTTTTTTTTAAATCATGCACCCCGCCTTTAACGCCATTACAGCATCTACACTGTAAAAAATACAATGTTGCACTTACATTTTCAAGTTTAATCAACTTGAATTTACAATTCATTTTAACATTCTTGACTACACTGTAAAAAGTGAAAGTTAGATCAATTAAAAATTTTACTTCAATTGGTAACAGATACAAATTTTCAACGTAAATTTTTAACTTAAAGGAATAGTCTACCCTTTCGCCATATTAAACTATGTAAGTACCTCAACTTAGACGAATTAATACATATCTATCTTTTTTCAATGCGTTCAACGTACAGCGCGTCGTGAATGTGTTAGCATTTAGCCTAGTCCCATTCATTCCTATGTTACCAAACAGGGAAGCCACCAAACACTTCCGTGTTTTCCCTATTTAAAGACTGTTACATGAGGAGTTATACTAGTAAGTATGGTGCCACAAAATAAAACTTTTTTTTGGTACCATAGGAATGAATGGGGCTAGGCTCAATGCTAACACATTCACAACACGCTGTACAGTGCACGCATTGAAAAAAGATAGGTATGTATTAATTCGTCTAGGTTGAGGTAATAACATAGTTTAATATGGCAAAAGGGTAGACTATTCCTTTAAAAGTGGTGTGTGAAAACTGTAGCGGCATCTAGTGGTGAGATTGCGAATTGCAACAACAGCTCACCCCTGAATTATAAAACGCGTATGGTAGCCGCCACAGGACAAACGTGTCATCATCTGAGACAATGCAGGGACAGAACGCACTCTGCAGTCAAACTACTGTAGCAAAATTCACGGTGACGTCCATGTTATGCTGCGTTCAGACCAGCTGTGGTAGAGGCGTCAAGCGTGAGTGATTTTCAAGTAAATGTAAAGACGCGTTGACGTGCGTCTGGAGGCGTGAATGAGGCGTTTAGCGTGGCACCGTAGATGCGATCCCGCCTCATTAGCGCTTGTAGTTTGCGCGAATGGCACGAAATGAGTGTTGCCGCGGCAAACGCGCGAGTTGAAAAATTTGAACTTTGGCGGAAAACGTGCCACGTTAACCAATCAGGTGATTTCTCTAGTAGTGATGTGATTACAGGAAGCGAGCGGAGTCTCAAAAAGCCCCTCCCCATGACATGAATTTCCGTGTAAATGTCTCGATTGTTAGGGTGGGGGAAAACAGGCAAATGGATCCCAGTGCGGATAACAAAAATGTTTATTTAACAGAAAGTGAATGTAAACAGACAATGGCACGTCTGGGCGCAAAGGCCACTCCGAGGCAGACGGCTAGGGCGAGGAGCACACACAGACACTGGGGAGACAAGCCACACACGTTCGGGCTCCGGCCAGACAAACGAACGGTGGGAGAGAGTATAGTACAACAGTTAATTAATTCCACAACACCACAAAATGTTCCACTTATTACTGACGGGGTAAATGATCCTCTGAGGGGAAACAGGGTGAGATGAACCAATGCCGCGGTGAATACACCATCCAAGCTGGACCGCGGCTGCAGGCCCTGAATGGGTACGCTGGACAGCGCCCAACCAACTGGCAGTCGGAGCTGAGGAGGAGAGCAGAGCAGTGGACAACTTGGAAGATAGCACTGCAGTCCTTAAACAGGAAGATGGAGAAAGCAGTCTCTATAACAGTCAGCGATCACAGAAACAGTATCTAGAGAATGATTCCTGGGCAGCAGTGAGTACAGAATAAGGGAAACAATAAATGAACAAACTAGACGTATCAAAAGCACACAACAAGACTAAACTAGAAACTAGCAAAGCTAGTAACGGGCGAGTACATACACAGTACTGACATTGACAAACTGATATTGACAAACGAACTTGCAAAGACACACTAGACACACAGGGATTAAATACACAGATCAGACGAGAGGATAACAAGCAACAGGTGAGGAAGACGAGAGGAGGCAATCACACTGAACAGGAACACCTGTGAGGGAAGCACACGTGAACCTGTAAAACACATACAAACACAAGACAACCACAGTACCAACAAGACAAAACCATAAATATATTTATATATATATAAACATATATAAATATATAAATATATATAAATATATATATGCATGAACAGAACACTAGACTAAACAAGACATAAAAACAAAGACTGGAAAATGCAAGGGAGCGGGGAAAAAATAACACACAATGACAAGAGAATACAAGGGAGCGGGGAAAAGTCACAAGACATGGGAAAAACGTGGTCTGATATGACAATATCAAAACCACGTTCTCCCACACAAAACATTGTACTGTCAGGACCCTGCCATACACAACTAGATATAATTACCAAACCAGATTATGGCAGAGTCCTCACAGGACCCTCCCCTCAAGGGACGCCACCTGGCGGCCCTCAAGGAGAGACACAGGACAAGACAGACTGGACACTGGACAGCACCCACGAAAACATGACAAACACTAACAAGGGAAGACAAGACAGAACAACTAGAGGATTCGGGTGGGACAACAAGAACAACAAACAAGGGAGGGGGGGGCGGGGGAACAACAACGTTCACAGGAGGAGGGATGGGACTGGGAACTGGGCGAGCCTTCTGACCCCGGGGAGTAGCTGAGGGTTGGGTACGTGGAGGCCGGGCAGGCCTAACAGGGTTCCGTGGGGAGGAAACAGCTTGGGGCAAGGCAGGAACAACTAGGTCAGGGTTTACAGGCTGAGGGGAAACAGGAACAGTGACAGGGGGCGCTGCGGCCGGCAGCGGAGACGAGGCAGGGACAATGACAGGGGGCGCCGCGTCTGGCGGCGGAGACGACATGGAGACAGTGACAATGACAGGGGGCGCTGCGTCCGGCAGCGAAGACGACATGGAGACTGTGACAGGGGGCGCAGCGGACGGCTGCGGAGGCGAGACAGGAATAGTCACAGGAGCCGCTGCAGACGGCAGCGGAGACGAGGCAGAGACAATGACGGGGGGTGCAGCGGGCGGCTGCAGAGACGACACAGGATCAATGACAGGGAGCGCAGCGGACGGCTGCGGAGACGACACAGGGTCACTGACAGGGAGCGCAGCCGGCGGCTGCGGAGACAACACAGGCTGGATAGACCCTGGCTGAGGCTGCACCGGCGAAGGCAGAGGCTGCTGCTTATCAGCGGACTGAGGGGTGGCAGCTGGCTGAAGAGCGGAGGAGCCCTTCTTCCTCTTCTTCTTCTTTGGGCGCGGTGCAGTGAGAGCGATGGCAGGAGGTAGTGTGGTGGGAATGATAGGCTCGGTAGAAGACCCTTCCGATGCAGATTCCCAGGACACTCTTCGCTCTCTTTTACCCCGAAGGCTGACTGGCGGGGCGGAGCTTACTGGACTCGATGTGGAGGGCGCAGAGAACTCCTGGGTCATCACCCCGACAACACAGCCCTCCGGGATGGAAGGCAAAGGGACAGGATGAGGTGTGTCAGTAGAATCCCCTGGCTCTTCACGGTTCATCAAGTACTCCACTGTATCCGGGAAGCCCAGGGGTTTCAGGGTCCTTTGCTCTGCCGTAGTGAGGGGCTTGTCGAGACAGCTGTTGAAAATTACCTTTAACTCTGCCTCGTTGAAGCCGGAGTACTTGGCAGATCTCAAAAAGTCCATAGCGAAATCCTTCACATTGGCCCCCTTCTGCCGGAGGCCGAACAGGACATGCGCTTGGCAGCTTCTGTAGTCAGACCAGGATAGGTCCATTTCCGCGGGATCCAGTTATGGCAAGTTCGTACTGTTAGGGTGGGGGAAAACAGGCAAATGGATCCCAGTGCGGATAACAAAAATGTTTATTTAACAGAAAGTGAATGTAAACAGACAATGGCACGTCTGGGCGCAAAGGCCACTCCGAGGCAGACGGCTAGGGCGAGGAGCACACACAGACACTGGGGAGACAAGCCACACACGTTCGGGCTCCGGCCAGACAAACAAACGGTGGGAGAGAGTATAGTACAACAGTTAATTAATTCCACAACACCACAAAATGTTCCACTGCTTACTGACGGGGTAAATGATCCTCTGAGGGGAAACAGGGTGAGATGAACCAATGCCGCGGTGAATACACCAGCCAAGCTGGACCGCGGCTGCAGGCCCTGAATGGGTACGCTGGACAGCGCCCAACCAACTGGCAGTCGGAGCTGAGGAGGAGAGCAGAGCAGTGGACAACTTGGAAGATAGCACTGCAGTCCTTAAACAGGAAGATGGAGAAAGCAGTCTCTATAACAGTCAGCGATCACAGAAACAGTATCTAGAGAATGATTCCTGGGCAGCAGTGAGTACAGAATAAGGGAAACAATAAATGAACAAACTAGACGTATCAAAAGCACACAACAAGACTAAACTAGAAACTAGCAAAGCTAGTAACGGGCGAGTACATACACAGTACTGACATTGACAAACTGATATTGACAAACGAACTTGCAAAGACACACTAGACACACAGGGATTAAATACACAGATCAGACGAGAGGATAACAAGCAACAGGTGAGGAAGACGAGAGGAGGCAATCACACTGAACAGGAACACCTGTGAGGGAAGCACACGTGAACCTGTAAAACACATACAAACACAAGACAACCACAGTACCAACAAGACAAAACCATAAATATATTTATATATATATAAACATATATAAATATATAAATATATATAAATATATATATGCATGAACAGAACACTAGACTAAACAAGACATAAAAACAAAGACTGGAAAATGCAAGGGAGCGGGGAAAAAATAACACACAATGACAAGAGAATACAAGGGAGCGGGGAAAAGTCACAAGACATGGGAAAAACGTGGTCTGATATGACAATATCAAAACCACGTTCTCCCACACAAAACATTGTACTGTCAGGACCCTGCCATACACAACTAGATATAATTACCAAACCAGATTATGGCAGAGTCCTCACATCGATGACTAGAATTTCCTGTGCGAATGAAGCAAGTAAATGTGGACCCATGGTAAGGGGACCTGCGGTGTATGTAGATAAAAACGTCTAATTCTAAGGTAATAAAAACAATTCAGTTTATTACTTAAAGTCTTTATACACCACTGAAAGTATTTTTTTATTTAAATAAGTTGAAAAAATACATTATTTTAGGTGTTACCAATTGAAGTAATTTTTTAAGTTAATCTAACTTTTTACTTTTTAGTGACTTGCTACACTGTAAAAATGAAAAGTTCAATCAATCTTTTTAAAAATTACTGCAATTGGTAACACTTAAAATATTAGATTTTTTTCTAAATTAAAATTTACTTCAATATTCACTTAGGTGAATATTTTATTTTTGTTACCAATGTGTACCAGTGTTAACCTTTTACAGAGTATAAATCATAAAAAAGAAAGTTAAATAAGCTGAAGTTATTTCAACTGTATTTTTATAACTTACAGCAACTCACTAGTCAAGAAAGTTAACATTTCTTGTTTCTAAGTGTACAAACAAGTTCATTAAACTTAAAATGTAAGTGCAACAAGGAATTTTACAGTGTATGGCTAGTCATTGTGAAAACCATTTAATCTAGTTGGAAAAGGACAATTTGGCATCTTCAATGCAATTAACCTGCATGCCTTTGGACTGTGGGAGGAAACCCACTATTGCTTTGTTGCATTCACTGACAAACAATTGAATGACCCTAAACAATAGCTTATAATAGCCCCAATAAATAACACATTTGTGTAACTGTTTTTCAATGCATGGATACGAGCGTGCATGTGTGCCTTTATGGGAGCAGGTTGCAATGGTAGTAAAAGTGTCAGTAGTCATTAGGGCCCTCATTAGGGAAGAAGTCTAATTCTAAAGGCTTAATAACTTCCAGGCTAAGCATGAGGCAGATCACATGCAATTAACCTTCAGGAGCTGCTGGTTTGCCTAAACGTGTGGGGCCGCAAACCAGCCGTGGTCCAGCCTGCTATTGACACTTTTAAGGCTAATTCACAATGATCCTACAAACACCAACACATCGTCAGTATGAAACCTGTGTTGGTAGTTGTTGGATCAAAGTAAATGAGACTTTAGAATGTTGAGGTTTGTTGAAGTTGGTTGAATCAGTGTGAATTGGCCTTAAGACACAACACAACCAGTCTTATATCCTCCTATCGTTATAAATACTGTCCAAGTCTGTCAGATAAATAAAAAAAGTTTACAGGTGTGATACGTTTACAATAAAAAATTTACTTGGCAAGATTTTAAGCCCTCACATAGACTGGGCATGCTACTTGGTTTCAACTGCTTAAATGTGTTAGAATTATACACAAAACAACACTAAGCCCGAATTGTTTAATCATAATAGCCCAGACAGAGGTTCTTGAAAAGCCCAACAAAACTACAATATAAAGGAACTATTGAATCTGATGGGACGGCTCATTTAGATCATTGAATTTTGATGGTTCTTCCCCATTATTCTAACCTTCCACTATTCAGATAAATCAACCAGAATCTCTTCGATCTAATCTCAAATGCACAAAAAACAGATCATTTGCTATGTTAAATAATCAAGTTTCAGTTCAAACACTACGGGCGAGCTCGCAAACCTCTGCATATGTAAAATTTGTTGACTTTGGCCGGTCGATTAATATGTATCCAAACAGATAAGATCTTGATTTGTCTGGAAAGCCATTTGAAACTGCAAACCGGTCATTGATGTTCGAGAAAGCAGAGGGGAATATAACGATTTTGGTTGGTGACCCTGTTGTTTGCAGTCAAGGATAAACACCTACTGGGACTGAAAACTTTAAAAAGTGTGCTTTAAGATAAATCCCTTTCATCCAAAAGTATCTGCATTACACTATATTGCAAAACAACAGAATAAAAGCACAGTAAGAGTATAGACCATCTTTCAAGCCTTTACAATAAAAAAGCAGCTGGTTAATATGATGAAACATGTCTGAAAAACATTGCAGGCCAGAAAAGCATGAGTGCAATCTCAAGGGATAAAATAAGATTTTAAAGAGAAAACAGAGCAACACAAACAGCGAACTCTTTCAGCATCCTTGTTTTTGTCAGGTTTGATAGCATCCATGATGCTGTCCTCCTACTTAGGAGGAAAACAAAAAAATATTTGTGTTCGTTTAACCGCACAAGGTCATGCAAAATTACCAGCAGAGCATCCTGAAAGCAAAAAAGCCTGATTAATTAAACAGACTACCTCATACACCGCTTACATACACACACATGTGTATGCAAACACACACTCCATTAATTACATGCATCAACAAACCGGTGATAAAATCCATATGCTATGTTGCATTCACTAAACATGAGGCCTGGTCTGTTGCAATGAAACTTGACCCTGTGCTACTTTTCACAGATTTGTAACAGAAATATTTTTTATACACCTGGTCAACATTACTTGTCAATATAGAAATGTTCTTTATGAGATATGTTTCACAACAAACCCCTTATAGTGGAAAGAAGTATTGGAGGTGGTAAGTCCAACCTACATGTACTGTATTGTATAGGAGCTCATTTAACACCTTCTGGATGAAGGAACATGAACCTAAAACCCTCAAGCTGTCCAAATCATTTTTTATTTACACCTTTATGAAACACTTAACTTATTGTTCTGGCCTCTACATCTGTTGTCACAAAACAAAACCACCAAATCTAAGAATCAATATTTGACTCAAGAAAGTTATTTTCACTTCGTAATGTTGCGGTTTCATTTGAGTCTCACCCTCACTATTCCCTTGTAAGCAAGTGTTAACAATTCTCTGTGGTATAATACTGAAGAGAAATACAATGTTCCAGTAGAACACCAGGCCTGGGAATGAAGTGTCACAAAACAAAGATGAATTAATCCTCAGGTCCTGTCAGCTCCAGGGGTCTTCAGAGGGCCAGGCTGAATCAGAGTCCCACAGCAGAACTGAATTTATGGATTGCAGTCGAGTGCCGCGGTGGGTATTACGCTGTTTGTGTGGAGCCTTAAAATAGTGTGTTGATTTGTGCAGTGTTCCCAAAAGTAGAAAATTCATAATAAAAATACCAACCGCAGATGGTGAGCTGAGCAAAGCAAACATGGCTGCATACAAGATGTCATAGAAATCTTATTTGTCTTCATAGAAACCTTATTTACATATTTGGTTCTATAAAAATATTGGTAACACTTTACAATAAAGTTGTTTTAGTAAATGCATTAACTAACATGAACAATATAGTTTTTCAACATTTATTCATTCTTGTTAATATTAGTTAATGTCAATACAGTTATTCATGTCATTCATTAATGTTAAACGTTACAATGTTTGATTTTTAAAAAAAGTGTTAATAAATGCCAAAATTTAACATGAACTAAGATTAGTAAATGCTGTAGAAGTATTGTTAATTGACAGTTCATGTTAGTTAATGCAATAACTAATTGTTAAAAGGGGTCATATTATGAGATTTTTTAAAGATGTTAAATAAATCGTCGGGGTCCCCTGAGTGCGTATGTGAAGTTTTAGCTCAAAATACCCCACAGATAATTTATTATAAGATGTTCAAATTTCCACTTTGTAGGCCTGAGCAAAAATGTGCAGTTTGTGGGTGTGTCCTTTAAAATGCAAATGAGCTGATGGAATGCAAACAATGATTGCAATAATTGAAATGAAACATAATTGTGCTGTCAATTATTTTTACTCACACTCCCTGCACTAAATGGCATTGCTGTGGTTGGATAGTGCAGATTAACACTCTGGGGTCGGCTGCGGCGCGGGCGCCGCAAACTCTTTATTTTTCGATCACTCCCCAAAGAGACTTAGATAACTCTGCTGATTTTTGACATACAGATATGATTTATACATCATTTAAAACATTAAATTGTCTAGTTTTTTTCTGTCCACTCCCAATAAAAACAGCATGTTGTGCTTTTCGCAAAATTAAGAAAATAAACATGATGCGCGTTTTGTTCTCTCTCCCTCAGTGAAGTCCTTTCAGAAACACGTCAGAAAAATTAACTCTAACTTAACGAATATTTGTCATATAAACAAAAGATAAATGTCTACATAATGCTTGGAATGTCTGCTTTTGGAAGATGTAAGTGAAATCGAAAACAAATATTGTAATTCGTTGTTAACTGTATTAGAAGAGAGAGATGTACCGTCTTTCTTCTGTTGCTTCATTATCTATAATGAGCCACGCCCCGCTCCATTGAAGAAAAGAGCAGAGATCATCCATATTCATTAGTCAACCCCACAGTCAATGGACATTCCATTCCGTCTCTGCAGCCATTCACTGCTGTGAATGAGTTTTAATCCAAGTGCTGGAAACATGACATCTACTTGTTTACTCGTGACTGTAACTAAAGTTATCTCCAGACGCGAGTGTGACTCGATCGACGTCCAAACGCACACACAAACACACAATGCCTCATATTTGAAGCGCTTTGTGGTATCATTATAAAAGATGCGATTACACACATCACATACTTGTTTACTCGCGCCTAAATCTCCAGACAGACGCGAGTGTGTGTGCTTCGTCAGTGTGACGGGATCGATGTCCGACATATAAATCCTTATTTACTTGCGGATGTGTGTCAGTATCTCCAGACGCGAGTGTTTTCTTTGTCTTCCGTCAAACAGCTGAGGCGATGGGAACGCACATACACAAACACGCGAGTCAGGAAACTCAACGCGCTTTTTGGTATTCTTATAAAATACGCGATTGCAAACAGTACAATCCTTATTTAGTTGCGTCTAAGCGCATATCTCCGCACAGCAAGTTTATTAAACACAGGATCACTCGCATGTGCACACATTCACTGCTTTCATGATCAACACGTGAGGTAATGGCGGCGGCTGTAAACAAACATTGATAAGTTTATCACGCGTGTCACTGGTTGTGTTTCTACTATAATGATTACAAAAACACAAATAGGAGTCCAGACAACGATAGGCAGTTGTTCTTTTGAGCTTTTTACTGCACAAAAGTAAACCTCTCGCTGGCCAGAGGCGGCCTTAGCTATGTTTCAACCGTTTCAATTGAAACGGGCCCCGCCCTAAAGGAGGGCCCCAGCCCGGCGCAAGAATGTTTGAACGTGGGGCTATGATTCCTGCACGGGGGAGCTCACATTGTCAGTGCCTGTGGATGTTAAGCAATCACATATCTTTCATTTTAAATCAATTAATTTCTACTCTTTATTTTCTCTCGGACGTTCATACGCGCTTTAGCCTGTAGAAATCGGATTATTAATATGAAATGAATGTATTTTATAAAAAAAATATAGAACTGCATTAATATTTATTATATGTCATTTAAATTATTTTTAAAAGTAATTTCTTTCATTTTTATAAATCAATGTAGAATCGTTTACAGCAGCATCACAGTGCTTCATAAAAACTCTAAGAAAACGTGCACATGTGGATAATTCTAGAGGTTTAATTATTCTTTAGCAACGGGATCACTAGACGAGAGCTTAATAGCCTTATTTTTGTGAAAACCGACATTTCTTAAATGTGTTACCTGTCGTAGTTAGCCCGTGCGCATTCATTCCGACAAATTTTCCGTCACAAATGGAGAGAATATCAATTTGAAGTACTCATCGCTATATGCCCTATTTATTCCCTTCAAATATCAGAGCTGTGCAGAGAGTTGCGCAATTGTGTCTCATTGCGTGACTGTGACCGCTAAAATACACTTGGAGAATAGAGCAATGAAAGCAACGTCATTTTCATTTTATCTGGAGTGAAAGTTTAAGCGGCTCCCTTCCCGAAGTGTTGTTCAAGGGCGCAAAAACGCATCAAGCTTGTCTGTGCAAGTGCGATTCCAGGTTTTTAATAATACATTATTTTAGGAACTGATTTCAATGGGTTTTTTTTAAATAATATTATTGGATTTTATACTAACCTTAATGCAGTATTTAATTGTATTTAAAATATGTGTATAACATCTGTGTGCATTTACTGACTGCCTTTAATATATTTTGTGCATGACGGCATTTTCCTCTAACGCAACATCCACACAATGTTCCATTAAATGAACATAATGACCAAGAACTTTAGATAAATGAGGGGTGATTTTTTTTACAGTGGCTTGGAAATCGTCTATTTTTGTTTTGCTCACGCATAACAATGTAAACTGTTTTTATAATAGCCTATTGAACATAGATGCCGTCAGCTCTCGTTCAGATTTTTATTGAGCACGAGGTGACAAAATCGCTGGACAAAGATAAACTTATCAGGGAATTCTCAGCACCCAAACACAGAAAGGTGGATTTCTAATAAGGTTTAGGTGAAATCTACGCTCGCCGCCAGGTGAGCTGTCTACGGTGCTGAAAAAACGCGGAGCCCATCCTTATTTATAAGTTCGGTTCAGTGTCAGTCAGACACTTGTCTTGTTTACTTTTGTTAAATAATTCAAGTTGAGGGGATGTTTGAGATGTTTTTTTTAAAGTCAGCCCAGACAGCTGAAAATATACTGCGCAAATCAATTAAGCAGAGAATTTAGCGTCCATGAAAGGGCGAGGCAACTATAATTGTATAGTTGTAATTAAATAAGGTTGGATCATTTCTTTTGAGCTGCCTGTTCGTGAAGCTAAAAGTGCACGTAATAAAATAATATACCGATGCAAACCAACAGGAATCCTTGCTTTTTGCTCTATTATGCTTATGTTTTATGTGGGTAGGGCCTCCTATTAGTTATTGAAACGGGCCACCAGATGCTTAAGGCCGGCTCTGTCGCTGGCCAACCAAACACAAACCCTGTGTTCACTTTATGATGGCCAAACAGTACCTTTACCATGATTAGGCTACTATGGTTTTTAAAAGGTAACTTATATTGTGATATTAATAGAAAATATTTCAATATATATATATATATATATATATATATATATATATATATATATGTGTGTGTGTGTGTGTGTGTGTGTGTATATATATATATATATATATATATATATATATATATATATATAGTTTGTGTGTGTGTGTGTGTGTGTGTGTGTGTGTTTACATTGTATTGAAAAGTAAACCTTATCATGGTTTTACTGAAGGTTACATTACTGTTGAACATCCCCACAAGGCTCATTAGTGGCTCATTATGTGGCTCATTATTCAACTCTTTTGTCTCTCAGCTGTCAATCACTGATTATTCAGGAGCTTTCCCGCCTCCACGCATACAGCCTTTTCCAAGCGAAAGTGTCTTAGAAATTGTAAATCAATGCATTGCTTTATGTGATTGAGTAGGCCATATGATTTTCACATCATTTTGAAGAATAAACTCTAGACTACTAGATCCTGTTTGGAAAGTCTTGGGAAAACATGTTTAGAATGAGTTTTGTGGAGTTATATCAGTGACTTAAAAATTTTGCTTTTTCAAAAACCACGCATAAACATTTTTCTCTCAAAAATACAAACATGTACATACATGTTGATTATATGATATTGTAGCCCAGTTTGTGATGAACACAGTGTTATGAGACTTTTGCCATTAATATGTTTTCAAGCAACTGAAAAAAGCACAAATGTCAGTGCATGTCAAAACTTCCCCAGGGCCCTAAAAACCCCTTAGACCCCAGAGGGTTAAGGGGCGGTATTATTGAAATTGGCCTTGCTACCTACGTCACAAAACTATGCTTGCAGAGAATGGTTTACCAAAACAAAATTACTGGGTTGTACTTTATCACATTTTCTGGGTTGATAGAAGCACTGGGGACCCAATTACAGCACTTAAACATAAAAAAGCACAAAATCAGATTTTCACGCTATGACCCCTTTAACAAATACAACCTTATTGTAAAGTGTTAACAAAATATTAACAAAGATGGTAACCAAACTGCAGCATCTTTCACATACATATACACTTACCGACTAAAGCGACAAGTCTGTGCCTCTCTCCTTGTTTTCTGCGGTAAGACGTCACCTCTTCATACGTGGGCACATCAGCTGTGTCATACTGCTCACTTTTTTTGCTTTCGTACATGGATTTATTTGTCTTCTTATCTCTTCTGCTGAGACGAAAACTCCTTCGCAGACCCGCTGGAGACAAATAAGACAACAAAAGACATGTCTTAAACTCTTGTGCATTTGAAACTAGGCGTAAGATTTGAACAAAGTTAACCTGATGGAGAAAACTTCAAAGTAATACCAGCCTGATCTCATGAGAAATCGTACATATTTTATGAGTTGGCTAATTTGTATTAAATCGTACAAAGTTAATCGTGCAAAATCGTACGATTGTCATGAAAAAACCACAATGAAACTGAACCTCTAACCCCGAAGTCACTGGGGTCACGGCAAATCGTACAAAAAATTACAAATATGGTTGTATGAATTAATACGAATTAGCAAACTTGTAAAATATGTACGAATTCTCGTGCGATAGCATTGTGTAAACACAATAAATCTAACCCGACTTTAATAATCTTGTCTGTTGCTTTTGTAAGGCAGTTATTAAAGCTTTGTGCCTTTACCTCGCACCTGTCTGGTTTTAGGTCTTGTGTGTAGTGAGGTCAGTGCTTAATAGGAGTTTCTCAAGATAATAAATAAGCAGGCACAACATTTTTACCCACAGAACTTGGCAGAAAGCTCTGTTGATTTTCACAGAACGAGATACCCATCAATTACAAAGTTCTTACATCTTATTTGGCCATATTTATATCCCTTTAGCAGGATAACCCTTATTCCCAACTCAGAAAATGCAGAAAAAAAGTCCACAGATGGACCTCCTCATGGTTGTCTGGACCTGCTCATATGACATTTTCCTGTGAAGTCATTGTATAAAGAAACCAGTGGTTGTTCGTATCAATTCAGGTAAGAAACAACAAGGCATGGGGACATGGCACGAGTTAGGCTTTTTCGGGACACTGTACAGGGTCAGAGCCACAGGTGGCTTTTCATGCCCTATAGGTTGTAAGGAACGTCACCACAAAATTTCCTGTCTGATTGCTCTGGACAGCACCAGTCCGTCTTTAATGACCCCAGACTGTATCAAAAGTAAAAACGCACCCCTCATTTAAACAGTACGGTTTTATATTCATGACAGATGCCATTTAGACTAGCAAAGCCCCAAACCGAGGACACCTAATACCCCATCTCTGCACAAGGCATTTTCCTCTCCTGCTTCTAAACTGCTTCTTTCGAAGCTGTGATTAATGAACACGAGGATATGATGCAAGATGCCCAAGTAAGATTACGGCAGTAAGAAAATTATAGACCGAGAACAAAAAAAACAATACATAAAAACCCTGATCCAGTCCCCCTCTTTAATACTTTCCACAGCACATAGAGACCACTGAATACAGATGTGCGGCCGTGAAGAGATCCTGCATTCCTTACAGTTTGTTCTTTTCCACACAGTCACTTAATAAGGGCTGGTAGGGACCTACGTTGGGTTAAAAATGAAACACACCGTAAGTCAAATGCCTGCTGTACCACAACACAACTTCTTGGTGGTTCCACTGTGAGTATTTGGTTTTATTTAGGACAGGGCATACTTCCACTTGGAGTCACCTGTGGTCTCTGGTGCCCGTGCTACTTGAAGGATCGCCATCATCCCTGAACAGACTGTGTTATTGTAAAATGGTATGCATTCCTATGTGGTTATTTGACATTATCAAGGGGACGTTTAATGGGGGAAAGGGTTATGCACCAGCTGCCAAGGTGAAAGACATCATTCCCCTTCGAGAGGATGTGACAGTGACCTTTTGAGCTTAGACACAAAGTGGCTTGTTCGACTTAATTTTCATATCTTCCAGTTTTAAAAGGCCATTGACTCTGGCATTGGGAACCTCAGTTTTTCTAGCATGGAGCAGGTGCACAAGCTTTCGGAACCCTGGCCAGTCAACACAAATTGCTGTTCTCCGGCTGCAGAGGCTTCGTAATCGGGAGCCTTCAAAATCACTTAAAGCTAGAGAGACAGCTTCATCCAAATAGCCGAAATATTGCCTTCCAGCTCAATGAGGATAAATAAATCAAGGCTCAGATAGCGAGCGAAGCCACCCCCCTTCCAAAACCCCACTCTCCGTAACTGATTGAGCTAGAATTAGAAGAAAAGCATGGAAATTAATCCATTCCAGTCGGAGCAGAAATGTTTCTGCATGTTGGATCTGGTTATTGTCAGAGAACGTTAATTCTCTATTTTTCCAAAAAATGTGACTTTGCATGACAAATCTAAATGTGGGGTAATGGCTCAATCATAGCTTGTGTATATTAGAAATGCGCAGCGTGCTTGTTTAAAGGACAAAGGTAGAAGATCCAGCTGCCAAGAACAGCCATAAAACACCTTTAATTTTCCTTTGTTTAATGCTCTGAATGGGACAAATACATGGTCTAAGATGGACACGTGCCCGTCCCACCCCCTAATGTGGCGTGAATAGCTAACTGGTGCTCAGAGCTACGCAACCCACCATCACCAATTCGCAGTTCACAAATCAAACCTGTTCTTCCACAGAGACAGGAAAGAAAAACAATAAAAAGGCCCAAATTCAGTGTAAACACAGAAAGACACGCGCTGCTGCAGCACACACAATCGCCTGAGACCTGCTGTGGCTCCCGAATGCCCATTTTCCACAGCAATAATATCTTACAGTTGTGGAAGATATTTAGTGTATGTGTGAGGAAAAGATTCAAAACATGAAAGACTTTGATGGGTAATAACCTCGAACCACATTAATTTCCTGAGTAACTCTGCACCGTATGTACACGGAAGGACTCATGCATGTACAATTAAAAAAACTGATAACTTAATAATTTATTACTGTAGCTCAATTGGTAGAGCATTGCGTTGGCAGTGCAAAGGTCATGAGTTTGATACCAAGAGAACACAGATACGGATTAAATAAAATGTATAGACTTTGGAGTAAAGTGCCAAATGCATAAATGTAAATGTAGGTAACTATACAAACCAGTATATAACAAAAAAAAAAACAGTCTATAAGGCAACAAAAGAGGGGGAATCATAATACTCTGTAGAGTTTGGCAATTAAAGACCAGCTGTCCTTTTACCGAAATTACTCAAGCTACCCAAATATCACCTTGGGAATTAATAAAGCATTATCTTATCTCAATAAAAATGTTGCACAAATCAACTTTTACCTTCTAAGGTACACCCTCAGAAATAAAGGTACAAGAAGGTACAAAAGTTGGCACTGGGGCGCTAATTACACTTTTGTACCTAAAAGGTGCTTGTCGGTATTTCTAAGATATACACTGGTAGCTTATGGCACTTTTCCATTGCATAGTACCCCATGGTTTGGGTCGGGTCAGCTTACTTTTAGGGGCGTTTGGTGCAGTACATAGTAGCCAATACTTTTTTTTTGTACCACATTGATCGGGGTTCAAAGCGAGGCAAGCTGATACAAAAAAATGAGGCGTAAACACAATAGATCACTGATTGGTCTGAGAGAATCGTCACTACCAGCGTCATCGCTATAATGTTAAGATTACCTTCATGCTAGCTTGCGCTGTCTCAATTAAACCTGTTGTCATCTGTGCTTTGCTGTAAGTTCCCAAACTCTGTTTTAGCGATGAAAAACATCCACAGGTTGAGAATCAGGAACAACATACCAGTTTTTTCCAGATTTGCAGTTTTGTGGCGGCATAAATACTTAAATGCGTCTCAGCGGAGCGCGTGGACTGATGCAAATATAACAACACACCTATAATCCCTCTCACTCCGAAGTGTTACTAAACTCGATGGAAAAGCTAACCAAGCCAAAGTGAGGTAAGCCTGCCCCAACCTAAACCGTGGGGTACGATGGAATGAAAAAGCGCAATTACATACTGGTACCTCAAATCCATAACAAACATATCTTTATGGTACATATTAGGACCTTTATAAAAGGTACCATACCGTCCCTTTTGTACCTTTATTTCTGAGAGTGTACCAATGTTTGGATTCCAACCTACGAATAACTTTTTAATCAATATATTGGACTCTATAATCCTTTCCCAAAGCTTTGACATGTATGTGTTGAGTGAGAAGGTGAATACACTTGATACAAAGTTTGTTGTATTTATAGTTTATAAGTAGTTTTAAAGCTTCAAAATTTCTTTCAAGAAGGTTGAAAGCATGTGATTGATCCATTCAGATGGACAGGCATATGGCCTTCATTCACTCTCAACCCTTTTTACAATCATCTGCAGAAGGGTTTAGCGGCATTGTACAGGCCCCTGGGGTGGTGTCCAGGAGACCCCCAACATCAAACGGGTTTCCGGAGCAACTTTTAGGCTATCGCACGTTTGAGACCTTTCAAATCCCATCTCATGTGCACGCTAACTATACTGTACTGTATTCTATATCACAGCATTTCTCCTACACTCTCCGAAAAAAGATACACAAAGGTACCAAAGTTGACGCTGAGGCGGTACCTTTTTAAAATGTACACTTTGTACCTAAAAGATACGTATTGGCACTTCTAACATACTTGCAGGTACCTTAGAGGTACATATCTGCACTTATTTGTACAAATTAGGACCAATTTATAAGGGACCGTCCCAGTGACAAAAAGGTACAACTTTTGTATTTTTTTTTCTGAGAGTGGATAGGTGAAACAGGTCAGTCTGTAAACAACTCCACTGGTCTCATTAAGTTCCAACAAACAGCAGATATTTACTGGCTGACCTCCTTAACACGTTCAGGAGGATTCTAACGTAAAAAGATGGATAATTATCACAGGCAATAGCAAAAAGTATTTGGTAGTGCTATTTAAAATATGTATTGGGCACTGCTTTGAGTCATGCTGAATTCATTATGAATTGCTGTCTAGGGAGAACACACTGAAGCAGTGGATTCCATTGTGCTGCATAAGTGGAAAGTCGTGTTCAGCCCAAGTGTTACAGGCTTATGTTGAATACAGACTCTTTGCTCCCCTTGCCCAGAGGAAAATAGATTTGCATCAAGAAGTGATATTCGTTTTTACTCGTCTAATACTCCAGTTATAAAATCAAAGCCGTATTGAATTCATTTTTGTGAAGTTTGTATAAATTAAAAACATTTGTCATATAAAAAAATATGAAATTTAATGTAAGATGCATAATGTAATCAAGTTTGAGGTTTACGATGCCAATTATGGATGAATATGTTTAATAAATACTATAAATAAATACAGTTGTTATAAATACTATTTAATTTATTCAAATAAATTTTAATACAAGACATAGTTATGGTGTATTAGTTGGCACAGGAATATTACACAGGGGTGGAGTCCTAACTGGAGGGTACTGGTTACAATTTGTGGTTACGTTTGTTAAGATGGGTTCATTTAAACTGTTTACATTTACTTTTCTGTTTTCCTTTCCATCACGATTTATGCAAACAAATTGATTTTAAATAATAAAAGCTGAGCAGCCCACAGAGTTTGCATACGTCTGTTGCAGTTTCTCATCATAGGGTTGATCGCTGTACTCTCCTAAAATAAAACCGGGCAGGGACAATACCCGAAACATAGATGAGACTAGAGCTGCAACTAACGACTATTTCTACTGTCGACTAATCTAGCGATTATTTTTCCGATTAGTCGACTACTCTAACGACTATTTTTTATAATTAATATAGTGTTCTTTTTTTGATTAGCTATTTAATCTGTTGGATAATCTGTTTTTCTACTCTCTGTCTGATCTGACAGTCATTGTTTGTTTTATTGTATTTTAACACAACTGAATGCTATTTTCACATATTATCTGTTCTGTTGTCAGATATATAGGGGCGGTTTCACAGACAGGGATTAGACTAGTCCTAGTCTAAAATAATTATAAGAGCTGTCCAAACTGAAAACATCTTGCACTGACATATCTTAAAATACATCAGTGCCCTTATTTTTGCCTCAAAATTCACACAAGTAATGTTTTTAGTAAGGCATGTTTGTTTAAACTAATTATATTTCCTAATTAAACTAAGGTCTAGTCCTGGCTTAAGCTAATCTCTGTCCAGGAAACCACCCTAAAGACTATTAAAATAGTGACTAAACATGACCCAATAACCTTGTGTTTAATCCAACCAGCTGTTCCTTTAACTACTAAGTTACTAAAATCTTGATTTATAAACGCGACATCGCAGACAATTCGGCGCAAATAAAAAAATTGCCATTACACAGAGTTACTACAGAGGCATGTGTGGGCATAGGAGAGAGAGAGCTTGCGCATAAGCACATAGAGAACCAGTGTATGTGGGAAAACACTGCTAACCTTTCATGATAAACTCGAATCAGTCGTCTTCTCTGCCAGTAACATCTGACGTTTACATGAAAATGCAAGTACACAGAAGAATCCGCATGGAAAACACAGCCAACTTTTAATTCTTTCACTCAGTGTCATGTATGAGAGGCGCTGTCGAGGGGCTTCACGCAGAGAAAGAGAGAAAGCGTGTGTGCACAAGAGAGGCACCACCGAGCACTCACAACAATAAATGAAACGGTTTTAAATGAAAATAAAAATGTAAATGTTGCGGCTTTTGTTGATTTCGTGGCGCACACAAACAAATCAATGTATGGATAACACTACCAGGAGCAAAAGCCGCCATTACGCGAGATGAATGTAAACAGCGACGCGTCGACGCATTTTACGCATGTCGACGTATTTTCATAGTCGACGTAATCGATGATGTTGACGCGTCGTTGCAGCACTAGATGAGACGTGTTCACATTTTTCCCTACAGTACAGTATGTAGAAAGGTTATTGTTACTATGGGCTAACCCAGTAGTTCCCCAAATTTTTATTTCATGACCACCTTAAATGGGTATAATCTTTCTTGGGACCCACCAAACTTATTTTTAAATATAATTTTTTTCTTTTTTATAATTGAATAGTTTTTATTTCCCTTATCGTTTTATTAATGAAATATAGGTTTAATTATAATATTTAAATACCTTATGGTATCATATCAGAATCAATGTCATAAACGGTTTGTGTCATTCATCGCCACAGCCAAGCGACTATGCGTCACCGACCTTCTCCCATTGTGCACATTTTGAAAACCCCTGGGCTAACCCAACCTCTAAAAGTAAACTTTGTTCATTTTTACAAAAAATGCACTTACTTTATTAATCGATTTTCCAATTGAGGAAGTCTCGGAGTCCCTGAATGGGAGGTTTTGTGAAATTTAGCTCACTTTTGGGGAAACATTGTCCCCAAACTATAGCTAAGTACACACACTCACAGACAAACAGAGTGGGCCGCCAGGTCAAGCCGGTGCAGTCATCAATAGCAGGTTTAGTAAGAAACATCTGAACTACAAATCCAAAAGGCTGGTTGGAGGACAAAGTGCTCCTGTTTGTCTCATCAATCACCTGGTCCTTCCATCACATAGATGGTAAAACGCCCACTTACACATACACAAAAACATTATTATTAACAGACGCATGCAATACATTCGCCGAATTGTTGTCTGGCCAGTACTGACCACTGCAAGACAGAGAGACAGCTCCAATCATGCAATGCCCCGTATAATGGCTCAGAATCAGTCAAAAGATGCACATCTGCTCCAGCTTTCAATATCCATGCCTAATTCCAATCTAGCCTATCATACAGTACACACAAAATCACAGACGTACTGTTATGCCAAATGGCCCCCTTGAAATAAAGATCTTTATAGGGAAGTATCCACCTGAGCAGGGGTCAGTGCAGGGAAAAGCGTGGTAATTGAAAGCCATGTGCAGCTACATGCCTTCAGGGCTCCTGGCCTCAGTGCTCCTCCTACAGGAGCGAACCTGCGGACAGATGAGATAAACTCATTTTGGAAATGGAGCGTTTTTTATTTCAGCCTAAAACACGTCTCCATTTTTCCATAACTCCTTCCTTAATTGGATTCTGGGGGCTGATGGCTTTCCCAGCTTTAGCTTCTCCTCCTGAATGTTTTCATCTGCTGTCGGTTTTTTGCCCATCTTTCTTCTAACTCCTGTAGTCTTTATTCTCTGTTTATTCTCTTTTTCATAGATTGCAGTCGCTGTCACATTGTAGAGAGGTATTAAGGATTAGCCTAACTGAACAATCCTGTTTTGACATAAAATAAATATCTGGGTCTGATTTACCAGTCCAAAATGGGTTGGATGTTGTCAGACACTGATAGGATAAGAAAGGAATAAACAGTTTGTTCTGCTAGAGCATAAATCATTTCACACACTTTTATGCACACTATACCGCACATCAAATACACAAACTAACACACACATACACTGGCGTGTACACTGTAAAGATTAATTGTTGGACTTGTTTAATGTTTAAGTTTAAATAACTTCTATAATAAGTGATTTAAACTTTTTTGACTAAGTAAAAGTTGCTATAAATTAAGTTAAAGTAACTTAAGCCCATTTAACTTTGTGTTTTATTTATTTATACCAGTCCTTCCAGAAGTTTTTTTTTTCCAGTTTTTTTGTGATTGTTGCTGGCAAAAATCCTTGATTATGCGGCACGTTTTCTTAAAAAAATGTAATGGAATATGTGGGATATTTATGCAATTTTATGCGATGAAATTGCGGGAACTTGCAAAAACTGTTTGCAGCTTTTCAATGATGTTCATGTCACTTAACCATGTCACTTCATAACTTTCCCATGGCTGCGCTTGTGTGAAGTAAATGCAATATTATTCTGCTAAGATATATGTGATTTTTGCTTATTATGAAATCATGCAAGCACTGCATATTTTGCGCACAGAAATCTGCAATTTATGCTGTGAAAGTGTGGCATACTTGAATAAATTCGGCCCCCGGATAAATATGCAGACTTTGGCTAAGCATTGAATCATGGAATCGCATAATCGCGTGTTTCTGGGAGGACCAACGTTATACCAACTCCTTACTAATCAAGAAAGTTAAAATGACTTGTTAATGCAAGTTGTTTAAACTTAAAAATGTAAGTGCAACAAGGATTTTTTTACAGTAGTGTAAGGGCCGTTCACATTATAATGATAAGGATAACTATAACAAAAAATAAGAATAGCGGAGTTCACAACCCAACTATAACAATAAAAATAAATTGAACGATATCGTTGGGATCACTTGCTGAGCGATTTTTTTTTTTCAACTGATGAACGATAAATCAACGATTGACAGCAAATCAAATGTATTTGAACTTCAAGTGCACACGTATTGAAATGACAGATGACACGACGGAGAAGCTCATTGCTGAGGTCTATAACATAAAATGACGTTACTGTCCAGCGCTGATGTTGCTGTGAAATTCACTAAGTAATGTTTTTTTTCTAAAAAAAGGTAAGATATTAGATTACACAAACTATAAGATTCAGTGTTTAGAGTTAACGCAACGTGTTGAGGACATCTTACCCTCTGTGTAAATGCAACAAGAACAGCATATTTACATATTCAGTAAACAGTTTGTTTTCGTTATAGTTAACGTTATAATGTGAATGGCCTTAATACATGTACATATCAATGTTTCTTACAGAATGTGTAAAGTGTCTTAAAGGGACATTAATTTTTTTTTTAAATATGATCATTTTCCAGCTCCCCTACATTAGAGTTAAACATTTGATTTTTTCCATTTTAGAATCCCTCCAGCTGATCTCCGGGTCCACTTTTAGCATAGCTTAGCACAATCCATTGAATCTGATTAGACCATTAGCATCGCACTAACAAATAACCAAAGAGTTTCGATATTTTTCCTATTTAAAACTGGACTCTTTTGTAGTTACATAGTGTACTAAGACTGACAGAAAATTAAAAGTTGCGATTTTCTAGGCAGATTTGCTAGGAACTAAACTAGTCCCCCAGCTATTGAAAGTAACCAAGATAACTATTTTCAGGCAGTGCGTATTACTACGCCTGCTGCAGCCATGTTACAGCAGCAAAATTCTTGATTATTACGCCAGTTTGAGAGTATACTTCCTAGCATATCTGCGTATATCTAGAAATGCATATCTAGAAAATCGCAACTTTTAATTTTCTGTCTGTCCCTTTAATAATAACGTTTGCAACACAAAGAGTGAACATTACTCAAATGTTTTGGATCTGAAACTTAATTACATTGTAAAAAGCAAAAAGTTGGATCAACTTAAATAATTACTTAATTTGGTAACACCTAAAAAATTTAATTTTATTCAACTTAAAATTTCACTTTAGGTGAGAATTTTTGGTTGAATAAACTTATTTTTTTTAGGTGCTACCAATTAAAGTAACTTTTTAAGTTAAACCAACTTTTTACAGTGTACGCATGTCTAGCAATGTCTCCACATGCTGAGTGGACTGAGAAAAAATGCTGAAAAGCAACACACCGTCATGTAATTCGGCCTCTCAAATTTATAAAAAAATACAGGAATTTACAAACTATATACAGACAAACCCTAAATCCTACAAGTGCACACTTATTTTGTGAAACACAGCTGAAAACCACAGTGCTGAAGGATAAGAATGGACGGAACAGCTGGATTTAGGGCTAATTTTCTTTACGCCCCTGACACCCACCTTCCTCCTAGGGCCACAGGGTGGAGCAGCATAGTAAAGCTGTGTTACACAGCCTAACATTACTACCACACCAGGTTTAAATCATAACAGCATATTAGACAGCAGGCCAGTCTAAGTACAATGATAAGGCTTGCAAAGCTTTGTTTTTTGAAAACGGTTTATGTTTCTTTTTCCTCAAAAAAATTCTCCTGTTACATGGAATGTGTAATGCATGACAAGGGCGCGGAAGCTGGAAGGAGCCGTCCGGAGACAGGCCCTGGAGATGCTTGGCCATTGGGAGGAAGAAGAGAGGCTACGGTCAAAATGTTAGTAATAAAAGCGAAAGAAAAACAGAAGGGCAGGGAAAAACATGGAAAAGGTTATCCTTACTGAATGACAGCGATTGATTGAACTTGGCAGATAGGATTGTGCAGCTTTATTTTGAAACTTTGTACCCACCGGATCTCCTGTGAAATCGTAAGACCAGAAACGTCTAAGTGGCTAGGGCTTACACAAACAGACTAATGTGAACTAGTGGGTGAAAGAAATGGGGACAGAGAGAAAGTGCGAACAAGACAGGAAGGAAAAGATCGATGGATCTTGGTGAGTCAGAAAGAAACCCAGAAGAACAGGACGGGAGAACGTAACTGGCCGTCCCGACGGCAGGTATTTAAGAGTACATTAGTCTGTGTGGTGACAGATAATGAGAATGCTATGGCACTCTCATTTTCCACACACTGATGTTAGAGATGGAAACCAGACTAACTGCCTGACTGAAAGTCGGCCTTCAAACAGCCCGGTGTCCAACACGTACCACATCAAGAGCCAGTCGGACCAAAACCGTACCACAAAGACTGGAAACAAACCAGTGCCTTTAACTGCAATATGTTTAACATTTATAAAGAGCAAAAACACTGCCAACACACAGAAAGTGCAGCTGCTTCGTATGGCAATATGAGAAACCAGAGCATGTTTGGCTTCGTCTTACCACAAGACTGCGAGAGAAGCGATTACTTAGATTTCACTGATATATGTACAGTATTTCGGTTTGATTCTCCACTTTGATTCATGAGTGAGAGTGAACAATGCTTGAGCGCTCGTGAACTGCTACTAACAATAACAGAAAGTAGATGTTAGATAAAATGCAATAAGTACTTAGAGAGGTTTATGGTCATGACAGTGGGAATTATTGCTGAAAAGTACAGATTGAAAACATGGATTGAGCCAAGAGGGGAATCAAGCGGTAATCAACTCTACCATTTATAAAGGAAGAGATATATGAAACTAGAGGGAGGCTAGACAGTCAAACAGTCCTATAGGACATGCAACAGCGTGCAGCCACATGTCAAAAAAGATTTTTGTCTGACAGACGAGACGCACATGACAGAAAGTGAAAGAGTAAGAGAGTCATTATTCATTCGGTAATATGAATCAAACAGCACAGAGTTATGGTATGGGGTGAGTGACACACAAAGCAAAATCCAAAAGAGCTCACCAATATGGAGTCCACTTAAATAGCTGGCAAAGTCAGAGTCCTCTTCAAATTACAAAAAGTAGGGAAGCAGAGGAGACCAGGACAGAGTTATATTATAGAGAAAAGAAATATAACTCAATACAATAAATACTACTAAAAGACACAATCTATTATAAAAAACACAATGGGCTACGATACTGTAAGTGGGATTAATCCGGGCAGCCACAATGCAACTGTCAAACAAGGATGTTGAACTCTTGCGTCTTGTCACAACATATTGTGTTGCCAATAAGTGTGAGTGTACGTGTGTGTAAAAGAGAGATACAGTAGGGCAAGTGAACTCTTGGCCCTGTAACACACTCTGCTACGCTTCATTAAGGTGGTTGTGGTCCAATGAACACTAATTCAGCATGTCTTCATTGTTACCACATACAGGGGTCCCAAGTCAATGATCTAACAGCTATGACATCTAAAAACAAGTTAGTCTGAAAGCTGTACCTACAATGTCCTCCGCTGGGAAGGCAAAGAAAAGGAATAAGAAAAAAAATAAAAGGTGAAAAACAGATCAAGAGAGTAAAGAGGAAAAGAAAAAATGGAGAAACCTACCCCATTTAACTGCCTCAGCATCTTACGAAGAGAAGAAAAGTGCAAACAAAAGGAAAGATATAAGTTATATGAAGTTAAACATTAACAAATCAACATATTTTACTATGTTCTTACCTCAACTTAGACAAATTAATACATCCCTATCTTTATTCAATAATCTTTGTACAGTACAGTGCGTGATGAATGTGTTAGCATTTAGCCTAGCACCATTCGTTCCTTAGGATCCAAACAGGGATGAATTTAGAAGCCACCAAACACTTCCATGTTTTCCCCATTTAAAGACTGTTATACGAGTAGTTACACAAGTAAGTATGGTGGCACAAAATAAAATGCGGCAATTTTTTAAATGGATAAAAAATGAGAACTATATTGCATGGCGGAAGAGCACTTAGTTTGCAGCACTTCGACCTCAGCGCACAGTAAAATCATCACTTTTGAATACTCCTCCCACACTTAAACTTCCGTCAATATTACTGCACCAATGAATGGGGCAAGGCTAAATGCTAACACATTCACAACATGCTGTACAAAGATTAAGTGCACACATTGAATAAAGATAGGTATGTATTAATTCATCTAAGCTGAGGTAAGAACATAGTAAAATATTGAAAAACGGTGGTGTTTTCTTTAAAGGTGTTTTTTTTATTTCACCCGTAGAAACATTAATCTTTATTGAAAGTGTGTCATATTTGTAGTCGAAATGTAACATACATTTAGAATTTGGTGCCTATTTGACCGAGAAAAAAGGAGTGTTTGTAGTCTCACCCCCTCAACAAATATTGGACTTCCCTTTCTCAATGATGCAAAATGATGATTTTTACATCTTTGAAAGAAGGAAGTGCAACACTGAAAGGTGTATTTCTCCCGTCTCAGCGGCAACTGAGAAAATGATGCACAACCATTCAAAAACACGACTGGGGTTCTAACTATACAAAGCTTCATGCAAATGGGTGAAGTGTCCCTTTAAGAATCGGATCACAAGTGGATGAAGCTAAATCCAGGCGTAAACAGGGTGCGAAATGTCTCGAGCTTGTTGGTTGATTTCACATAACCGCCATGAGTGCACAATTCTTTAAAAAAACACAAGGGGGGGGGCTGCAACGACAGTATCAGAGACAGTAACAGATGGCGCTCCTTAACTGACAGTGTAACCCCATACAGTGCAAAGCCATTCAATACAGTGTAAAAACAGCATTTAAAGAAGCTCTGCAAAACTTTGATAAGTAGTATGAACTCCCAGGCAAAAAATACATTTCCAAAACAGCAGTTCCAAATTTAGGGAAGTGAAGGATGCTATTCTTAAGAATCTGTAAGGAATTGATTTTATTGCAGCCACTACAAACATGTGGTCCAGTACTAATATGACCTTAGTAGGATTGGCTGCTATTTAAGGCCTCTTCTGGCAATTAATCATAATAACCGGCAAATTTTGTCAGGCAATAACCATCAGCCAATTTTCATAATCGTGACGGCCCTACTTTCAAACACATTTTGAGGTATTCAAAAACGCATTCGAGCAGCCACAAAAGACCTCCTACTCTTCGCTTATTGTTCTAATGTGATGTAGCGAACACAATGTTTTTACATCATACCTGACTTCTAACGCAAACCCACAGTGTACTTTCATCGATTAAACTAAAGCTGCTGCTCTTTGTCTGGTTCATATTTAATCAAATGCTTTAAAATTTTAGAGAAAGCTGCAGACTTGGACATAATATTAGTGTGCGTTAATTTAAACCCGTCAATTTAAACCCCCTCGCATTTTAACGAAAGCAGAGGGACTCATCCATAGACCAACCCCTCAATGTAATCAGGACAAAAAGCAGTCGAAAGTGGACAAAAGAGATGGATAAAAACACCAGGTGTAAACGTAAATGTCTCTGTCTCGTCCACTTGTGATCCAATCGACCAAAATGCATCTTAATGCAGGTACTGTATAAACAGCCACAAACATTTTCTTTAAACAACACTATCAAATATTGATACTTACTGTATTATTAATAATACTGGATATTCTGATTCTGTAATGGCGCTTTTCTATTGCATAGTACCCCACGGCTTGGTTTTGATCAGGTCGAGTCAGCTTGGTTAGCTTTTCCATCAAGTTTAGTAACACTTCGGAGTGGGTGGGATTATAGGCGTGTCGTTATATTTGCGCTGCCTGCTGTGACATCATACAAGTGAGAGCGTCGTTGTACATTCCCATACATTTATTTAATTCTCAGTCCGCCACAAAATTTAAATTGACCACCATAAATAGATGTTTGCACATCACGTTTATCTCTACCTCTGTCTCACATGACAGTTTCTGTACAAACACCCGTGGCGTCGGTCGACGCGTTCCACTGCGCCTCATTTTAGTTGCATTTAAGCATGTATGCGGCCATGCGCGTCGCGATTGTGCTGCCACAAACTGAAAGTCTGGAAAAAAATTGGTATGGTGTTCCTAATTCTCACCCTGTGGATGTTTTTCATCACTAAAAGGGAGTTTGGGAACTTTACAGCAAAGCCCAGATGACAACATGTTTGCTTGAGACAGCGCAAGCTAGCGCTAAGGTAAAGCTAATCTTTTACATTATAGCGATAACGCTGGTAGTGATGATTCTCTCAGACCAATCAGTGATCTACAGTGTTTTCAAGTCACTTTCAGCTCAGGTCGCTTGGAACCCCGACCGAGGTGGTACAAAAAAAAGTATCAGGTACTATGTACTGCACCCAGTGGAAAAGCCCCCAAAAAGAGCTGACCCAAACCAAACCATGGGGTACTATTCAATGGAAAAGCGTCATAAGTATTGTAAGGATATGGGTCTCCAGAGGTCTCCATCTTCAGGTTTTTAATAACAACTTTTTAATAATCTCTTTGTGTCCTGCCTTGTATCTCTTTATCTGCCTTGCGGCTGAGTGAAAGTGTTAACTCACAACACAGCTTAGAATATTCAAGTATCAGACAAAGTAATTTTGTTGACAAAGAGACATTTAAGGAGACCTAGTGCAAGAATTGGTGAGCTGGATCTAAACATTGGATCTGTAGGATCTAAGTCATAGTTAGATCTATCAGCATTAAACTTTACTTCTTAGAAACAACTCAAAACAGCTAACATGGTTCATAAGAGCAGAGTAAGTGTGTGTGTGTCCGCATGTACATGTAGGCCTGAGGACATGGGAACATTTGGAGTCACTTTAAAAGCTTCCTCCCATCATGTGGTCTTAATTCTACTAAACAAGCTTAAATCAAAACACACATGTGTAAAGGGCAACATCTACTAGCAAAACAGAGCTTGCCATGCACACACACGCACTGTAACAGCGATACGATGAAGAAGTGGATGGAGGGCAGAAACATTCTTTCGTGTGCTGTCAGTGAAGCGAATCCTTAGGCATCTGCCTTCTTGTTATTGTGGTCCAGAGGACCAAAGGAGAAAATGAATTATGAAGTCAACAACGAATTAATGATTAGCGAAACCAAAGGCATATTAAAGGCTTGAAACCACCAAGGTTAGGCAAAGTAAATAAATACAAAGCAAATGTGCATGATTCACAGGTGAAAATAAACACCTGTCACAGATGTCTTTAATACTGAAAACGTTTGGTGGCCTTTTCCTGTTGGAGTTATTGGAGATATCTGTATTTAAAATCACTTTTGGTCTATGTTAGTTTAAGAGAATAATGAAAGGTTATATATTAAAATGTGAGGAAAGAAAGAAAGAAAACAGAGAAATATGTGGATAAATTAGACAAGGGGTCAAATTGTTGCAACATTTACAGCAAAGAATGATTCCAAAAGATAACAGATGCTGTTTGTCTGATTTAAAAGCTGAATTAAAAACAGAGGGAGCGTACAGATGATTATTACAAATATGTAGGGATGGTGGGTGTAGATTAAAGGGATGGCTAAATTGTTTCCATATCTTCTATGATGACTAAACAATTGGATTGAAAGTTTATCTGGCCAAACAAACATCC
Source organism: Paramisgurnus dabryanus (assembly GCF_030506205.2). Lineage (NCBI taxonomy): Eukaryota > Metazoa > Chordata > Actinopteri > Cypriniformes > Cobitidae > Paramisgurnus > Paramisgurnus dabryanus. The sequence goes on along the minus strand of NC_133337.1, from coordinate 54,245,053 downwards.
AAAGGGGCTCAAAACAGGGCATGTGATGAAAATGGATACGTCAAGCAGCTTCTCTCAAATGCAAATCCATTGTATGTACTGTATAGATTTGCCTATTTTGCCAATGTTTACTTGCACAGATTGCTGATTCCACATGTACTGTTTATATGTGCAATGCCCAATTATAATATTACTTTACATGTGCATCCCATGTATGATACACAACAAGATGCTTTTGAGTTAGACAACACAGAATGGCACCCCAGTGCAAAACTGCCAAGTATGGGTTTCTATTAAATCCTAAACATAACAAAAAAGGACCTTTTTCTGCTGCCAACAATCATGCAGCATTTACAAATTAACCGCACATCCATTCTTGTCCTACAAATAAAATGCAAGGTTTTTCTGAATTATATTTGCTGTGTCCAAAATTGCTTACTGTGACAATATGTACTGAATTAGATGAAGTACCTACTGCTTTACCGTTAAAACAGTATGCAGAGTATATCATCCCAAAGTGAATGGGTTTCTTGAATGGGGTTTTGGTTAAACTCCTTAAATAAGATCTTGGGTTAACATAAACCCAAGATATTTTCACGTTTATTGGGTGATTTTATCAGGTAACATCTGGGTTAATTTCCCTAATGTTTTTTGAATAATACAAATTTGGACATACTACTCGCCTCGCATACTGATTTTTGCCTATTTGGTATGGAAGTATGCAATTTTAGATGCAGCATTTGTGAAGGTGATCAATGTCAAAGTTTGCTACTCAGGAAAGTCGCCTTTAAAACCAATGACAACAATCTTTTTAAGTCAAGTCTTGTAATAAATAATTTTCCTTTAAAGGGCGTGTTGCAGGTTAACCACAACTGTCGATTAAGGGGTACATAAATCACTCAAGATATGTGTATAATTTTAAAAATGTCTCAAAAATGGTCTTAAAGAACACTTTTTTTACGTTTTTGGTATTAACGTTTTTTTTACGAAATTCTACGATGACGTCACGTTGGGTAGAAGTGGAGAAAGCCTCAGCCAGAGCCATATAGATGAGACATTTATTGCTGTTTAATACTTACGTATACAATTTGGAAATCATATATACATCGTAGGAAATATATAATGTGTTATACTGCAAAGTTACCATGCTAATTATTATTTATGATATCTGTGGAGATAAATAAAACTTCGCAAATCTGCTGATTTGATCCATTCATGTCCTGACCACCAGGCTAGAGATTTTTAAACATCCTTAATCCACACTTACTAGTCTATCAAATAATATCTCAAATATATTGTTTTGTGAAATAAAAGGATGCTTTGTTATATTGTTTATGCGATTATAACGAATCACACGATCATTTTATACGCAGCAGTCAGCAGCTGCAGCACAATCGGATCCGACCGCATACATACTGTAATAAACAGGCGTTCGGCGGCTTTTTACATCACGCCAGACTATGCCATTTGAGGAGGAACCGCTCATTGATCACCGTATTTTTATAAATCCTGTACATGTTTGGACCTGCCGAACAGGTTGAGCACTTTCATATACTTTGTTGAGCAGAGAGGCTGCACTTTGACCAGCGGGCTGCGGGAACCGACGCACATCACGCCGCCAGACGGTGTTGTTAACTCGAAACGTATAACTATTATCAGATCGACCCACCGGGAAAGTCCCGACTCTCTCGATTGCCATTCCGCTACTGGCTGTAAGAAAGTGAGTGCGTTTGGGTCGCTGGTCCCCGCGAACAGATGTGACGTGCCTCACTCACCTTCCAGGATTAGAGACATGCTGCCAAAACCGTTTGTGCTGAAGATCGCATAAAGTTACACCCATTTCAGGCAGGATCATGGACCCCCTCAATCCAGCATGCACGAGTATGTTAATTGTTTGTTTACTTTCTACACGAAGATATGCTAACGTTATGCTATCTGGCTGTCTGCCTATCTCTCTATACTAGCCTATCCATCTGTCTGTCTGTCTGTCTGTCTATCTATCTATCTATCTATAATCTGCGCTATCAGAACTGTACTTTACTCGTCTTTCTATAGTCATTCTCAATGCTCTCAATGCGGCTTTGGTAAATTCTCTCCCCAGCGTGACGTCATACAGTGCTTTGTGGGGGAAAGGAGAATCATTGCAAACCGCTGTACTTTTTCATACTTTTTCGGGTTTTGTGATACCCAACAACATAAAATACAATGGATAACACTTTAAATGGTTATTACACACAAGCAAGTTGCACAAATTCGTAAAAAAAAAAACCTGCAACACGCACTTTAAGTCCCTCTGAAACATTATTTAATGGAGAATTAAAATAAATTTCAGAACCTTCTATACTTGCTAGATATTACTGTGTCTATTTAACCATTGTGCAATGTTCAAATTCACTACCCTTTTGTGTTGTTAGTGGCCAAAAAAGGCCACTAAGTTAAACAGCTGTAAAAATGTATCAGATGAATATTTTTTTTTCACATTTTGTTGTACAAGCAAGAAATTAGGTTTTGTTTTTTGCACAGGCCTACTAAAGGGTTAATGGTGCCACATGGTGATCAACAGTAAAAATGACAAATTTCACCTCTTTGCAAAAGGAAAAAACACAAAGAATCAAGAATGCATGATAATAAGGTATCATGGCTCTGCAATCAAAACATTTTGTTATAATGGAAGTCAATGGGTCAAAAATGCCCACAAACAATAAATGAGGGAGACAAAAATCAAATCGGAATCTGCACAAAAACTAACAATGCATCAAAGTCAATGTTTTACTAATGTTTTACATGACCAAGACTGTGAAAAAGGTTAAAAAAAAATCCAGTCCACAATTACTTTTTATATTGAAAACTGGCATTTTGTGTTTTTTTTCCCAAATCAGTGACACCACTTATAAACTTGGCAATTAAAGAGTTAAAATCATGGAATTTTGTAAACATTTGGTAGTTCTGATCAGTACTAAGGTTGATTAACAGATTTATGCAAAAAAAGTGAAAAAAAAAAAAATATTCATCTGATACATTTTACAGCAGTTTAATTTAGTGGCCTTTTTTGGCCACTAACATGAAAGGGTAGTAAATTTCAAAGCGTTTTCTTAAAATATATGTGAATATAAGATTTGTCACCAAAACTTATTCCATTTGCTGAAACACAGAGAAAGTTGTTGCCAAATAAAAAAATTGCCAAAATTGGCCCCAACAACACATAAGGGTTAAGTCTATGATTTCTATGACATTTCCAAGTCTGGAAATAACAATTTAAAAATTCCCTTTAAATGTTCAGGTTTTCCATGACCGTGGGAACCTAGTTTAAAGTTTACTCCCTGTATCTATCCAAGAACATGAGCTCTGTAATGGGTATGACATACTGTATAGCCTTAGCTTGTGATCATGCTGTTCTGATAAGTAAGGCTCTCTATAAGTCCACATTTTTGTAGCATAAAACACTGGCATGTGTTCAGTCAACTAGAGAACCCCTCATCGTTGCTCTTTGAAATATGGGCTGATGTCACAGTTTCACAGGCCAGTGGACAGATGGGCTCACTCTTTAAACACACACAAACCTTTCTTCCAAGCACACCTTAATGCACCTGTACAGGCATAAATGCACTTAAACGCACCAATGTGTATACTAAACTGGCACGCACCACACCCATACCTTGTCCGCTGTTTAACTCTGAACTTTCACTGTTTCCATATGACTGTGGCTAACTGAGATCAGTGTCCTGCATTTTGGGTTTGATCTTTCTTGTTTACGGTCTGGTTCTGGTCAGGCAAGACATGGACTTTATTAGCCTTCTCTGTTTCTGAGAATTTTACGTTTCTCTTATAAATTACCGCACTTGACGTGATGCCAGTAAATGCGCACAAACGAAATGTCGCGAAGAAGCGGTGCTTTGATTCTGATAATATTTATTCTTGTTCGTTAGATAAAATCCAAAGAGTATGCGAGAGGGGCGGGCAGTTTCACCACTCCTGGGGTGGTCCTGGAAAACTCATCAATACCCATACCTCAGTGACACGCACATCAACTTTTCCTTCTTTTCTTTGTTTGGACCGTCTGATGGGGAAAATGGAAAAGGTGGGAGGCCAAGCATGTGCCATGGGGGAGAAGAAACCAGAGTGACTGTATTATTGAATCAAGTGCACATATGTGTGTGTGTAGCTGTATGGATGACAGTAACATGGTGAGAGTGTTGCTGTGCGTCTGTCTCGTGGTTTAAGGCTTAAGTGTGCCCATGTGTTGACTGCCTGTGGAGCGAGTAACCCAGCGCAGTTTTGCAAAGGCCCCTGCTGTCAGTTGCTGGGAGGGATTAGGGCTGTGGTGTACAAACACACACACGTTCACAAATATCAGACACGGGAGATTAATGGAAACCAGAAGAGGAAGATCATGTACAGGACATGAATACATGTGTGCACATATCAGCATGGCAGCAGTCAGAGGAGTCTGCGATGTACGAATGCATTCGTTTCACCTTGCGCCTCGATCCTTCACTCTTTTTCTTTTTTATCAAATCTTTTTCTGCTCTGAGGGTTTCATCAGCCTGTCTGCATTGCACTGGGCCTCTCACATACGATGGGTGAAAGGTCCCTTCTGCTTTAGTGCTTGTTTAAATTGTAGGTAGTTTTATCAGCATTAGACTAAAAGGTCAGATGGTACAGCATAACTGGGTCCTGACCAACATGAATGAGTGTTCATGCATTTTTGGAGGGTCTCTCATGATAATGGCAACCCAGATGTGTCTCACATAAGGCGAATATTCCCATCATTAATTCAGGAGGGAATAGAGGTGTGTAATTTTCTTAGTTAACTTCAAATTCAAGGACCTTTCAAGGAATTTCCAGGTCCAATACCATTCAAAGTAGGGCTGCACGATTCTGAGAAAAAATCTAATTGCGATTTTTCTGATCAAAATTGCGATTCGCGATTCATTAGTATATAATAAAAGAGCTACATCCAGGTTTGTTGTGGTGGTTTTAATACCACCAAAGAAAGATGCTGTGCTACTGTTGATTTAAAACCTCTTAAACATTGTACCAAGTTGTCTGCAGGACTTTGCTCTTCTGCAGACAAACTTTTTTTTTATCTAAGAACATTAAAATACAATTTAACAAAAATTTATTGAAAGTTTTCTTTAAAATAACATATAGGCCAATGTATTTTGGCTGCACTACAACAATGCTTCTGACAAGCAAATGTTTAGTTTTTTCTTTTAATCATAAGACTATAATCATCTTGTTTTACTTTTCAGGCATCTGTAATAAATGTAAATATATTAGTTATTAGAATCTATGATTTAACATAAGCAAAAAATACAAATAAAACACTGCACAGTCCTCACTGTAGGATTTTAAATGTCGATCTGCAGAAGCTTGTTCAGTTAAGAGTAAGGAGTGATTTTAATTTTTGGTGTGTAATAAACATTTCTGACACAGAAAGCACCAGGTTACTGTCTGTCACTTTAAGACACAAGACAGCTTTAAAACTGCTCTGCTTTAATGTACTGATAAACATCCAGCTGTTTATGTTCACTTAGACAAGAAAGAAAACTGAAGTTTAGTGATCACGCGTGTGCTGACTGCTCTCTGTGTGCGCGCTTCATGAACCCTCGTGCCTGTAAATATTCAAAGCGGTGCAGATGTGCGCGTGCAAGAAAGTATAATGTACCTCTTTCGTCTGCTGTGTCCCGGGCTTTAATGAAACCTGCTTATAGTCTGATGAGGCGCATGTCATTGTTTGCGATGCATGACGAGAAACGGACGTATATACACACCTTTCTTTAAGTCCAACATTACACAAAAGGGAAATGTTTTCGCGCATTTCTGTCCTTTCATTTGCCGGTTAATGAGTTATAATGGGTTTTTAAAATGACTGAATCCAAAATCTGCCAACTTCCTGACATTCCGCGTTGTGCAGTTAATTCCATTTGTATGCATTTCGCGATTCTGTCCGTGTTTTCCGCATCGCATCTGCACTTTGTTGAGGAGTTGAACTGCTGCTCGCGCAATGGCGTTATCTGACGTGTAGTCAGTCAGCACCTCAGTGTTAATGCACTCTATTGGTTTAAACTGCATCAAACGTAAAATGCGCATGAAGCGAACTGTCAAAAACTGCGTACTAGATGATTGTTATATTTGATAGTTTTGAATCGAAATAATCGCAGCTCTTGCGATTCGAAAATCGCATCCATTCACATCGCGATTTCGGTTTAAAAACGATTAATCATGCAGCCCTAATTCAAGGACTAAATGGGGGACACATTTCAAGTAAGAGCAAGGTTACATCGTGTTACGTTTTAAGATACATTGTTACAGTTCCCTTTTGATGGAAGTTGCGCTGCGTCACTGTGGTGACACTTTGGGGATGCCTCCAGGGGTAAGTGCATCTGAATGTGTGTATCAAATTCAACCAATGGTGAGGCTTAACGACAAAGACAGGGTGACGCGGGAGCCAGGATAGAATATTGCCAAAGATGGCGTTACAGGGACGCAGTAAGTATAGCAAGGGAGACGCAACGTCTCGTTCCCTTCTCAGGGAACAACAGTTACATACGTAACCAGAGACGTTTTCATGTGTCCAACACAACTACGCAAAAAGCATTTTGGTATAAATCAACATTCGCATACAAAAGACATAAGCATTTAAAATGAACATTTTAGCATGTGTGCTAAGTCTAGAATTTTTATGATATTATCCTACACTACACAGGGAATAATATGAATTTTTTCCAGAAAACTTCTTGCATAAAATAGCTTCAAGCACTTTCAATGACCCGAGTATGTTTTTGTATATGTATTTTTAAAAGCTTCCCAGGGCCTTGAATTTTTTCCCCCAGATTCACAAACTTTCAAGGATTTCAAGGACCAGTGGGAACCCTGAATTTTAGAGAGACTTGCTCATAAAGCAACAAAATTTGATCTGTTAGTCACTTACATTGGATCTGATGGGTGTTTGTGTCATGAATTGTTTTAATTGCTTAGAGTGTTTAAGTGTGGTCCTTACAAAATCTTTTACTGGGGGTCCTCTGTGGCAGCGAGACAGTCAAGGGTTTCCATACTGCAATCCTCCTGAAGGGAGTGAGTGAGAGAGATGCAATAAGTCCATATATTTCATGACTATACAGGGATTAATAAACACTTAATAATGATGCAGAGCTACCTGCTTAAATATTCATCAGTGAGCGTGCGAAAAAGGGAGACAGTAAGAGAGAAAGAGAGAGAGAGATAGAATGGTCAGCCAGAAACACAGTATTTGCTACTGTACATTTGACAGTTTAAAAATATATTTTATTCTTGCAGGTAGCTTATTTCAAAAGAAACTGAGCAAAGAAACCTTCCTGCTTTCTAACACATTACACATGCGTATGCACATCAGCGTCCACTTTTGCAATTTTCCATGCGTGAACGTCCAAAGTGGATGTGAACCAGTGCTATCATTGTCTGTCATTACTCATTCCAGGGTAGACAGCCACGGAAATCCAAAGTATTTTGGCAGAATGGCTGAGCCCTCTTGCACAAAAAAGTGGGGAAAAAAATGACAAGAAAGATAAAAAAACAGAGGAAAAGTAAAAAAGTCATTCCTTTCATAGTAGGGAGTGAAACAGAAAGGTTGTAATGGAGTGGAAGAATTCTTGAACGATCGCACGAGAGAGAGAGAGAGAGAGAGATGGAGAAAGAGTGATGGATGGATGACAGGAGAAAAAGATATATGATGGGACTGGACAGAAGATGGACAGGATAATGGAGTCTGTTGAATTTAAAACTGGTGATAGTGGGAAAAAAGAGAACAGTTACAGAGAAATGAACAGCGTTGGCTAACCTTTCCTGAAAGTGTTTTGAAGGGATGAGTCCAGCACGTGGGTTGCCATTGCCTTCTTGTTTGGCTTGCCACCAAGTGGCATCGTCCTGACTCATAACCTGCAGGATTTCTCCTTTTCTGAACACCAAGCCTGCCTCCTTGCAAGGGATTGCATTATCCTCTGCTGGATTATAGTCAAAAAGTGCCCTCACAAACATCTAAAAAAAAGAGAGAGAGAGAAACTGAAAGTATTACTAAAAAGTGAAATTTGAAAAAAATCCAATTGTACAGCAAGAATAAGAAGATGAGACTGAGTGGATGAAAAGCATAAAATGAAATGAGAGAAGGATAATGGAGACAAGGAGTGAGCAAAAACACAAAGCAATTTAATTTAAATCACATCTGCTTTATCCCTATTTTTAAAGCATGACCAACTCAAGGTGCATTCTGGGTAGCAGACAAAAACCTGGCGCACGGCACTGTGGCTCTCTCTGATTGGTCAGAAAGGTCAGGTTAATCAGTGCTCCTCTATTTTTCCACACATGTATTGTACTTAAAATCCGTTTGGGGAAGTAATGCGATTCTCTTTAGTCTTTCTTAAAGGTAGGGTAACACATTTTGAAAAATGCTAATCGTAGCCGCCTAGCAATGAAATCCCGATCCCACCCTCAAGTCAAATTGCCATCCAAAGTCACGCCTCTTTCCAAACACATGAACACGCACAGATCAGACGGTCACGTCTCATGTCTCATTCACCAGTGAGAAAACTTTGCAGTACAAAGTGAATAACACTTCCAAAATAACCAACATAAACAACTGGTTTACATCAGAATTAGTTATAGCACACGTTCGGTTGTGTAGACGTAGTAACTATATCGTTATGCTAATCCGTAAACGAACACAAATTTCATAAGCAACACAACGTTTCATCAAAGTAGAATATCTGAATCCATCTCAATACAAACATATCGCGTACCTACCTTACCAAAATAAACAGTGCAACGACCCTTTCAGACCCTTTGCCTCCTGTAGCTGTTTGCATCTCGCGGTAAAGCAGTAAAGTTACAGATGTTAATTTGGATTTTTGCTCTTGCTGATCCAGGCAGTTTTTGCTGTTGTTGTTATAAAAGATGCATTTAGTTTTGTTGCTCCTGTGTAGGTTGTCAATTCAGCAGAAAAGTTTGCTGTTCTCGCTGTTTACAGACAGAGCGCACGTGAACGCGCCGATGACGTATGGTATCTGCGTGGACTCGCTGCGCGGTGGGAATTCAAATTACGCTTACGTATGAGGGACATAAAAGGAAACGTCCGTTCGGACCGAAATCTATGATTTGTTGAACATTTTTTGGTCCTACGCCTTTCACAGATGACATACATTTTTACAAATACATTTAAACAACTTAACACAGTGATTGCCATCAGGATGTGAGGAGACTTTTAACTAGCATAACTAAAAAAGTTTCAGGATCAAATCTGTTACCCTACCTTTAAATGAGGGGCAACATAATGTGCTCTGAGGATTGGTGTGATGAAGCAGATAAATAAACAAAAGGACATATCAAAAAGATAAATAGCCAATGTGAGTGGGAAAGGGAGCTATATCCCTAAAGTGCCGAGCTGTGGCTTGTGTTGATTTAGAGAGCTGCGTGTGCCATATAGAAAAATGATGTCGGAGAAGAGAACATTCCCCACAAACACACCAATACATCCTGAGGGAATTTTTCATCTTTCTGTCTCGCACTCCATCATTTTCTTTATCCCTCTTACACACATGCAGCCAATTAGTAGCACTTCAACATATTCATTACATGTGCCGAAAACAGTAAACTATGGTCACTGCATAACACACACACACACACACGCACGCACGCACGCACGCACGCACGCACGCACGCACACACACACACACACACACACACACACACACACACACACACACACACACACACACACACACACACACAGGTTATGACAGAATTCAAAACTGAAACATATTTAAACCATTACGACAGTAAAGGAGTAAAACAGATCCACACCACATGTCTAACCACCGTTACACAGAAATAGAAGTGAAGCCTAAGTGAGCCACCTAGTTTTTTAAGACATCAATGATGGGTATCAAGATTTCTAGCACAATTGTCACATACCCTTTGTGGGAGGGACAATTCACTTAGAAAGAAAATGAAAAAAAACAAAAAAAACAATTATTATAAATATTAGAGATGCACCGATATATCGGCCAATAATCAGTATCGGTCGATAAAAGCAGTTTTTGGCTATTTGCCAATAGTTTAAAAACAGCCAATAGTCATGGCTGATATACCCTGTCAATCAAAATAAAACAGGAAAATGCAATGAATTTCAGCTCTGTGTATAGAAAATGTAAAGAAACATCACTAGTTTATTGTTCAATATTAAAGGGGCCATAGCACAAGATTTTAAGATGACAAATAAATCTTTGGTGTCCCCAGAGCACATATGTGAAGTTTAGCTTAAAAAAAAACATATAAATAATTTATTATAGCATGTTAAAATTGTTACTGTGTAGGTGTGAGCAAAAATGTGCCGTATTGGGTGTGTCCTTTAAAATGCAAATGAGCTGATGAAGTGCAAACACTGATCACAATGATGGTGGTTTGTTGAAATTGAAACTCAATTGTGCTGTGAATTATTTTCCCGCTCTCTCTTTCTCTCTGCACTAAATGGCAGTGCTGTGGTTGGACAGTGCAGATTAAAGGGTGGTATATTATAATAAGAGCTCCTTATGACATCATAAGGAGAGACAACTTTCAACAACCTATTTTTTCACATGCTTGCAGAGAATGGTTTACCAAAACTAAGTTACTGGGTTGATCTTTTTCACATTTGCTAGGTTGATAGAAGCACTGGGGACCCAATTATAGCCCTTAAACATGGAAAAAAATCTGATTTTCATGACATTGCCCCTTTAATGGTCATTATATGAATGAATTACATTCGGAAAAAATGTAATCTTCAAAATTGAGTTAACGCAGGATAATGTAACCACCAAACTATCAGTATCTGCAGATATTTGTCTGAATAATCAGCTATCAGTATCGGTAGAAAAAGTTCATACCAGTTCATGTCTAATAAAATTGTGTTATTCCCAGTTAAAATGCCGCCTGAAAAGCAGTTGCCTATATAGACAGTGGGCTGCATAGCAACTCAGAGGGGTTTGGAAGAGCAAGGGAGGTCGTATTTGAACTGGACAGAAGCTGAGAGCTTTAGTGTAAGTGATTTGTTTTGAGGATAAGTGGGAATGAAGGCTCATCCATCAAGCCAGCAGGCCGTAGTACACATTCAGAGGAAAACTCCCCCACAGAGTAAAACATCCCATATTGTAGTAAATCCTACCTTGGGATGCTTGTTTGGCGCCTCCTCTTTGAGGCCTGGGACCACTTTAAAAGTGATAGCACCTAGTGACTGTGCCTGCAAACAGAACCAAAAGGTACAATTATATAATTGAAGGTAAAATGAAAACTAACAGTTAAAGATAAAATGAAACCTTATTTTCTTTTGCAATAAATCTCTGTACATTATGTCATTAATTCATCATAATCTTTCATCAACTCTACACTTGAGTTTTGTTGACTTAACCAAGCCTTTGCTATTCAAAGGGACTAATGATTTTAACCAATAATATCAAAGCCTAATATTTCCGTCCCTTGCTTTAGAGACCTGACATTATTTTGGAAAATCAGCTGGTTACCATTACAGGGCCATAAAACACATGTCATCTTCATATAAGTCTTACAAAAAGACAGAAAAAAAATGTGTATATTGTAAATATACCAGGATGCTGATTATTTCTTCAGGTTTTTTGTCATTTACAGGAATGCCGTTGACCTCTTTTAGCACATCCCCAACATGTATCAGCCCTGTACAGAACAAGAGCAAGAAAAGTGAAAAAAAATATATATATATATTTAGGGTAACTAAACTAACACCAAAGCTCTAGGTACTGCTTCAAGTTGCACCACATTAGTATTCAGAGAGAAGAAATGCATCAATGCTCACCACTTCTGTCTGCTGCTCCGCCCCTCATGATGCGCGCCACTACGATCGCACCCATGTGCTCGTCCTTCTTTATGGTAGCACCCTGTAATGCACACAATATCAGTGACAATGTTTATGTTCAACATCATTGTGTCCATTATATTGCAGTTAGGACGTTGGTTGCAACCCTGATCAAACACACCTGAAGCAGCTAATTAAGGTTTTACTAAGCATACAGTACTGAAAAACTTCAAGGCAGATCTGCTGAGGCAAAATGGATCTAAACTCTGGAGGACACCGGTCCTCCAGAACCGAGTTTGGGCACCCCTGCATCAGGTTATTGCACCTGTAAATCTCAATATTGAATTTGACATTTTTACATCATGTAAACAAATGACCAACTTTTAGTTCTAACTATTATTGTGTGTTTTATGACTGCATGAACGTGAATCCACACATTGGCTTTTTTGTCAATCCGATTAAATTTAATACAATTGACGGTTAAAAACAATACAGTTTACATGCACCCTACACATTGCAAAAACGTATATGTTTGTTTACATGTGCATTCTATATAATATGAACCAAACATCTGCGCAACATACAGCCAGGGGTTGCCAGCTTTGCATATCAAAACCATACCCAAGAACATTCAAAACTAGCCCAAAAGAATACCAATGACTATTCACAGTCCAAATACCAATAACTAATGAACGAAATCCTTTCATCATTAACCCGCAGAAAAAACAACCCACGGAGACGGTTTAAAGAGCAACAAAACCAGTGGTCAGAGCCTGACTCCACCCACTGGCAATATTTGAAAAATGCAAAAAAAAAGTGGGCAGACCCCAACGGAGACAGAGGGGATGAACTGAGCTCGTACCGAGGGTGTGGTGAGATCGTAACAAGGCCGTGGTGAGCTTGAACCTGCTTACTTCACGTTGTAACACTTAGGTCACGTTATAACGCTTACGTCACGTAGTACTGCAACATCCAACAGGAAAATTCAACTGCAGTAGCCACCGTTCAACCTGAAGAGGGCAGCACGCAGACGTTTTTACACCATATATGGTAGCGTTGAAACACTTTATACCTAAATGTCAAAAAAGTTACTCAAATCAATGAACAGCACTAATAAAGCCCCATTTTTACAGATCATTAACTAAAAAAAGTTGGTTTAGGGTTTAGTTACTCTTTAAACAGTAGCCCAAATCTAAAGGACTTGGCAACTCCACAAAGCGCACAGCATCTCTCATCAAGTTCACGCTTTATATCTGTACAAAGCTTGGAGAAAGATGTTCTTAAGAATTTTTTAGATATAGGCAATAAAAACACAATTTTCAAAAGGCACAATTCCAATGTATTGCTTTATGTAGCCTAACGTTATGAAAGTACACATGAACGCTGCAGAATGTACAGCGCTTGACCCCATTACCTTAATAATGCGTGTTGCCATTGCCTTGCTATTGCACGTTTCTGTGACGAGAATTATGTAAGACGTAAATAAGAGGTAAATATAAGACGTGATCTTGTGCACAAATGTTCTGCACATGTGCACAAGGTATATTGCATCTGATTGAGAAAATACTAAGATTTACACATTTACATACATACTTTTTACCTGATGATCGCATCACAGATCAGAGTACACCACCCCTTTCAATACGATCGAAATTTGCATACGATTGACCTCAATCGTATTGATTAAGGTGTTTATAGAGGGTTTCAGCAGTAACAACATAAACAAGCGGCTTTCGTGTTCAACACGTAACTTCCGGTAAACTCCGCTAAGAATAAATAACAACAAAGTACTTCAAAAGTAGTTTATTTATATAACAAGCAAAATAAAAAAACATGTAGATTACCTAGGAAACCAAAAAATGTGTTATTTTCGAAGAGATATTTGTTCAAGAGTTCAGTTTAGCATCTAGTCAGACCTTTAAAAAAACTGAAACCGGAAGTAAAGTTCGGACCAGACGCGTATTGCGTCACCACAAATGAGTCCGATGAAACCGCCTATATCGGCCATTCCCAAACTGTGGTCTGCGGACCACTAGTGGTCCATGAGGGAACTGCAGGTGGTCTGTATAAAGGCAAAATAAAATATGAAATAATATATTTTTTAAGAAAAATATATATTTTTAAGAATATGTTTTAAGAATCTGTTGTACTGATGTGATGACCAGTTATAGTTTTAGTGCTTGTAAGCCTATTTAGAGGTGCAGATAAATTCAGGACTTTATGTAGACATATTTTATTATGAGTATTATGAGGTGGTCCGCGAAAATTCTTGATTACAAATAGTGGTCCACACACACAAAAAGTTTGAAAACCCCTGGTCGATATGAAGACTTTTCAATATGATTCAGCCATCGATACGATTACAAACAGATTATTTGGTTGCATGTAAACGTACCTAATAACCTCAAACTGAATGACTAAAGCATAAACTACATGTGGTAACAGCTTGCCAACAAAACGCCAGCTGAGTTTTATTCCGCCATCATACATTCTCATAACAGAGACACACATGGCCAGACGATCACATCATGGCCCATCACTGAACAACGCACAAACACACAGCGAAAATTAGACAGTGAGATTTAGGCAAGCAGCGAGATTCCTAACAGGGCTCAGATCCATTCACGCACACACAAACACGTCAGACAGCCTGAGCTGTTTCTGTTTTCTGCATCAGCGTCTCCGAGGTTGTTATTATTTCGAAAGCACCCGTGACACTGGATTAAGGTGAGCATTACATGAAAACTCTCCTCGTGCTAGCGTGCACATTTAAAAACCCTCTCATTTTATTAGTCTGACGGGTGAATAACCGACCTTCCACGAAAGCTGTTCCACTGGCACATGAATGGGTTTCTTTGAAATTGCAAACACCAAAGAAAGATGCACACACTTTGTCTTTTATCTGCACTAGCTCAGTATGATGAATAACCTGTCCTCAAAGCCGCTTCGATGACTCGGTCACCTATAATGCTTATGTGATGTGAAGATCATGGCTAATATACCAGCTCAAGGTCCTCTGTGATGTGTTAAACACAGGCTCTGTGATGGAAAGTGCAGCCCGTTGTTGTCGTTTTCTTCAGAAGTCTACCTGTTGATCACATAATAGGACCAATTTGGTGACCTGGAAGAACAAGAAGGCGACTGGCCCAGAGCTTTAGGTGGTGACAGAAACCAGTGATTAACTTAACTGTTTTGGCTCAACATGAGTTGAAGCAGCACTAGTTATCACACATGTGAAACAGATAAAGAAAAGAATCAGACTACAGCTATACCATTTTAATCACAAAAATGTGGATGGTAGGACCCGTCAAGTAACCTCAATGACTTCACATTTACGCACATTTGTGTGTTTGGCAGACACTTATCTAAAGTGATTTACAGTGCATTATGGATATACATTTTAGTAGAATGTTTTCATTCAGACTGAACCCACAGTCTTGGCATTGCCAGCTCCATAATCTACCAGCCACGGGAACACAAACCAGTGCACTGGCCAGTTTAATTAACAGTGCAAGGCATTTTTCAAGACGGTTATTACATTAATACATCATTGCACAAGGAGCCGTTCAAAATGAGTGTTGAGTGTGAAAAGCACAGAAAGTCTTGGATGAACACACTGCTTTCATGAACACAAAATCACAGCATGAAAACCAAAATCTCGGTTCTCTTGCAAACGTCTACCTGCTATACCTTCCAATGAATGCAATTCATAATTACTACCATCATTCTCCAAAAGCAGAAGTCACGTAAGAAACTCTCACATTAGACAGCTCGTAAAAAACGCTGAAATTGTTGAGTACATGAAATCTGTATTGTATTGGCTTGCATCTTCGATTAAAGAATGTGAATAACTTTGAGATGCTATATGCATATACCAGAACTCTTAGACTTCAGGTTTCATTTAAGCAGCTATGAGCATCCAGCACATTCAGAAGCAGGATTGGCCTTAGACAGTCCTCCCTGCCTGAGACATGATGGACGTCCTCCAATCACACGTCTACTGATGAGGGGAGGCACGCTACGCTAGGCTGACTGTCCAAACTCATCACACAGGCACTATTTAACCATCAGGAACTCCACCTCTCTTAGTCATCCTCAAAATCACACTGGCAAGATCATCCAAAGTGCAACTTCATTCTCACAATAAGAGTTAAGAGCCAGCGGCAATGAGCGGGCCGTTTGATTGATCATTTATCATTCCTTTGTGACTGAGTTCTGTCTGCCTATTAAAACAGGATCTATAAATACACTTTATTGAACAGACTGAATAATTAGAGAGAGAGTAAAATGGTCTTAAGCACAGAATAGGAAGCAGAGAGGGAATAAAATGAAGCAAGGCAAAACCAGAGGCCATGGCTCTTTAAATTATTCAACAGTAATGTGACCCACAGCTGCCAGTTGTGGAGGTGACCGGCTGCTTTTGTGGAGACATAAATGGTTACGACTGTTATTATTACTATTAGAAGGCAGGCCAAAACTCTGTACAGAGCTTTAGAAAGCCATGCTTCATCTGAATGACAGACACAGAAACATCAGGAAAACATCGCAGGAGGACAATTCAATTGTGTGTTTTTATTGTGTGATCTGGTAATAAATTTACGTTGTTTTCAAGACTCAAAAAAGTTGTGCAAGAACTGATTTTTTTTTTATTACAGATTAGGTACATTTTTAAACAAATAATATAGATCAAATGTTTTATGTTTGCAATAACATCTGTATTTTTTAGAGATACAATATGACTTTCTGACAGAAATTCACTTGCATGCTAAAAAAGATGTGTGACAGTGATTTGATTACTTTCATTTTATTTTAAACAATTTTAACAAATATAATCTGTGTTAGTTAATGATGTCACCACATTTAAAGCAGCCTAATTTGCAACACAGCAATGATAAAGCCATCACAAACCAAATGTTAGTGAAATAATACTATTTACAGTTACATTTCCTGAACGCAATTCCAAGGAAAACCTGAAAAGATTTCTGATAAAAGAAAAAACTAGGCCGAGACAGGATGAGTGTCTGACACAATTACTTTAAGTTCGTGCAAAGTCTGGAATTAAATGTGTTCTCAGTTTGTCGCACCACAGAAAAATGTGTTATTAACCATCCAGACAAATTTGAATTTGAAAAAACGGCAAGTAAATAAAATAAGTTATCAACATCTTGGAAAAATATTCTCTCCTCTCAAACGCTGGGGCCGTGTCTGCTGTCAGCACTGAAACCACCCCCATTTATGGGAAAGCTGAAGTTTAGTATGACACAGTTCATAGTCTTTCTAATGTGTGTCATTTATAATATAATGTGTTTAGAAACAGTTCCCTGAATTTACTTTACACAGACTTTAAAGAGCACATATAACTGTAATGGTTTTGGCTTGTGTTTTGTTGTTTAGGTCTTTTATTTTGAAGTCATGTCTCTGGTCTTTTATTTTGAAATCATGCCATGTCTCACTTCACATTTCACTTCCTGTTTGTTACTATAAAACTGGTTCAAACTCATAGTCTCATTGCTAAG
Source organism: Paramisgurnus dabryanus (assembly GCF_030506205.2). NCBI lineage: Eukaryota > Metazoa > Chordata > Actinopteri > Cypriniformes > Cobitidae > Paramisgurnus > Paramisgurnus dabryanus. The sequence continues at coordinate 54,227,722 of NC_133337.1, read as the reverse complement.
TATTGTTAGTTGTAACACTGCAATCCTAAGCGTTCTGGTTTCTTGTATCTTTTTTCATGTGTTCATGTTCTGGTTTTGACCCTTGCCTGTTTATTTGGATAACGCATTTTGGATTGCTCTGTTTGGATTTGTTTGCCTGCCTACGAGGATTTTAAAAACTTCTCTGCATTTGGATTCTCTCGCTTAGTGAAAGCAGCCCGTTTGTTACAATTACAATGCTAAAAACAATGTCATTTTATGTATTTGCTATAATACAATGGTTTGCGTGGTTAATAGTTAAATAGTTAAACATACTATACATTATTGTTGCTCCTCTAAGCCCTGCCTGGCTAAAAGCATAAATTTTGTACAAAGCTTATCGTTCTAAAAGCGCAGTGTCCTCCGATTGGTCAGCTAATCAGAACGTTGTGATTGGCCTGAATACCACTGGAGATGTGATGCTCATTACCTTATTTGGAAGATTCTTCCCAATGCAATACTGAAAGGAGTTAAAGAGCTATATGGTCCAATTCACGATTTTCTTTGATGGGTAAGTGTGTATTAGTACATTTTAATGATAGCCTATGCAAAAGGTACAAACCCCAATGTAAAGATGACGCAAGTTATCGTCTCCAATGTAAATCTCTTTTCTTGGACTACAACAAACAAACAAATTGTAGGCAAAAGTTTACTTCCTGGGATTCATCCTTGATTCGATTACATTTTCGATTCTAAGGTCACAATTCGATTCTAGATTTGTACTTTTTTTTAAAGCACATTTTTTTTGGCCATTTTTAGACTTGACTTTTATGAAATATAATATCTGACCTTGAACCCGGAGATGCCCTGCCATGTTAATCGTGCTGCCAGTGGAAAAATATGGTACACACACATACCTGATAAAACAAAACTTCCTGTCAGATGAACATTCCTGTCAGTACTTTGCACCTTAAAAACACGCTTTTATTACCATCAGAAAAGATTGTGAGACTATACGCCAATAAGTCATGTTTAAATGCTGTTTTCAAAGCTGACCGGGCCTGACATGGGGTCAAGTCTCAGCGCACGATAACTCCGATTGATTTCGATTTTAAACCCTTAATGATAATGATCGCCATGTCCATGTCAACAGGACGAGGAAGTAAACTGTTGCCTACAATCTGTGTCTTTCTTGTAGTCCAAGAACAGAGATTTAACCACCATTGATATTATTTAATTCAACTTTGATAATGTTCAGTGGAAGAAAAGTCATATACAACTATGATGGCATTAGGTTGAGAAACTCCAGTGAAATTTTGTGGTGTGAAAACGAACAATCACACAAATAGTCACAAACACTTCAGTCTGCTGCTCAAATGAACACAAATGACTGAGAACCACATGGCTATTTTCATCTTCACAGATGTTGAAGTGGAGGAAGCTGGTGAATATCAGACAGCAAAAACAACAACACTGAATCCCATCGAGGTCATTAAAACATTAATTTAAAAGCCATTAGCTGCAGTTCTCACTGTTCTGATTCATGCCATTAAACACGGATATTAGAACTTCCCATCATAAACACACACATGCAAACTCACTTCTAGACTCAAACAAACATATTAAAGGTTTGAAGTATCCTCTATATAGACAGAAAGCGTTTTCAGTGTACTTTGCTGACCCTTTAATGACCCTTTAATGACAGTAAATGTAAAGTACATGCATACACTAACAGTCAAAATGTTGCTTTAACCTTGCTGCCTACACGTTCCATCATTAACAGGTATTATGTTTAAAAGGAAAATTGGATCTCATTAGGATAATAATGGCAGAGGAATTCCAGAATGTGAGGTGAACACGGAACAGACTTCAGACAAATGGAAATGACAGGAAGGTAAATGGGAATGGGTGGAGGTAAATGTCCTGGGATAAAATACTGGTTCCAATCTTTCAAATCTCTTATCCTTTAAGGCTAGACATAGTCATTACATATTGTATGCGAAAACAAACCTAAATGTGTTTCACAAAGTATCAACAAAACGCCTGCCAATCTGAACATATCTGATTTTTAATAAACTATTTGGACCAAGATTTAAGACCTTTGGGCAGGGCTACCTGGCATGATACAAAAATATCAATCAAGCTACAAAACATTCATGTCCTTGAGATGTAGATTACTGTGTGTTTAGAGGTTGGTTCCTCTTCAGTGGTTTCTGTTTGTGATGCATGTATGACGTGAGTAAAGGGAAAATACATATGTTTACGCATAACACAGGTTTTAAAACCTTAAATCCATGTGTTTGGTGGGATATATAATGTCTGCGGTTTCACACACTGTACTAGCTCTGGGTTGCTCTTAAAGTGTTGCATGTGTTCACTGCAATTATCCCACCAAGAAAACAGTACTTTAAGAAGTCAGATCTTATTCATTCAGTTACATGAGGAAATGCCTTTACAAGACAAGCAGAGAGCATGCTACACAAAGAGCTCAGTGTGTGTGATAATGTGAGTGCCTGTGCACCTCCTCTGCTCTCTGTAACAGGATATAGAGACAGAAACATGGATACTTAGGAAATCAGAGCACATTATAAGGAGGAAGGAATGAAAAACAGCATGAGGTGAGGAGAGAGACTTGAACCCTGCACTGACATGATGACCAGTGATAGTCAAAGCACATGTCTGTAATTATACGTGCTATAGATACACTGATACAAATATGTAGTATAGTCTTATGAAACATTGTAACATCATATCTGTTTTGGTACACACAAAATTCATCACACCATTATATTTACTAAAAATTGATAAAAAATTGTGTATAACCGTTTATTAACCTTTGACAAGGCGATTCAAGAAATGATTCAAGTTGTATTAAGAAGGAACCTTTAATTGGCCAATTATCGGTGGATGGTGGTAATCTCAAATTGGCTAAAAAAGATATCAGCCTGTCACTAAACTTAAGAAATCAAGTGATACAATAGGTGTCAGGTCAAACTTGCCGTCTGATATAAGGCCAGTACACATCAGTCTTTTTCACTGGAGAGAACGTTCTCTTCCAGACAGGGTCATGATGTATTTCTCCAGACCACATGGATGTATGTGAAAAGAAATAACATGTGTGCTCCCATCTCTTACCCTAATTTAATTTGTGCCTCCATTCTTTTCAGAAAGTGTCATTACCTTAGTGCTCAATATTTCACCGCTAACGCAAACAGATGAATTTGTAATCTTTTCCTTGTTTTAAAAGAAAAAAAGACGCTTTATGCAAATTGACTTACAGCATTCATATACACATTTTACCAGTACTTGCATTCCCTGGGAATCAAGCCCATGACCTTGGTGTTGTTAGCGCCATGTTCTACCGGTTCAGCTATTATGCAACTTATTATGAATTTAAAATTATACAATCAGAAATTATTATATGAAACATTTTATAAAAGACAATAATTCTAAAATAAGTAATAATATATAGACCGATCAGCCATAACATTATGACTACCTGCCTAATATTGTGTATGTCCCCCTTTAGCCACCAAAACAGCCCTGACCCGTCGAGGCATGGACTCCACTAGACCTTTCTATCAGAACAAGCATTCACATTTTCAGCAATTTCAGCTACAGTAGCTCAAGCTTTTGGATCGGACCACATGGGCCAGCCTTTGCTCACTACGTGCATCAATAAGCCTTGGCCACCTATGACCCTGTAGCCGGTTCAGCGCTTTTCCTGCCTTGGACCACTTTTTAGAAGTACTGACCACTTTAGACCGGAAACACCCCACACCCAATCATCTAGCCTTTGAGGACAAGTGTAGTTGATGTGTTTGAAGCAAGAAAATGGGCAAGAGTAAAGATATGAGCGACTTTGTGATCTAGCCATCACAATTTGGACTTTCTCAGAGCATCTCTAATGGGGCTTTTCCATTGCATAGTACCCCACGGTTTGGTTTGGGTCAGCTTACTTTTGGGGGCTTTTCCACTGGGTGCAGTATGTAGTACCCAATACTTTTTTAGTACCACCTCGGTCGGGTTTCCAAGCGACCCGAGCTGATACCAAAACGTGACGCGAAAACACTGTAGATCACTGATTGGTCTGAGAGAATCGTCACTACCAGCATCATCGCTATAATGTAAAAGATTAGCGTTACCTTAGTGCTAGCTTGCGCTGTCTCGATTAAACCTGTTGTCCTCTGTGCTCTGCTGTAAGTTCCCAAACTCCCTTTTAGCCATAATAAACATCCACAGGTTGAGAATCAGGAACACCATAACAGTTTTTTTCCCGACTTGCAGTTTGTGACGGCACATTCACCGATGCACATGGGGAGCGAATGCTGGCCTGTGTGGTCCGATCCAATAGACTTTAGCTGAAATTCCTGAAAAGGTGAATGCTGGTTCTGATAGAAAAGTCTAGTGGAGTTCATGCCTCGACCGGTCAGGACGGTTTGGTGGCAAAAGAGGGACCTACACAATATTAGGCAGGTGGTCATAATGTTATGGTTGATCGGTGTACATGTTTAAAACCTAAAGGTGTTGCGTGTAGATTTTTAGCGGCAACTAGTGGTGGGATTGTGAACCAACGGCTCAGTCCACATCTCACCCCTCCCTTTCCAAACAGAAGCTATGGTAGCTGCCACAGGATATACAAGTCATTGTTTGAGACAACGTAGTGACATACCCACTCAAAAGAACAACTTGTCCGTTTAGGGCTACTGTAGAAACATGGCAGCGCGAAATGGCGACTTTCATGTAAGGGGACCCATGGTGTTTGGCTCATTCTAAGGTAATAAAAACAATACAGGTTATTTTGTGAGGTCTTTATACACCACTGCTAATATAGTTATGTATTTTATATTGCATTTCTGCCAAGTGATCCTTCTAAAAGTTACACAATGTACAAATAAAATAAAGGTACTGTAGAAGGAGATGCTTCAGTTATTTCTGCTTATTTGGCACCACACATTTTGGCTCCCTGTATAAATTGGGTATGCATTTAAACCCATTTATTTCTCCTGTAATTTACATTTAATTTCTCATCATTATCACACACAGAGGTCCTACTGATTTCAACAACCACAAACTCCACCATGGCAACATATCAATTACATAACAAGGGGAAAAGCCAGCATCAAAACATGTCAAAACATACAATGGCGTCTTTAATATGACTAAAACCAAAACCACTTGACAGGAAACATTAATGAAGCTTTGTGTCACCTACCAATAAGAGGTCACAGAGGAAATAAGAACAGTGTGAACTATTACAGTACAGAATGTCTGCTGGCTGCGGTTGGGCTCCAGAGCTCAACATGACAAATCTAAGCACAGCCATTCAAAAACATCTTTTTCCTCAGAAGTAATAAGTCTTGTTTTGGCTACATAGTCTCGGAGACTTGGTCTTCTACAGTCGTGTGGATTTCACTGCCATGAACAGTCAACAGCAATAAGCCAAGAGAAACAAGCATTAGAGAATGTTGCACAGGCTTCCTTGACATTGTCTACTGGAAGTCTGTGAGGGATGCAATCTTACATGATAAACTCAGGTCATGTGTCTTGCAAAACCTGAAACTGTCCAGTAGACTTGACTGACCAGCCCTCTTCTGGAACTATTGAGGTTTGCAAGGTACTATCCAACAGTCTAAAAGTGTTGAGTTCATGTATAAACTATAAAGACGTAAAGCCCTAAGTGGCTATGAAATTTCCATCCAAAAATTGTTGTTTGGCTCTCTTTTTGTTCTGAAATTTCCTTGCCAAAAAGACAAGAAAACACAAGAGTGACTATAAAGTATCACTTTACATATTTGCATGCCTGAATTCTGTATTGACTGATGCTGGACTGAGTTTCAACATACAGTAGGTGACATGCAAAGGCAAGGCGGCATTAAAGTGGTCCAGTATAATGAATCTAATGGAACTTCACATTTTTAAATAGGCAAGTACCAGATGAAAGTTGAATTAATTGAACAGGATATCAAAAAGAACAAAGTTTCAGTTCAGTCTGGAAGCACATGGCACACTGACTAGCAGTAGTTGGGTTGCTTGGTGCCCCTGAAAATGTGCCAGCACTCACAAAATCCAGCTAAAATTGGGAAAATCAAAAACACATCTGCCAAAATATATGCTAAATGTACGGGCTTGATTAAACATGCTTCCAAATGTTTCATTTTGTTACATATTTGAAAACACAGAACGTCAGCTTAGTTAAAAACCTTAAACAATGTCCAATATTAGAGAGTGCATCCTGGGTGTAATGTAAAGTTAAGGCGCACTAGGGCTGGGGTCTTCGAATTTAATAAAGCCAGGGACCAGATATAATGAAGCTTTTGTAAGAGACCCCCTTCCTAAAATATATACTCAATGTATACTATGAAGAATTTAGATGCAATACCCTCTAATTTTCTTGAGTTTTCTTGTAAATTAGCATTTTTATCAGGTTCTTGGGTTCAGTCATTTCGCTTTAGTGGCAAAGATTATTAGTCAGTAATTCAAAAGCCTTGTTTTCACAAACTTTAGTAATTTTATTGGTATTTTCACTACAAAACACTTTAAAACGGAAGCAGCAATTGTCATATTTCCCCCATATATCTATATATAGTGACGTATATCTTAGTAAAACGGCTTTTGAAATGAAAAAAGGAGGTTCAATTCGGTGACCTCCTTTAACCAGATTAAAAATCTTGCAGCTTGAGGTAGGCATGCTGTCGCTCATCCGATTTTAATGACGTGCACACAGAGGACTTCCCTGAATATTCATTGTTGGGTTTAACAAATTCTGCCACCAAACCAATATTTCTGAATGGCCTGAGCCCAGCATTCGGTCAGTATCATTCTCATTTTTGACAAAGGTGGAATTTAGCGACTGTTGCATCTGAGTTCTTCATTCTATCATACATTTTATTGTTAACTCCCTTACATACAGGACTCAGTGTGTGCAGGCGGAGGGAAGCACTTCTCGCTATCTGAAAATATCAAAAGGTGTGCCTCAGGGGTCAGTCCTAGGGCCACTGCTATTCATCCTTTATATTAATAACATTGACCACAATGTGTCTAATGTAAAATTTCATTTTTATGCTGATGACACTGTAGTGTATTGCTCAGCACCCACCGTAGACCAGGCCCTCTCCCAGTTACAACTTGCTTTTAACATGCTTCAACAGAATCTTTATGAATTAATACTTGTTCTTAATAAAGTTATGCTTTTTACAAATACAAAATATAAATTAAATGTCCCTTCAATCCTCACCTCCCAGGGTACAAAAATTGAAAGTTTCTCTAAGTACAGATATATCTCTATTTTATTTGATGAATCTCTTTCTTTTAGCCTTCATATTCAGCAGCTAGCAAAAAGATTAAAACTTAAAGGTGCTCTAAGCGAATTCACGCGTTTTAGACCATAAACAATTTTTTGTTACATACAGCAAACATCTCCTCACTTTCTGCTTGCTACCTGACCGCTGCTCAAACTGTAAAAAAACGCGATCTCTGTAGACAGCCCAGCCTCCACAAACAGCAATAACAACATAATGGCCAAACCTAGCACAACGAAACATAACAAAGTGTTCCAGCCAATAAACGACAAGAAGTATTGGGGGGGGGGTTTGGGCGCGTTCATGAAAGCATAGATTCGCTTAAAGCGCCTTTAAAAGAAGAGGCTGGTTAGTGCCACTTTTAAGTCTTTACTTGACTATGGTGATGTTACATGCATGCTTCGTCTAATAGTTTACATACATTGGACACTGTTAACCATGTAGCACTGAGGTTTATCACTGGTATGAAAGCCCTCACTCACCATTGTATAATCATGTTGGATGGTCATCTTTATCAATACGGAGACTTCAACATTGGCATACCTTTATATACAAGGCTATTAGGTCTCCTTCCATCCTACCTCCTGACCTGTATCAGTGTAAATAGTACTGGGTCTTATAATCTTCGTTCCCAGGATCTTTTCCTTCTATCTGTTCCAAAGGATAGATCTAAGTTAGGGAAAAATGCGTTTAAGTTTGCTAGTCTGGCAGCCACATCTGGTTGTAGATGTTTTATTTAATGTGTTAGGATTCTGGTTGACTCTGAGGAATTTGTTGTTTCAGTTGTCTTATCGTTGTAGTGTTTATGTGTATCTTGTATTTGCATGTACTGTATGTGTGGTTGTACTGCTGCCTGCCCTGGCTAGGACACACTTGAAAAAGAGATTTTTAATCGCAACAAGTCTCTTCCTGGTTAAATAAAGGTAAATAAATAAAATAAATGGATAGAAATAAATAACCATTTTATTTTTTACAGTTTTTGTTTTCATTTTCTTAGAAATTTTCTGGCTACCCTTAAAACAGTTTTGTTGACAGTGAAAAATGGAAATATATCTACTAAATAAATCAGTATCTTTGTATGACACAATATGGTAATTGTTGAACCTTAATAATAGTGATGTTAAACACAAGAAAACTACATAAGAATACAGAAATAGGTAAGAGGGTAAATGGGTAAATTAAATATCTTAGATGAATGAATTAAAGCACTTTGAAAATGAGCACTGCATCCCCAAAAAACTAAATAGTTAAGAAGTGTATATCCTAGGATGAAAACCTCTGTAGGGCAGACTCCATTTAAAATGTGTAATAATCACCAAGATGAACAGTTGCTTGCCAAGCAACACAAACTGCGTGCTGACACAACACACACGCACATCTAAAGCCAAATCATCCTATTGGCAAACATCTGTTCTGTCTACAAAACTTCTATAACTCAGTCTGAAACCCTGAGCACAACATATACACACTTTATCTATCCAACAAAGAAGCACACTTTACGCACAGAGTGCTTCGACTTCACTATAGACCTTTCAGTAACCTTATCCATAACAACACATTCTTTCAATAAACTCCAGCAATGGGCTCACTTCAACTTCTGCCCCCCGACGTGAATGTCGTTCCAAGTCCAATTATTTCATCGTCCTGCCATTGCTGCTAATAAATCAGCAGACTAAGGTTACCAAACAGAAGGGAGAGCATGTGAGGATTTGGGTCCCATCCCCAAAGTCCAAGATCTTAGACCAAGTCTCTTCTCTCTCCTCATTACTCCCCTCACTAAAACACTACATGATGTCACAGTCTGAGAAATGATGGCAATTAATCAGAGCTACTGAATCCTTACCGTTCAACTAATCACAATTACACAAACGGATGAATCATCCTTAAAGGCAGACGTATGCTAACTACCGTACACCAGAGAGAAGGATGGGGAAACAGAAATAGGTAAATCTTCACAGTTCTTTCGTTATTATGCTCGCATTGGCTGTCTGCACCTGACTGTATAAAACTGTACGTTTAAATAAAAAATGAAGAAATCCACAAAGTGAAAACTGGTGAGATAAATGGCTTCGAATTTTGTCTGAGGTCGTTCTATATTTAAAATGTAAATTGAGATGTTTTTGAGGGCAGCCAGCATCTAAAATTGCTAAGGACATGAGCCGTACGTTGGACCGTATACCTACCCCATGCCCTATAGTTTCAGTTATTGAGAGGAAATGAGAAGTTTATTTTGCACTTCATTTTGCTTTTTTGGAGGAAGTATGTATTCACTGAGAAATGTCACTAAAACCCATATGGTTCAAAACAATGCTGGTCTATGCCGGTTGGTAACATGGATAATTGTGACACTGTGTCTGTGAAATCCAGGCTAAAATCTTAATCAAATGATGAGATAAAAATCTAAGTTTCATTTTGATTGATCTTTCAAATGACCTTACTCAGTCAATATTAAATATATCAAGGTTATATTCACTAGGGCTGTCAAAATGAACGTGTTAATAACACGTTAACGAAGATTCATTTTAACGCCACTAATTTTATTAATGCGCTATTAACGTAACACACAATTTCTGTTTGACCCTTGGTCTAGCCCACAGTGGATGAATTGAGACGCAGCAAGTGACCCACGCTGTCTAAATGAGTCAGAGGTTTTCATAAAAATAAGAACATTAAGCTCTCGTCTAGCGAATCCAATGCTCTAAATCAGGGGTGTCAAACTCAAGGCCCACGGGAGTTTACAAATTATGTTAATTATGTGGCCCGCAAGAGTTTACAGATTATTTTATTGTTATTATAAGTTTTATTTTTTGCAGGTTATTTCCTACATTGATTTTATTAGCAGCCACCAAAAATAATTTTTGTCCCGCCAAAGTCTTTTTGTAATAAAATTATAGTGATAATGTTGATGATTGCATGAGAAAGAACGAGCAGTGCCCCGCACGCGCGCACTACTAGAGAGGGCGTGTTTGAATGTGAACGCTGCAGCTAGAGGTCTGCACTCCCGCGGGGGTCCCGATGCAAAACAGTGCAGCGCGGGACAAATTTTGAATGGTCATTGCGGGACCGGGCGGGATGATAGAGATGCACTTGCGGGTGCGGGCGGGAGGGATGATACGCTGCACTCCCGCAAATTAAATATTAGTGTAAAGTAAAATATATTAAATAATTAAAGTAGTACATAATTTGTAGTTGTGAGGGGAGATTCTGTTTGGTAGCAATAAAAACTTTTAAGCAGCCTAGTTTTGTATGGTTGAACACATGCAGGCTTACCAATAAATATGTTAGTGCTGAGTGGGACTCATTTTCAGCCGCAAATCTTTAGATTTATTTATGTTAAAAGACGGGTAAATGTTTTCAGTCTATTAGTTGTTATTAAACGTTCTGTTTAATATAAGCGAGTCATTTTACTAATTTATTGTTGTTCTGTTTTAATAAAAAAAAATAATAAAAAATACTAAGCATTCGTTGTAATGGAAAATTATGTCTTTCATTTATTCGTTATAACGCAGATACCATCCGTCGAATTTGTTTTATTAAAGCAACACTATCTAGTTTTTTTACCTTTAAATAATGTCTCTAAAATTATTTCAGTGATAGAACAACTTTTAACTGGACAAATTGTACTGTTGCTGCAACCTGAGCAGCCTCCTAGCTGCTACAAGCACACTCTGAAAGTGGCGGTGGAGGGTAGGAAACACAGCCCCGCCCCTCCCCCTGCCTGCAGAAGAGTGTCTGATACCAGGCACTGTTGCGCTTTTCAACCACATGGGGGAGCTGTAAGTCATTTTTATATGGAAACTACATAGTGTTGCTTTAATAAAACAAACTGTTTAATATAAGTTATATTATATTAAATTATGTTTAATATGAGTTTGTCATTGTAAGCCTACTGTTTTATTGGTGTTGAGTTTTCGTATATGAATAATAATGAACTAACATTTAACAAATTTATTTTATTAAGAAATGGAAATATTTAATAATCTAACGTTAAATATCATATGTAGCCTACTACAGATTTTAAAGGTCTTTGCCAAATATATTTTCGTTTAAAATATGCGGTGTATTTAATAAGTTCAGAAGGTGAAAAAAATCCTCACCTACATATCCCTTAATCCAACATCTTTGTAAGAACGTAAGTTAAGTGTCCATGTTATTTTTACATTCTGACTTAAAAGAACAATTTGGAAAAAGAGATCAGAGCAGAGGAGCGTGTAAATGCTGCAATTACACTTGCTCTGACGGCAGCTGATTTTGAAAAGACGCTGTATTTTAATGCTCTATTCGCCAAGTGTATTTTAATTGGCCACACTATGAAATGTATATATAAATTCATAACTTTTTAAAATATTATTCAATTAAACTTATTCAAAAACTACTGAAAGGAAATAAATGTGTTTGTTTCTATTTTTTAAATGGTGAGTCTTGAGATTACCTGTTGGGTTGAAAACGTTTGCAAACCCCTATACAATACATAAGCAAGATTTAATTTTTTTATTAGTAATTATATCATGTTATTCATGTATATAGGTAAATAACGTCGTAAGATAGGCATACTTTGTGTCCAAAAAGAATAAATATAGTGGATTTTTTTTACTTGACATCATATATGAAACTTACTTTATTTTCCAATAAACTGATGAGTTTTGCATCAAATAGATTTCTGATACTCTTGCAATAGACTATATAAGACGATTCACAGACGATTCATTGTTACATCTTAAAAAATTACGATTTGTATATCCTTTTCTTTTTAGACACCGTTTGCATGCCAAGTTTATTTTAAATCTTAATGCGCGGCAAGCGCACTCAAATATAGACGCGTCTGAAACAAAACTCGTATTTACAGGTGAACGCTTTGAAAAGAAGAAGAAATTCAGCGCGTCCTGCGTTTTCCATTCATTTTAGATGTTAAGTTAATGGACTCGAATGCAAAAATTCTTCCAATAAGTGGTCGGGACTCGGGACACAATCAATTTGGGCATAAAGTGATGGGGCTGCTGTGACTGCAGGCAGCCTATGACATCAACCTTCAACCTGGTGGCATGACAACAACCGGCCTCGTTGCCAAAAAACAGACCGGCCCACCGGGAATTCTCCTGGTCTGATAAGCCATCTGGGCCTGTTACCAAGTATTGGTAAGGAATTATATGTGCACGCACGTTTTTTTTAAGACCTTTCCTGAGACAGAAAGTAAACATCCATCCATCCTGCCTGCGGGCATTTGCGGGCGGGAGCGGGTCAAAATATCACAGATGCGGGCGGGAGCGGGACTAAAAATTACAAATCTTTGCGGGAGCGGGCGGGAGTGGGACTGAACTTTGCGGGTGCGGGCGGGAGCGGGACTGAAAAATGTGTCCCACGCAGACCTCTAGCTGCAGCCTGCAGAGGTCGCATTTCCAGGCTGCATACGTCATCAAGACTGTCTTGTTTCAGAATATTAACAATTATAAAGTTAAATATTATTCTTTGTTTATAGTAAATAGTTGTATTTACTATACAAGTTGTGTTTCCAACGCGTCTATTTCCGCTGAATACGCGAACTAAAGATTCATCTGAACCGATTACTTTTAATAAATTATTGAAACTATTGATCTGTAGCCTACAACACTGAACTCATGAGACGTCAGTCAATCATTCAGACACTCAAAGCCAGGTAAAAAAAAAATCACATCTTTTTTGTAAAGAGGGCAAGAAATGACAAGCGAGAGTATATTATAAATGCATATTGTGGTGGAGATTGTAAAACTCTTTATTAGTATCTTAAAATGCCTCTCATTTTCTGACCTGCACAATGAAGGATAACAGAATATTTTGAGTGTACTGTACTCACATACAACATGTGTTTTTGTCACCACAATTATTTTTTAAATAATCTATTCTCTACTCTATACACTTTGTCATTATTTGCCTGGGCTTCTACTTTCAAAGCTAGGTATTAATTGAGTTATTAAGAAAACCAATAGTAAGCAAATGCAGAGAAAATTATGCAATGTACAGTAATAAAAGAGTTGATTCATCCATACAGTCGTTCAAATACAACCGGCCCTTTGAGAGTAACCGTAATGCTGATGTGGCCCGGGATGAAATTGAGTTTGAGACCCCTGCACTAAATGGTCATCGAACATCTAAAATGATCTTTATCTGTACGTTTCCTGAGAGGTGTACCATCCCAAATCCATAACCTAAAGCAAAGATGCATCTTCATTCACTTTTTGGTTTCGTTTTTAAAGCATGCAGAAAATATAGAAAATAGACCGCAGGACTTGCTTGATAGTAAAATAATTATTAAGAGTGATAAAGTTCGGGACTTGATTGATGTTAAAAGAGTTATTAAGAGTGACAAGACTCAAAAGAGATCTTCCTGACGCTGACCATCTGAAGCGCATTCACATAAAGGCGCGAGTGTGGGACCCTGATATATCTACACAAAATTACAGTTTAAAAAATATCTGTTTTGACAAGAATTCATGCAGGTATGACCTATTATCTGTTATATCTGAAGTGAATGTTTGGTTAACTGTTGAGGAAAAGTATTTGTTGTGTAACATACATATATTAAACCCTTGCATTAGCCTACAGTATCTTAAAGCGGCCTGTCTCAATGTAAAAATTAACATTTACCATACATTGATATTGTTTTTGCTTTGCGTAAACAGGTGTAGTTCTGTCTTGTTTTGTCAGATTCCAACAAATCATGCATTGTTTTGAAAATTTTTAATAGAGAATGTTAAATGTAAATAACTAATTTTTGAAAATGTGCTGATCCCAACAACATGTTTTTGTAAACATACTTTTGCATATAGCATATATATTTGTCCAAATCCATGTTAATTAGAGCATTAAAAACTTTAAAAGTTTTAGAACAGATAAAAATGTGAGAATCATGCAAATCATGCAATTAATATAGATTAAATATTTTAATTTTATTTTGTGTATTTGGTATAATACAACGTGTTCGCGTGGTTTATGGTTAAAAAAACACATTATTTTCCACATACCGTATATTTTTTTGTAGCTCCAATTTCATTCTCTTTCCGAAGTAATCACAAAAAATATAAATGCTACTAATTTGTGATGATAAAGCAAGAGAAATAGACAAAATACAATAGACACAGGAGAAATGCTTTACAGACTGCTTTACAGAAAAGGGGTAAGTGTGTGTGTCTATTGAATTGTGTCATGTTAAGGTGAAGGATACATTATGTGGTCACTAAGGAACTAGATAATAAGGGCATGTGAGCATGTGCTATACACTAACACTATTGTGTATTTTTGTGGTTTGTGTTCACATGGGCATTTTTTCAATATGTGTGCACATAACAGCATATGGACATTAGCATGTGCATGTGTCAGTGTCTGTGTGTGTGGGAGGGAGGTTAAGTTACTGTGCTCTCACCAAAGGCTCTTTATTCTTGACCAGTCTAATGATCTTGACAGAGTCCTCTTCATCATCAATGTCATCTGGCAAAGGAGGAAGTTCTGGATCGTAACTCTTCCTGGCCACGATATCATGAACAGCCAACAAACTCTGCAGGAAGAGATAACAGAGTCGTCCGCATAAAAATCCACAGAAATGCACAGACACATGCAGTAAGACAAACAGTAGTGACAGAGTCATTTGACTGATTTGGTGAAGCTACTTGTGTTGGCTAATCATTTCAGTCTTGATATTCCAAGCATCTGCCCAAATCCTATAGTATAAATCACAGAGCTTTAGAGGTCTGCTTTAGATTACTACCTCCTACTGACAAATAAAGCCGTTTTTGAATTGATTACTGCTACTATTTCACTACAACCCTCTTTGGCAATGTTGTTTGTTATAGCGTTGCCAGCGGGGAAAAAGACTTGAACCGAAACCAAGTCGAAGCTTATTTTCGAATTTTCGTTTGATTGGATCAGCATTACGCGGACAATCGACTGGGATTTCAGGCTATTACGAGTGCCCCGCGGGGATGACGGGAGCTTGTGTGCGCAAAGTTGAGAGTTTCCAAGGACGTACGGTTTCGAATGGAACAAAAACAATTCGGTACGCAGAAGTCGCTGAAGTTCTCAGTTGTGTTTCAGATGTTTCGCGCCTCTGCTCCGAGACAATGACGAGGGAGAGCGAGAGCTCCAGCAAAAGAATGACGACAGTAAGTGATTCATTACTAAACAGTTTTAACAATGCTGTGTGTCACATGCAGCTGGAAACACTTTTTCTTCTGTCTTCGCATTTCCAGTATAAAACCATCTTCCAGTTTTGTGCCGTGGATAAAAAATGAGACGGGAGGTGAAAAAAGGAGAAGAGACAAGACAGAGTGGAGGAGAAAAGTGTCTGTTTTATGACATGGGATCAAGCTCCAAAACAACACTCAACATGTGGCTAAAACAGAACAGATGGGGAGAGTAAAAGACAGAAACAAACACAGAGAGAGAAAAAGAGAGAGATGAGTCTAGCAGTGACTCTCTATACTTGAGCAGGTTACGGGGTACCTCAAAATACTGGGATTTTACTTTGATTAACCTGTCGAACAGAAACTTAGACTAAAAAAGAAATGCATACATCATACTATTAAATCACAATGTGTGTAATGTTTGAAATTTTTATACATTGTGCGAATTACGTTTGTAGGAGAATACAGTATATGTGCTACTTGTTAAAGTCCCCCTGTAGTCGATAATTTTATCCCTTAAGACTCATCTTTGAGCATCAAAACAGCATATGAAGAGTACAGATGGCCTGAGGCCAAGGTTAAGCCGATTTTAAAGGAATATTCAATTTTCTTAAAAGAAAAATCCAGCTAATTTACTCACCACCATGTCATCCAAAATGTTGATGTCTTTCTTTGTTCAGTCGAGAACAAATTATGTTTTTTGAGGAAAACATTGCAGGATTTTTCTCATTTTAATGGACTTTAATAGTGCCCAACATTTAATACTTAACTCAACACTTAACAGTTTTTTTCAACGGAGTTTCAAAGGACTCTAAACAATCCCAAACGAGGCATAAGGGTCTTATCTAGGGAAACGATTGTCATTTTTGACAAGAAAAATAACAAATATACACTTTTAAAGAAGAACAACTCGTCTAAATCCAGTCCAGCGCGACCTAACGTAAATGCGTAGTGACGTAGGGAGGTCACGTGTTACATATATAAAAGCACATTTGCGGACCATTGTAAACAATAAACTGACACAAAGACATTAACTCTTTCACCGCCAGCGTTTTTAAAAAAGTTGCCAGCCAGCGCCAGCGTTTTTCATGATTTTCACCAAAGTTTAATGCTTTCCAGAAAATGTTCTACTTTAAATATATAAACATACAATATACCAAATGAAAGAACAGACCCTCTGCTTTCAAACAAAAAAAACTGTTTCATCCTTCCTTCAGTGGTTCTTTTGTAATCAGCGTTTGAATATGGGTAGGTTTCTGCAAAAACACCACATTTTAAGCAAAAAGCTGAGATAATTCCATTTTTGTGACGGACTTTTCATAGAGATCCCATTCAGAACGATCTTTAAAACAGACACGGACATGCAGGTGCTTGCCATAGGGCAATACTTCCGGGTTTAAAAAGTTGCGGAAGGGTTAATAGCGGTATTGCGGAAAGACGGAAAATCTCGTCATTGGCGGGAAGCGTTTTCTCTTAATTGACGAGATATCTCGTCAATGGCGGTGAAAGAGTTAATTTGTATCAGTTAACATACAACAACGTAGGAACGGTCCTCGTTCTCAACACTTGTAAACACTGGGGCGGAGTTTCGCGTTCGTCCTCTGTGACCTCTTGACGTCATGACGTATTCGTGGGGTCATGTTGGCGCATCACGACCGGATTTAAACGAGAAGTTGTGCTTTAAAGGTGTATTTTGTTATTTTTATTGTCAAAAATGACAATCGTTTTGCTAGATAAGACCCTTATGCCTCGTTTGGGATCATTTAGAGTCCTTTGAAACTCCGTTGAAAAAAACTGTCAAGTGTTGAGTTAAGTATTTAATGTTGGGCTCTATTAAAGTCCATTAAAATTAGAAAAATCCTGCAATGTTTTCCTCAAAAAACATAATTTCTTCTGGACTGAACAAAGAAAGACATCAACATTTTGGATGACATGGTGGTGAGTAAATTATCTGGATTTTTCTTTTAAGAAAATGGAATATTCCTTTAAGCAAAAGTATTTGATGAACGCATTAATAATATATGTGCCGAGAGCATTCGGTTAATATCATTATCACATTTTTGATGAAGTAGGCATTTAGAGGCTTTTCCATCTGAGCTCCTTATATGTAAGTTTTTTCCTGTGATGATAATTTCTTCATGCCTTAAAATGTCTTGAATGTAACTCTACACCCATCATAAGTTTCATTTTAGCAAGTAATTAGATGCTATATAAACGGGCCGTGTCGTTATGATTGCCGTGGTTGAATTGGGGATGCAAGGGTTTGGGCGGAAGTTTAATGCCTCGACTCCACCTCTGGCTCCACGGACAATTCCTTCTGCGCATGCCTTGGCTCCAAACTGACGTTTTTACATAATATGGCGGCAAGTATAGTTGGACATTTTTAGCTTCAATTCATAATATTGGAAGGAGGCGACGTCGCATCGCCCATCTTTTTTTACAGTCTATGGTCCCACCCTGTATCAGATCATATATATACACGTACATAGATGCAGCATTCTGCAGTTCCAGACACTGCGTGTACAATTTTTTTTTTGCGTGATGTGAACAGATTAGAGCATTCTCACTGCATGCTTGGGTCACAGAAGCAGAGCTAAAGCAGCCTATCCGGCATTCATACACATAACATCTATGGCTAGAACTACTGATCCACTCGATTAACTGTGTTTGTGATGAGGAAACCAAAGCGATTTCAAACTGCGTTTTTGAGATGGTCTTTGGAAAACTGCAATTTTATGGAGAAAAAAACTCTTAAAGCATATTAAAAACACCACATAGACTAGTGCTTCTCAAACTTCTTGGCGTCCGTTCCACCTAGTGTAAGGTGCATCCCTTCGAAGCCCCCCAAATAAAATACATGACATAAAACATTCTCAAACTTAGAATTTAAATCAAACAATACGTATAAACTGCCCCCTCCCTTCTGGCACCATCACACCCCCCAGTTTGGGAACCACTGACATAGACATATAACCAACAATAAAAACTTGATTTTCACCACATGGTCTCCCCACAGTACACACTGTTGCATGATACACAGTATAAGTCAGGAAGACATAGTTTTAAAAACAGGGAAAACTGTAGAATCCAGGTTCATGTATACATATGTGCAAGGTTATTTGATATATATGAAGATTTGATTGCTTTCAAAAGCATCAGGAAACTGATTTGGTTTACTAAGTCTGCATATTTGATAAATGAAACACAGACCACTGCTATGGTATAATGTTCTACCAAAAATAATTTTTTACCAATCTCATTCACCTAAGAGCCGAGCCTCATTCGTCCACACACCTGACAATCACCCAAAACTGCCTACTATTTCCAGAAATAGGGAATACATTATGAGACGTAAACAACTTAAAACAACTAGAGGCCTGAAAAAAATCCTTTTACAATCCAGTGTTTGTGTGTTTTTGATTGTGAAATGAAAATGAAGAGCAGAGCGTACACTTGCCCTGTGGGGAACAATGTTGTTTGCCTCTACACTAAACACAGTTTTGCAGATTAGACTGAATGGTGCATTTGTTTTAAGGGAACTTGAAATGGAAGATTTTTAATTGCAACTGAGTTGCCATTCATTTCTGATGTCCAAGTGCCCTTCTAAAAACCCAACAGACACACACTTACACAGTGACCTGGATTCATCCTCCTTAGTACAAAACAAGATCTATTCTTTAAACAATTTAAACCACTTTACAGCAGACAGTGTTACACTAAGAACTATATATAATACCGCAAAATAAATATTACTGCAGCTTTCGACATGTGGTGCGTCAAATGGCTGGTGCAAGATGAGAAAAAATGTGGTTTAAAAGTGCATGTTTTTTATTTTTCTTGACGAAAAGGACAATCGTTTTGCTAGATAAGACCCTTATGCCTCGTTTAGGATTGTTTAAACCCTTTGAAGCTGAAATTTTAAACTGCATTGAAACTGTAAACTGTTGAGGTCTAATAAAGTCTATTTCATATGAACCAAGAGAAACCATTACCGTCTACAGCGGCGAGAGTCCGCTCTATGCTGCTTCTGTATTTATGTAATTCAATGGATTCAGTGATGCTGAATGACTTTGGGACCTTTTTGAACTTGATTTGGCTTATCGTGTTAAAAGCCTATTCAGCCTCCCAGGTATGTTGTGTATGCTATTGTGTATCGTATAAATAACGTTTATGTTACATGTACTGACATCTATTCAGCCTGCTGTTCTGTGCTATTGTTTAGTTGAATAACTTGCCATTCCAGATTAAATGTTTGTTCTTCGGCTTGGATTTTGTGAAAATTTTTTCTAAATAAACGCGACGTATAGTCCAGTGCGATGTTTTTTCCTCTTCAAAACGCATTTTTAACTGATGCGACTTATACTCTGGAGTGACTTATACTCCCAAAAATATTGTATTATGCATTCAGTAGACTCAAAGTTATATGTCAGAGGTGTGTGGTGCAATGGGTTCGACTCTCAAGGAATGGCTGGACTGACACTGAACTACATGGCTCAAATGCATTTAACTTCATTCATTTTGCAGACACTTATGCAAAGCAACTTACAGTGCATTACATGGTATACATTTTATCAGTTCGTGTACTCTCTAGGATCGAACCCACAACCTTTTGCATGAATGATGCAATGCTTTACCTCTTTTTTAGTGACAATTGCAAATACATCAATATATGCCAAAAGCATGATTTAAAGGGATAGTTCACCAAAAAATGAAAATTATGTCATTTTGTATAAATGTCTTTGTTCTACTGTAGTCAAAGGATGATATTTTGTAGAATGTTTGTAAATAAGCAGATCTGGGGCACCACTGACCTCCATACTAGGTAAAAAATACGATGCAAGTGAATGGTGCAATCAGTTTCGTCATTAACATTTTTTTAGAATATCTTTATTTGTGCTTTGCAGAACAAAGACATTCATACAGGTTAGGAACAACTTAAGGGTAATTAAATTATGACTTTTGGGTTTCTTTACATAAAAAGTAAATACATAAGTCTATATATACACAATGAACCTATCGTTAAATAGATTTCACATTGTTTAAGTATTATTAGTAGTATCTTAATGTAGTTACACTCCTGACCCTATACCTAATCCTAGACCAGAACATGTATGTGCACAATACACTGTATCTTTCTTATGTCTGAAAACAGCATATTTATTTTAAGACCTAACATAAAGTGTGACCAGATTTTGTATACGACACCAATAAATTCAAACCATCTTATATCTTATTTTTTTTTAAATTGCATGGAAACATGAAAAAAAACCTCTTGAAATCAAGTAATGTGCAAAACAATAGGCTATTTTTAATGTGGATAAGCACCCATTCCAAGCACACATGGGTCTGATGATGACAAATGTTAGATCCCCCACCACCACAATATTTCACTGCCATTTAATAGGAATATCTCGGTCGCTATAAAGCTTTGATATAGAGCTGTGTAGTGAAATCTGACTTTACTACTGTCTGTTTACGGCAAGGAATACTACAGGGAAACTCTATCGTCTCTCTGCCTCTTAACTTCGATTAACTTAACTCCCAGCCCCACACGCTCAGACACACACATATACAAAAGGTGTTTTGTTGAGGTATGGGGTTTAGGGAGTAGTAGGCTCAGTATCAAACCAGGTAACAAAACAGCAAACCAGTGAACTTTGGGACAAAAGCAGTCACCGCTCAGTTCGGGTACTCTTGCCATGTGTGTGCATGTTAATTAGCTACAGGCCTCCAGCAATAACAAATTGCTAAACTTGTTCAAATAAAGTCTGGGAAATGTAACCGGTCATGCAAAGAGTTTGTCATACGACCAATCATTAGTCAACCTGTTGAAATAAGTACCTATACCTGCACACAACCTACACAAAGAGAACGGTAATACACTTCTATTGTTCTACACAAACTATTGAGCCTCTCATCTGCTTTTTCTCTCTCTTTCTTTTTTCCCGACTTGAGACCGAAGTAGTATTTTTTCCGTGATGTGGTCGTCGTAATTGCCGCTTTCATCAATGTCAATATAAGTCTGTAAGCGGCCTAATATGAGTAAAATGTGTTTTTTCATGTGTGAATAATAAAGGAGGGAGGAGAGAGGAGATCATTTAATAGGTTCTGATTTATGTCTGGTCGTAGGGAATGGATCATTTCAACACTAATTGAGAGTGATACAGTTACTGTCGTACAGAGACGCCATTCTAGTCCCCACAAGCCATCTGCTAGTGCTTTACATACTCTGCCAATACACATCGAGTTCAAGACGGAAAGGAGGCGAAAAGAGGTTAAGGAAGAGAGGGATATCAAAGGAAGAATTATCATGATATTTTAGACAAATTCAAATGAAAGGTAATAACAACCATATACCACAATACAATTCAAAAGTTTATACAAACTTTTATGTCTAAACATTTTGACATTTTTTAGATGCAAATTTACTTTATTAGTTAGTCCCTCCAGAAAAAACGTGATTATGCGATCGCATGATTCAATGCATAATCAGAAAAAGTCCGCATATTTATGCAGGGGCCGCATTTTTTTTTAATACGCCGCACTTTCGCAGTGCGGATTGCAGATTTCTGCTCGCAAAATATGTGGGGCTTGCATGATTTCATAACTTCACACATGCGCAGCCATGTCCCCTGTTAGGAAGTGCCCCTGAATGCTAGGAAGTGACCTAATTACGTGACATGAACATCAATGAAAAGCTGCAAAAGCTGCAAACAGTTTTTGCAAGTTCTTGCAGTTTTTGCAAGTTTCTGCAAATTCATTGCATAAAATTGCATAAATATCCTGCATATTCCATTGCATTTTTTGAGAAATTCGTGCCACAAGATGAAGGATTTTTGCCAGCAACAATCACAAAAAAACTCAGCGTTTTTCTGGAAGGACTGATTAGGAGTATTTATCATTTTTTGGCAGACACTTTTATCCAAAGCAACAACAAAAAAAAAACATTATAATCAATAATTAAAGTTGTAAATTTTATCAGTATCTGTGTTCCCTGGGATTAAACCAAAGACTGTAAAAAATATGGGCGTAGTGTCCGTGACGTCATCCGCAGGTTTCTAAAGAGCATTTTTAAGCCCAAAGTTGGCCAAGCCTGCCGTCGCTATCTTGGTAGTGTGTCACTCGCGGATAACCGAAAATGGCCAAAGAGACAGAATGTGGGTGGAGCTGAGGTGCCTGGTTGTTAAAACCATGACTGCCTAGTTTGAATGTAGTGACAGCAGTGGCAATTCACCAGTCCCTCAAGTGGCCATGCCCTTAAGTATGCAGAACTTTAAAGCTTAAAATAATTGAAACAGATAAGTTACAAAAAATTCAGCCCCTCACAGTTGTCATAAAGGGTCAAATTAGCTATATAGACCAAAAACACTTTTTGAAAACAAATTTATTTCTGCTTAGGGCTGCTCGATTATAGGCAAAATCATAATGCCTACTATTTAGGAAAAAATCATAATCCTGATTATTTACCCCGATTACTCTGTGACTTTGAAAACATACATTTATTTAACCTTTTTATTAAGTAAGTGTTGCAATAGGTTAAGTGTCAAAGCAGTGGTGCCTTCGAATTGCCTTACAAACACATCGGTCCAGCAGCATGCAATTTATACTTTAATCGCACAATAATTGTTTTACCTCGATTATATTGTTTTTGTTATTAATTGAATAAGTTGCCATTTTAACATGGGGGATCTATGGGATTGACTCACTTTAGGAGCCAGTCTCTAGCGGTTAGTTCATGAATTGCAGATTAAGTAACTTCTGTGTTGGCTTCATGAGAGAGACCAGTTTGCCACTTGTATTAAACAGAGGTGGAATGAGTAATAAAATATTGTACTCAAGTAAAAGTAAAGTTACTTTAATAATATTTGACTTAAGTAAAAGTAAAGTTACTGTTCTAAAAATCTACTCAAGTAAAAGTAAAAAGTAAATCATTTTAACTTTACTCAGAGTAAAAGTTACTTTTTTTACAGCGGGGAAAGGTGGAAGATTCTAGTATAGTTCAAAAACTACAAGGGACTATAAATCTCAAACTAGTTGTTTTTAATTGTAGGAACATCTTCACAAATAAAGTGCAATAACAAAAAGTTAATAAAATAAAAAGCTTTTTTAAACTAAGAAACATTTATGGAATTGTTTAATGATTTTTACATGCGAGTTATGCACTTTTGAAGGTGGTCAGCAGCTAGTAAATACAATCACTATAGTAAGGTTGTAATTGATGTATTGCTGGTAACATTATTATATTAAACTATATATAGTTTAAATGAGCATATAATGAGATGAGTGCCATGGCTATATACTTTTATCCTTTACACGTTTATTGTCTTCTAGCTTCCCTGGGTACCTGATGTCAGACCTTTATTCTTCTTTCACTCTCTCTCTCTCTCTCTCTCTCTCTCTCTGCAATGTCTAATGACCTGCGCATTCTCAAGGACGTTCTTAAGTTGTGTTTGCCTTGACGCGAAGGTTATGGGTTTGATTCCTGGGAACACACATACCAATACAATGTATACCATACCTTATAACAGTGGTTCTTAACGTTATTCCTGGAGGCCCACTGCCCTGCATGTTTTGTATGTCTCTTTTATCTGGCAGACTCAGTTCAGTTCATTGAGATCTCTTCTAATGAGCTGATGATTTGAATCAGGTGTGTTGAATAAGGGAGACATACAAAATGTGCAGGGCAGTGGGCCTCGAGGAATAACGTTAAGAACCACTGCCACACTGATAGTCGCTTTGGATAAAGGCATCTGCCAAATGCATTTATGTAAATCTGTTTAAAAATTGTTTAATGATTCTGTTAAATGGCTCTTGGAGATCCAGAAATCTACAGAAAGGTTGGCTACTTTGAAGAGCCTAAAATATAAGGAGGAAGCATTTTTAACACTATTCCTATTTTACATATTTCTGTGACATTTCCTAGTTTTGACGAAACAAGTCATTGAACAATGTGAAAAATAGCACCTTTCACTGATAACACACATGACAATAAAGTGTTGATGACAATAACAAGCTGGTGGCCTTTGTGCCATGTGTTAAGTGTTTGTGTTAATTCTCACCTTTACGTGTGGTTTGGACAGTAGTTTAACAAGCTCTCTGATCTCGCCACTCACACCGTGTCCCTGAAGTTCCTCTGACAGCTGATAGAAGAAGACAACAGGAGAAAAAGAATCAGAAAAAAATAGAGCACTGATAACATCCATGAGCTCATGCATTGGTCATACAGACACGAGCACACATACATATTATGAATAATTGAAGTATTAATGTCTCCCTTGAGGTAGATAGCAGGTGTAGTGTGTATGTTTAAGGGATTGGGAGATTTATAGGTAGCCAAGCAGCACATATGCAGGCTAAATGAAGCACAGAGACAAACTGCAGTTTTTCTGAGCAAGGAGAGAGATGTGCTTGTTCCCCAGACCCATTTAAAGTGTTACTCCTGAGCAATGACCTTATTACTGACCCCACTTGCTCTGGATCCATGTGTGTGTCTGTGTGGAATGACTGTGCTAAAATGTTGTAATCAGTGTTTAAGGAATCACTCCCTTAGGATACCAGTAGACTTTCCACTGTTAGTAACCAGCCAAATAGAAGGTGACGTTCAACTGAGTAATGGTGACAGTGACCTGCACACACACGCAAAATAAGTCATGTGTACAAATACCACACATTGCTCCTAATGTCAAGGCAATGAAAGGGTCACATTTGATGAAAATGGGTGCATGTAGTTCTCAGGTCAGTGTATTGTTATATATGTACACTGGGGTCCCATAGTGTGATACCTCATTTAAAACCTGGCATTTAGTTTTCACTGAACCCTGGAAAAAACTAAGTTTAAAGATTTCGTAGTTAAAGATTTCATAGTTAGTAAATGACACTCAGAACGTTCATTCAGATAAGGTGAGACTTCATTGCTTTTACTGAATCACCTAAGATATTCTAGGTTAGAGCGGGGCTTTTTGGTTTTGGCTCAATCATTCAAAAAATATTTGAGTTTGATTAATTATATTTTTTCACAAGCAACACACAGATCTCTGCTACAAATGAACATTTGAAGTTTGTTTCTAGTACTTACCATTCTTGGACAATTACACCAAACGTGACAGAAGTGCAAACGTTACAACTTACCCCATAGGTGGGATTAATTGTAACAGGCAGGGGGTAGTTGTAACATTTGCAAAAAATTAAGTTTGCAGGCAAACATTTCAATACTATTTTGTCTATATACTTGAAGTGGATATTGTTTATATATCTGTCTATAATAGACAGGTATCCATACTGTATTCATTCATCCAGACATTTTTTAACAATAGTTCAATTATAAATGGATACAAATGTCTAAATATGTGAAAAAGCAGCACAATTATGACAAACATTTTTTTATATGTGACCCAGTCTGTAATAACCATCCTGCAGTTTCAAAAATCCGATTATAAGAAAATGAGCATCAAAGTCTGATTTTAGCAATTCATTTCATTATGATTTCAATCTTTGACGTGACCTTATTCAATCAAGATTAAAGATATGAAAAAATAAATAAGTTGACACACGATTTTTAATAAGACAGGCAGATTTATTTTGTTGGCAGCCAGCAATCATTTAAAACAACGGCAAGAATTACGGTAACGTTAGCTTTTTTCATATCGTAAGTGCTGAGGGGTTAGTTGCAACACAGCATTACAATTAACCCCACTGGGTCAAACTATTTTCAAGCCCACTAAAAAAATTACTAAGAGCTGCAGACATATTCATTCAGGGCTCCAGACTAACTTTTTTCACTAGGTGCACAGTGGCCCCCAACTGAAAATTTTAGGGGCACAACCAGAAAATTTAGGGGCGCACACCGTAAATCAACATGCTAACCAAATCTACAAATTTCCACTGTATTACTAATTAATACTTTAATAATAGATGCAGAAATTACAATGTGCTGTTTCAAATTCAGGGTCACATTTTATTCTGCACTTTTGAAGATGCAACAACAAGGTAAACTGAAAGCACCATCGCTGTCATGACAGTACAAATAGTAAACAAAATACCATACATTCAGAATAAGAAGTAGGCCGTTTTAAATTTCAACATCACCGCGAGTGTGTGCTCACATCTCGTGTGTGTGTGTGTGTGTGTGTGTGTGTGTGTGTGTGTGTGTGTGTGTGTTTGCGTCCATGTGTGCTCGCGTCTCATTGATTATTTCATTGCTCATTTCATTGATCATTGACGTCCCCCTTCCACGTTTAATGTATAAAAAAATACGGAGGGTGGGGGAGGGGGATGTAAAATTCAGTCGCAAACTCGCAAATTTTGGTCGCAAAATGCGACCATTTGGTCGCAGTCTGGAGCCCTGATATTTCAAAATGATGCTATGTTTAATTCAACAAGACACTGATTAATATGACAGAGCATTGGATTTTGTTATCTTACACACCCAACTTAGAAACCGGAAAAAAAACATATGATGAAAAAATGTACATGCCACATGCCACCAAAACACTCGTTCATCTATAACTCTCTGGAAAAAACATTATACATTTCCAGTAATTTGCGGGAGATCGACTTTTGGCAGCATGAAAAAAATACCGGAAACACAAAACGCTCAACCTTGTGCAACAATGTAAACAGTCCAGGTTACAACTAACCCCGCGTTAGTGTCTGCCTCGCACATCCCTACATGTTAAAGATATACAAAAGGTACAAACCCCAAGGTAAACATAACATAAATTTCTTTTCTTGGACTTCAACAAACACTCGGACTGTAGGCAACACTTACTTCCTGTGCCTGTTGACGTGGACAAGACCGTCATTATCATAATTCCTCCCACTTTGACTCACAACCTGTAAATTAACTCCTGTAAGAATTGCATTGTAACGGAATCTTTCAAACATGGTAAGGAGCGTCACATTTCTGGCTGACATCAGAAGTATTCAGGCCAATCACAACAGATTAGCTGGCCAATCAGATACACAGCGCTTTTTCAACGAAATCAATGTGTTTGAAGAAGGCATGATAGATGGAGCTACAAAATGTACAGTATGTGGAAAATAACGTGTTTTGCTTAATCATAAACCACACGAACACATTGTATTTTACCAAATACATAAAATGATGTTGTTTTTTAGCAGTGAAATAGGTGCACTTTAATTATTTTTCAGAGCATTGGGATCACTAGATGAGGGCTTAATGTGCTTATTTTTATGAAAACATCAAATAATTTTTTTTGTTAGCTTTTCCCTGTAGCTCCAAATTAGTCTGTCTACATTCAGACTCATTTAGACAGCACAGGTCAAAAATTATCCCACCCTGAATTAGCAACTTACTAATTTTTGTGTGCGATTCAGTGTTTGATAATTCAATCTAGAAGCATGTGGTCTCATTTTGCTCTTTATGCTTTACAAAATGAGATCCCGGGAATAGACAGAGTGCTTTTATGTTATAACCACACAATATACAGAGCAAAGACTTTGCTCACACCTAAGCACTGACTGTCTGTTTTACATCACCAGTCCACATCGCATTTAAGACATTTTTACAGAACTGAAATGATTAGACACAAACAAAAGCTAGTCTTTGTGCTACAATTTATCAATCCATTATACCTGGAAAAGAAGTTAAATAAAAAAGCAAGTGTCTGGAGTCGGTTGAGTTGTCTGGGATATAATCTGGCTGAGGTAGATTACAATTGGCATGTTACTTAGGCACCAAATTGCAATGTTCCCATTGGACGCATCACAGTCACACTGCACAAACGTGGCCCCAAAAACTCAGCTGAAGATGTTCTGCAAAAGCAACTACTCAGTGAAAAATGACACGCTAAGTGACCCAAGACTGCCAATCTTTGCCTTGCAGCAAAAGTAATCTTTTACAATCTGAGAATTTTAGACAGCAGAAATCTGGCAAAAATTGCAATGCATGTCTGGTTCGAGACATCTGTTTTGCGCCTGGCAAAAGAATGATCATCTAAAATAGCCCTACAAGCGGTTTCTTTAATCTATCAATGATATAGTTTTATGCTGCTCTGGTGTAATCTGACATACTTGTTACGCATTTGTCTGACTGACGTCTCCAGAACAGACTTCTTCTAAGAGGAATGAGATGCGTGGAGGATCATCCAGCAGGCTCTGGAGCGGTCCATTTTTCCACTGTCTAATGGAAGACACCCGGGACACGAAGACGACTGTACTTTGGCAATTGATTTTATTCAGTCTCCGGCCATTGAGAACCAAGTCTCTTTACTGCCTACCTGTGGGCAAAATGAGAACTGCACACCTGCTCCTTAACTCGATTAGATATGCTTGCTTTTAGGAAAAGATTGTATGTGTCATCTTGATAAAAGCTTTCTGTGAAATTGTGCATGTGCATGAAAGGAGCACGCCTGCTGTGCCGATGCTAGACAGCATCCTGGGCCAGGCGGAGGTTAAAATGGTGTTTTATGTTTAACTATAAATTAAAGCTCCATTAGCGAAACTTAACACTCAAATGAGCTGTGGCGGCAAACCCACTACAGCATTTAAAACAGCAGCAGGCCGTATATACTTCACAGCAACAGATGAAAATGATACGGCTGAAAACACAGCAGTAATCTGGTCGCTTTGGCTGTTTAGCCCTTTGATGGTCCGCATGTGCCCGCACACGCAGATATCAGATTATGAGATCTTTAGGGACTCTGAAGGAAAGTGTAAATCTGAGGGTCGGGGTTGAGAAAGTTTCATGTCGGAAGCAGAGATTTGATGACTGGTTGTGCAGGAAACAGACATGCATCAAAGCTGATTTGC
The DNA here is from genome assembly GCF_030506205.2 of Paramisgurnus dabryanus. Lineage (NCBI taxonomy): Eukaryota > Metazoa > Chordata > Actinopteri > Cypriniformes > Cobitidae > Paramisgurnus > Paramisgurnus dabryanus. Next base: position 54,198,540 of record NC_133337.1, on the reverse strand, counting down.
TCATCTTGGGTTGACACAGTAGGCAGTGAGTGTAGGATGTAGGACCGAACAACACTTTGTTTTCCCAGATGTATTTTATTATGCAATGACACTTTCTCAATCAAATAGCAAAGCATTTCTGCTCATCTGAACAATAACGTTGACCCGGGCTGCTCTTCTCCGATTCTCCTTTGTGTCCTTTTCTCTCTCTGATCATATCCAGAATAAACTCTTGAAAGTTTACATAGGTTTCTCTGTGTGTGTATGTCTATGTGGCCATGTTGATGTAGTAGTCAGTTTACATTATGCAAACCGTTGAGAGTTTAAACGTTGAGTGTTTTATAATACTGATGACTAATGTCTTATGCAGACACACACAATACACCATGCCTCATCTCACGCTCTCATCTGCAGCCCATCTCTACTCGTGTTCTCTGCCCCAGACATCCATCTATCTTTCCTCTTTCTTTTAATGACAAGTTGCTCCCGGAGTCTTAAGCTAGACGTGCCGGGAGACGTGTGTGTGTGTTTTTGCAGGCGCGCGTCGTGTCTGTCTTCAAACGTGTGTCAGAGTTAACCCATGCAGAAGAGTGCAAAGTTTATGAGCATGGAGGTGTTTTGATGTTTAACAGGAAGTGTGTGCATGTGGCTCACTCACGTCTTGGGCCAGTGAGCTGGCGCTGTCCAGTACTGGAGTTGGTGAGCAGTCTTCATAACACTGTAACTTCTCATGGATCTAGCAAGAGAGTGAAAGATGGACAGAAAAACAGATTTGTGATGAATAAATGTAATCATGCATTAACAAATGAACAATATTAAGTTACATTCAGCCTTAAAGGACAAGTTCGGTATTTTACACTTAAAGCCCTGTTTTCAGATCGTTTATGATGAAATAGAACGGTTTTGACTGAAATTTGGACATATGATGCTGGCCGGGTGTTTGTTGCATTACCCCCCACCTCTACAATGGCTGCATAGGTCCACTGGAACAATCCTTCTAGGGATGCACCGAATATTCGACCACCGGAAAAAAAAATTTGGCCGAAAGACTTTTATCACCGAAACAATACGGCCGAAATGTTGTGATGACGCAAACAGAAACCGCGACCTGCACGTGCTTGTCTGAAGCAACATGTATGCGGCGTGGATGTATTTAACCGCAAAATGGCGCTAAAGTACGCACAGAGGCACCTGCGGTTGTGTCTGGTCCAGACGTGATCATTACAGTGAGTACGCCCTTCAAAGATCAGAACTCTTGATGTGTAAACTTTAGAGAGAGTCGCGCAAATGTGTCTCATACTGTATAGTCCATTAACATACATGTGTAGTTTAAGTGCCCTCAATAGTGAACACACAAGTGAGACGCAAACAAGCGAACATAAAATCTTTCTGTTATTGACAGGGCACATATAAACAAAATTATCTCCAAAGTATTCTTTTTCTAATAAAAACATTTGTTTGTGTCTTAAGTGTATGTATAGATTACAGTCATAAACCAGTCTCTGCTTATTTAAAGAGACAGTAACCTCAATTAACCTACTTAAGTCTAACAAAGAGACAAATAGCTCTAAAAATAATAATATATTTAATTTATACAAGAGACAGTGTTATGACTCATTTAATTCGATTTCTGTACCTAATGCTAATGTTAGCCCTTATTAATGTGCAGATTTGTTCTTTTTTATAAATGTTTGTAATTTCTTTATTTGTTATTAGATTTTCCCCACCCCCTTTTTGCTGATCTGAAAAATAATCCGATCCATGCCTCAAAAACTGTAATGTGATCTGAACCGTGAGTTTTGTGATCTGTCACACACCCCTAGTAAAGTTAGTACACAGTGATAGCCATAAATGCATTTGTACTAATAATTGGCATAATAATTTATTTCAGTGTTCGGTTTCCTCATTTTCGGTTTTCGGTTTCGGCCAAGAATTTTCATTTCGGTGCATCCCTAAATCCTTCCTAAAATGCATTAAACTTTCATTTACAAAGATGTGAAACTCGCCGAGTGGTCAGGGGTGTTCACTGATATGCTCACACAAAAATCGCTGCAAAAGATGCTTTCCAACAGGCGTTTTACCATTTGTTGTTAACTTGTGGACCTATTTTTCCAAACGCCTCACACCCATACATTCTTCCGTTGAGAGCTTGAATAATAGACACTCCAGCCAAGTTGGTGGTGATAATCCACCTTTGCCAATTGCAAGAATACAAACAACTCCATTTCTGTTTCTGGCGGCAGAGTAATACCGTACCTCACTGTTTAATGCATTTTAGGAAGGATTGTTCCAGTGCACCTACTGTATGTAGCCATTGTAGAGGTGGGTGTGATACAACAGAAACCGATAATTCTCGGGGCAGCATCATATGTCCAAATTTCAGTCAAAACCGTTCTATTTCATCATAAACAATCTGAAAACAAGGCTTTAAGTGTAAAATACCGTGGTTTCGGTGTACAGAAACCAAAGATCAAACAGAAATCAAAGATAAATAGTAGGGTTGCACCGAAATTTCGGTCGCCAAAAATTTCGGCCGAAAATGGCAATATCGGTTTCGGGCCGAAATAAAAAATCCAGCCGAAAATGTAAACCGAAAATGAATGTCAACCGCGCCCCTCCCATCTGTGCGCTAGCGCTTGGGTTTCACTCACGGTGATCAGTCGTCTCCCACCCCTCCCCTTCGTGCTCAAGCAGGTTTCACTCACGGTCGAGCTGTTTGCACGCGTCTGCAAAGATTAAGCATGTCTTGATGTGTAAACTTTAGAGAGAGTCGCGCTAATGTGTCTCATACTGTAATCCATTAACATACATTTGGCGAATAAAGCAATGAAACACAACGTAACGTTTTTATGTGGAGCGACTGTTGCGCTGTTTGGGATTCACCCTCGGTCTCTGTATGTGCATGCGTTTAAGTGCCCTCGGTAGTGCACATACGAGAGAAACGCGTTTAAAAAAAAACAAGCAAACATAAAATCTCGCTGTTATTGACAGGGCACATATAAACAAAATTCTCTCCACAGTATTCTTTTTCTAATAAAAACATTTGTTTATGTCTTAAGTGTATTACAGTCAGATTAACCTACTTAAGTCTGTGTCATTAATGTTAATCAAACAACCCATGACAAAGAGACAAATAGCTCTAAAAAATAATTATATATTTAATTGATTGTGTTATGATTCATTTAATTAGATTTCTGTACCTAATGCTAATTTCAGACCTTATTAATGTACAACTTTGTTCTCTTTTATAAATGTTTGCAATTTCTTTATTGTTTATTAGATTTTTCCCACCTGCTTTTTGCTGATCCGAAAAATAATCTGATCTGTGCCTCAAAAACTGTAATGTGATCCGAACTGTGAGTTTTTTTATCCGTCACAAACCCCTAGTAAAGTTAGTACACAGTGATGGCCATAAATGCAATTGTACTAATAATTGGCATAATAATTTATTTCGGTGTTTCGGTTTCGGTTTTTCGGTCTTGGTTTCCTTTTTTCGGTTTCGGCCAAGAATTTTCATTTCGGTGCATCACTAATAAATAGTTGTTTTCAGATATGTTTTAACTGTGAGTTGACATGGATTAAAAAATTATCTTGCTCTTTTTTTAATCCCCCTGAAATTGTTACCAGGACAACATCATAGTCTGAAGCCTTTGAAATACGCAGAAGCTCCCAGAATGTCCAGACTGAAATTTGCTCTTTGAAATATTACGTATCAGCACAGCAGTGAATTAGAAACCCACCGCTACCAAGGGGACTAAATATTTATCAGTGCCTTCTCAGGAGAAGATGAATGACCCTGGCTGGTTGTCATGGTGATTTGACGAAGCATAAAGCGAAGGGAACACCATGAGCCTGGGCCCAGAAAGCGATGTGCCGAGTGAGCCAAAAATGGCAGTTTTCTGGATCTCCATCCCCAGAGGCGGCTGCGATGTGGTGAAGCGAGGCTCTGTTGAGAAACATAGCCAGGGCCGTGACGAACAGACATCGCTTTTTAGCCACCCCGCTCGCAATGCTTCTGAACTCTAAAGACAGCTGGGTCGCTGTCTGTAACTGCAGCGATGTAAAAGTGGAATCTCTCGCACACCTGCGAACACGCTCACGGGCGAAGAAAAGAGACATAAATATTTCTCATCCACTCAAACACACACATAGACACATACACGCTCGGTGAAGGAGAAATGGAATGTGGAATCCGGTTGGAACGTAACCGTCCGGTTGCTCCCACAATTCAGAGAGAGACATCTGTTTAGGCCGTCTGAGCCGTGGCGGAGCGGTTTAGCTCTGTACAGTTTAGATTTCAACTGAGGTTGAGCGAGATTCAGCTCGGGCTGTTTTCCAGATACAGGCCTGTCCACAATGGAGCGCCAGAGAGCAGACATTTTAAATCCATTATGGAGCCCTCACACCGATCATTGCTCACAGTCCACAGAACACAGAGAAAAATAATTTCACTTTTAAATTTTGCAGAACAAACATTTTATTTTTGTTTGTAAATATTAAGTTTTTGTACAATGAGTAGCTGTAAATGATTTGCCAATAACATATAAGTGCACTGTAAAAAAAATTGAGTTTGTTCAACTTAAAAATATTAGTTGACTCAGAAAAGTTGTTGTGTCAAGTAATATTTTTAAGGTGGACCAACTTTTTTTACAGTGTGTATAGTTTTATTCATGCACACTGAATTTGAGAAAGAGAGAGAGAGAGGGAGAGGGTGAAAGGGGGAAAGAAATAGAAAAAAGGAAAGCGAACAGGAAATGAGAGCAATGAATCAGAGTAATACCATCAAGCATTAGTGCGTGTTATTCCACTACATCACACAGGCCTTGCAAACCGATAAACAATCGTTTCATTTTTCCAGCTCTAAATTTCACAGCAGAATGGAGAACAATGAGAATACGTCATTGCTTTTCACTCATCTGCTGATCTCAGACTACTTCAGTATTTTAACATATGAATAAACAAAACGATGGTTCAGTAAACATACTAGGTGAGAAAAATATTTTGCGGTCAGGGTTCAGGTCAAATACTACAATGGACCACTGTCTAAACCCTCTTGGACCAGACGTTTAATACCCAGAGGCCTTTGACATAACATACGAGTGAAGAACATAAGCAGGTGAGAGAAACAGCAGCCAGTCAGGTCTCTGGGTTCTCCAAGTGCATTATGCAGCCAAACAAACACAGCTTTAAACACAATCACACTGAACGTTGACAGATATGGAGGAGAAAAAATGAATGTGGAATATGAAATACGAAGACAACAGAGATAGGAAGCAAAAACAAGACTTTGAGGGCAATGACTTAAAAGGCAACAAGCAAAACAAGCAAACAAAAATATTGCAGTTCTATTAAAGGGATAGCTCGGCCAAAAACGATATTAAACCCATGATTTACTCACCCCCAAGCTGTCCGAGTTGCATATGTCCATCGTTTTTTAGAGAAACACATTTTCGGATATTTTAGAAAATATTTTAGATCTTTCAGTTGATTAAATGTAATGTTACAGGGTCCACCCATAGTCCACGACCTTCAAGTCCAAAAAAAGTGTGTCCATCCTTCACAAATTAAATCCAAACGGCTCCAGAAGGATAAACAAAGGTCTTCTGAGGGTAAACCGCGCGGTGTTGTTGTAGAAATATCCATATTTAAAACTTTATTAACGTAAATAACTACCTTCCGGTAGCGCCGCCATCTTAGACTCCTCTGTATTCAGGAGAGAGTATTAGCGTAGCGTACGCACTTTTCTTAGTGACGTATGACAAATTCGGAGGGCGGGGGCACAGAGCAGCAGCAGAGTAGCCTCCGTAGGCTGCGTAAACTCTCATCCTGAATGCGGACGCGACTAAGATGGCGGCGCTACCGAAAGGTAGTTAATTACATTAATAAAACTTTAAATATGGATATTTCTACAACAACCCGCACGGATTACCCTCAGAAGACCTTTGTTTATCATCCTGGAGCCTTTTGGATTTAATTTGTGAAGGAAAGACGCACTTTTTTTGGACTTGAAGGTTGTGGACTATGGGTGGACCCCGTAACATTACAATTAATCAACTGAAAGATCTAAAATATTTTCTAAAATATCCGAAAATGTGTTTGTCTGAAAAACGATGGACATATGCAACTCGGACAGCTTGGGGGTGAGTAAATCATGGGTTTAATATCGTTTTTGGCCGAACTATCCCTTTAACAATACTTGAATCTAAGGGTGTCACGATTTTCAATTTTAAATCGAAATCGATCGAAATTAAGTCACAACCTCGAACTTCGAATTAAAAAATTGGATCGTCGATGCTGCCACGCCCCAATGTCACGTCCGGTCGGCTTGCCAAGCGGGGGGAAATAAACCTCTCAGAGGTGCCTATAAAACATTGGTCCAGCGGAACGCGATTTATATTTTAAACACGAGGGATGTATTGAAATGCATATCATAAACAGGATTAATACCTAGTGATCTTACTTCGGACAGAGCCCAGCTCGCTGCACGTGCGCGAGAGAGCCGCCAAGATGCAGCGGGTTATATTTTAAACAAAAGGGATAGTTTGCCTCAGCTCGCATGAAACGCATAAAACTGAACAAATACGTAAGGATTACTACTTTGGTTTATGTTTAGACTTTGGACAGATGCGAGAGCGCATGCACGTGAGACAGAGAGAGCCGCTTATGACACACTGGTTTTATTTTGGATGCTAGAAGTCCAAGACGCGCGCATTAAGTCCATGTGCGTGCAAGAAGGAATCCTCTCTCTACATACAAGCTCTCTCGCATAAAGGGAAGCCCACAAACCCCCATGCAAGGAAAAGCATGCCATGTGCATGTTAATGTACATGAAAATGTAATCGAATCGAGGATTTGGAGAATCGTGAAACTCCTACTTGAATCTAGGGCTGCAACTAACAATTATTTTCATAATCTATTATTTACTTAATTTGAAAATTTGTGTATTCATGTGTAGCCACACACTATACAGAGTTTTACTTATATAATCTTTTGATTTTGATATTTTAAACTTTAAATAAAAAAGTTGTGCAACTTTTTAATAGTAAAACATCTTTAAAATGTAATAATAATAATAATAATAATTATAATAATTGTTATAATAATTATAATAATTGTTATAATAATTATAATAATTGTTATAATAATAATAATAATAATAATAATAATAATAATAATAATAATAATAATAATAATAATAATAATAATTAATAATAATAATAATAATAATATTATTATTATATAAATAAACAAAATGAGTCTTCAGGCATTTGCTGGTGAGGAAATCTTGCCACAGATTAATAAACTCATTTTAATCTTCAACTTCAGACCTTAATGAGAATGAACATGTTTTGTTATTAACAAAATAAATAAGCAATATGATATAAAAGTGATATAGGCCTATGCATTGTTACAGTAATAAAAACCGGAATATTCCCCTTATTTTAAAACAGGTGCTTGTGCTTCATTACTATTTTTATGAAAACCCAACAACAATAAATAAAAACTTACTTGACAATAAATCTCATAATCGATTATTATCAATTAGTTGTTGCAGCCCTACTTGAATATCACCAAACATGACATTTTGAGAGAAAAAAAACAGCTCTGAAACAACCATAGTCCTTCAACAAAGTCATGTAAGTGGTGCACAATAAACAAACACTGGCAGAATTTTTGGGTGAACTGTCCTTTCACATGATCTGTCAATGCATGTTGATTTTATGCATCTTGGAAAAAGGCTTAGCAAGAGGGCACAGAAATGCATAACAAGAAAGGTTTTTTTTGAGCCCCTACACTAGGGCTGTGACGATGCATCGCATTTCCCTATCTGTCTGAAATCGATTCTGAATCGCAAGACAATTATTCTGTGTTTTATGCGCAGCTTGTGCGTGTACTATGGGTCTTCGATCAGTAGGAAGTCCTTATCAATCTAAAATCATTATGAGTCCGAGTCGTTTATAACGTGCATTTAAAAAAGCAACACTCAAACAATCCTTCAAAATATTCTCTATTATCATGAAAATAACTGCAAAGTTTCTGCATGAGAGCGCGCTCTGGGTTTTGGATGTGGCGGCATTTCACCGTATTAATTAAAATTAATTCAATCAGAAAATGTACATTTGCACGATTAATTGTCCCAGCTTTAACCTACACCCTTCATCTCATTTCTTACTTAGAAGGGTAAACCCTTTGAATATATTACGGCATATAGTAATGACACCTTTAGAAGCTTAACAGAGCAGAAATGCAGAAAAAAATATGGAAACGTTACGTCGGAAGCCACACCTTTGGTTAATCAGAAATGGTGAAGGACGAGAGGCATGACAACAGTGTGTATTAGAGGTGTAGTATTTCTGCTCTGGGAAGCTGCTAACATCCGCAGTGTTAGAATGATATTGACCTTTTCTCTTCCGCCTGTCTCGCAGTGACCCAAGTAGCTGTATCGAGTAACCCCTGACGGTCCGAGGTCCACGTGGACCAGCACATAACCAAGAGCTCTACTGCACCTCATCATCTTACACTCAAACTGATCACAGATCGTCAAAGTGTAGGACAGGAAGGGCCTGCAGACGGACGGGTTTGACGATGAGATGCCTGTCAGAGAGGGATGTTTACACAAAACCCACCATACAGGATGGACACACACACACACACACACACACACACACACACACACACACACAAAAAGTCCTTTTATCCTCTTCTTAAAGCAATGTTTTCTGACCGAGTACACCAGACATGCTGGTTAATGTTCAAAGTAAAAAGCCCTTTTTAGACATAAATAGCACTGCAAAAATCAGAACTTTCAAGGGAAAGGTTACCCAAAAACACAGTTGATAGTATCCATTGATTTCAATAGTATTTGTTTTTCCTACTATGGAAGTAAGTGAGTGACGTCATCTGTGTGGTTACCATCATTGATCAAAACATCTTCTTTTGTGTTTAGCAGAATAAAGAAAAACAATAGGTTTAGAACAACATGGCAAGTAAATGATGACAGAATTTTACTTTTTGGGTAAACTATCCCTTTAAAAATTAAACCAGATTTATGACCCCTGTATATAATGTGCAAACTATATAAATGTATGAGTGCATTTTTGGTTAAACATCTTATATTTGATTACATTTACTGCAGTTTAAACTCACACATACTGTGCACAAAGTTCAGAGATGCAGGGAAACATCATTGCAGTGATGTGTGGCATTCTCCGTTTCTAATATCCAGTTTTACGACTCATAAAGCTGGATGAATGGCACAGATTTAATGCACGTGTGGCACTAATGAAACACAATAATTCATCATATTTATGTAAGCCACCCGACTGTCAACACAGAGAGAAGCCAAAGTGAATAGACCACCACATTTCATTCAACAGAGAAAATGATGACAACCAGAGACAAAAGGTGCTGGTCACGTACATGTGTAAATGATCTCAGATAGGCAGAAGGTCGTGCCATTGTTTCTGTGCAATTTGGAACTAGTACAGCAATCATGATTTTAATGTAATATGTCAGTGACTTTATGGATTGAATGTATATTGCGTATGTCTGCATTCCATCCTAACCAAATTCGATATCCCTGTCATATGCACATGTGCATAGTCTGCACCACATATAAAACACAGTGTGTGTGTGTGTGCACAGAGATATGCATTTGTTGACTCTGGAGCAAGCTTAGTGCAGACACTGGATGCAGAAGGCTTGTATTACTTTGAGAATTTATTTTGGATGCAGAATACGGATTATAAAGTATCGGAATTAGACACAAGCTGCTCTTTAAGAGACTTCACAAACATTAATATGGTAACTCAGTGTTAAGTAGGAAAATGTAAAGCCAACTGCCAGTATCTGGAACTCAGACAAAACGTTTTCAGCATCTCGCATTCAATAAAAGAGCAGACATTCTCGAGTTCAATTCAAACCCAGCTTTCCCTCTCTCTGTCTGGGCAATAATCTGATAAGGCAGTATGTGAGATTTAATCTGACTGGCTATATATTGAAAGCATTTAATAGGGTAAGAGTGGAAGTGTTTCCATGTTTGGTCTTGCCATGTTCATAAAAAAGCAAGCGGTAGAGACATTAGCACCCTACTGTACCTACAAATTTCTCAGCTAGTCTTTCCTCAATTATATGCAAACTTAGACACATGTGAACTCTTCTAAAAATGGTTGCATTGCTAATTATACTGTATAAAAGACTATGCAACATAACCGGCCTGCAAGTAAAGAGTCTTCGATTTGAGATTAACAACATTTAAAATCATTTAGAAGCATATTAATGCATGCAGGGATATGAATCTTAAATAAACATATATAACGGTCATCACATCAACATGTTTGTAAATAAAATGTTTGAAATAATTCGGAAAATAAAGTGGTAAGAGAAGATTTGCAGCACAACCAAAACAGAAATGGGGTGTCTAACAAATAATTGCTTGTCGACACATTGTGCACTTCCAGCACAAACAGCTCTCCTAATGGGAGATTTGTTTTGCGTCAGTGTACTCAGACTGAGTTGTTCTGAAATTTTGCATGGAGAGGACATTATTCTGCCCCCCGGCCTCTGGATCGAGACCAGCAGGTTTAAGGAAGCAAAATGTTCCAGCTCAGAACTGCCATTTTTTGGTGTAAATGCCTGAACAAGGCCAGAAATGGCCCTGACTCAGACACCCAGTCAGTGGAAAATGGTAAGAGGTACCAACTAAGTACCATTTTGCCAACCGCATTTTTAGCAAGCCAGAAATCTCAGTGTAGGATTAGAGGTCTTTAGAGTCCTCAACCCGATCCTCCTCTGAGGACTGCAGATAAAGAGCCCACCCTTGCCCAGAGGCCCACAAGTACATGCCCTGTTCATTGTGGAAGACTGGCACAACTGTCTATACTCAACCTGGTTTCCATCTGTAATAACAAATAGAGAAAGGCCCAGAGGTGAAAACCACATGCATTACCAGCTGATCTGGGCTTAGGAGCCGAGAGGGATTACAATAAAGGTGTGAGTGCGAGTATACAAGGTTAAACACACAACTGTAATCTTTTAGCATTTATGAGAGAAGGAGCACGGAGTACACTGGTGCAATATACTGAAACACTTGACTTGTGCTGGATCTGTGTTTGTCTTGTTTCTGTTTACACACACATAAGAGTGCCTCAAAGATCATGTATTTTTGTAAGCCAACCCCGGAAGTTAGCTGGACACTGGTTCCTTTACTAAAAAAAAAACATACATTTTTCCTCTAACCTTGAGCTTGTTGCGTTTACACAACTTTGTGAATTTTGAAGTATTTTTTAGGAAACCCATTTAGACTTGAAGGGACTGTAAGTAGGATTTTAAGTGTTTTACTAATCAAAATCAATGTCTTTATTCATAAATATATCCTCGCTGGTGTCAAATGACCTCTGCCAATGGTCTGACTTTTCTTTGTAAGCTTCGAATTTCTTCTCTTTACTTACACTGAACGGGTAAGTCCAAGGAGGCTTCCATGTCGCTCCCAATACTGATAAACTATAATAGCAGAGAGGGACAAAAAGCACTAGCCTACCAATGCGTTTCCACAATGCGTTTTCACTCAGAAAACCAGCTGAAATGGACAAGGAGATCAGTGAGTACATAACAGCTACCGTAGTTGCAACATGCTTTGGAAAAGCGAGGCGCTAGAGAGCAGTATTCGTTTGAATGCAAAATACAATTTCACCACTAGATGGGGGTAAATCCTACTTACTGTCTCTTTAAAGGTGCAATTTGTAAAACACGCCGCTAGAGGGTGCACATCAAAACAATAACAATGGCATGACTTGATGACGCTATGAAGGAGCGTGGAATGATGGGATCTGTTGTCTTCAACCCCACCGTTAATGGCCATCAATCAGGCGGGAACAAGAAATCATGTTAACGGATGAAGTAATAAAGTTTTATAATTTTTGCGTCTGATGACATCATTTTATTTTATTATATTAAATTAGACCCGAGTAAGGTTTGTAACTAAATTGTTAGTCATAGATGTTTAAATATATGTCCAATTTGATTTAGTTTTACGTTTTCAAATCAATCATAGTAAAAGTTATTTTGAACTTACCAATATCATTTGCAATAATGATTGATTCATATTTCTGTATAACCATAGGGGTGTAACGGTACGTGTATTCGTACCGGACCATTTCGGTACAGGGCTTTCTGCATGGTGCACATGGCCGCATGCAATCTTTTTTGTGCGGAACATGATATGTTGTGTGCGTTTCCACACAAACATATAAAGTGGCAGAAGTCTCCGCGTTCAGTGCAAGTCTTCTGTCAAACATATAACATAATTCGCCCCGCAGAAAGATTTTTATTTACTTAGTTGTAAATTCGTTTGATTATTGATGTAAACGTTTACGGGGCCGCTTACGTGTCGCATCTAAAAGCACGTTCTAAACGCGTGTCAAAGCGCTGTTTTGTTCTTTGAAAAGTGCGTGAGAGGTTCCACGTCTTTCGTTGCTACGCAATCATGAGCCGCGCTTTCTGTGACAGTGAGAATAACGTCTGTGCGTGATCAGATTCTTCATCTGCACCTCACGTCAATCATATCATTGTCACAATGCGATCAGTTAATCTGGCCGGGACAGAGAAGAGCTGTAACCCAGGCTTACTCAGCTGTTACTCAGCTGCGGAGGGGTTCGTTAGTTTAAGTCACATTGGCGACACAAGCAAAGATTAGGAGAAATGTGCAAAAGATAAAAGATGGGTATGTATGCAACTCACTCATCTCAATATGAGTGTATAATAAGTATATCATCATGTTGCTTGCTATGCAGTTACACATAAAGCATTTATATTATTTTTATACAGAGATGGTACATAACCAATTCAATACTGTGCCTTAAAAAATCCTAAATAAATTAAAACGGAAAAAAATTTTGGTGGCAGAAATGTAGGCTATAGTTCGTAAATGTATTCAGGAATTGAATTTTTTAGTTTAGTGCAAGGTTTTAGTAGAAAAAGTTTAAGAGAAGGTTAAGAAAACATCATTTACCTACTGTTATAAATAATGTAAAAAAAGTATGTTATTTAGTGGAAAACTTTGCAGCAGTATTTTTTTATTTTATATACAATTTTATTTATTATAAAGTGTTTAAAAAAAGTGTAGACAAATTGTTTATAGTAAATAAATAAAAAATAATAGTAATAAACAACCTGCAGTTTACTGTTTGCATTTTTTCCCTAACTGTACCAAAAATGAACCGATCCATGGCTTCAAAACCTGAGGTACGCAACTAACCATGATTTTTGCGTACCGTTACACCCCTAGTATAACATTAACCGTATTTATTTACATTGCCAAAATTCACCTGAAAAGTTAAACAGTGTTAATAAAGCAATAAAAAAACAAATGCAATAACACATTAAATGAACATTAGTCTTCAAGAAAATAACATTTTTAATATATAAAATAAAGCATGATGAATTGTAACAAGACACTGTTGTCATGCGGTTTTCAACATCAAGTAAAGGCAGTAACAAAGGGAAACGCGAATATGACGCCATTGACAGGCAACTGTACTGCCCCGTGTCATTGTTTTGAATGCAGATTTTCTCACGAGTTACAAGTAGTTGGAAACATGAAAGACATTGTACTCAGCTGAAATGAAATACAAAAGTACTCAGCTGAACAAAATATATAACACTGAACTAGTGTTTGTATATTTTACTGCAAATATATATAAAAAAAATCCATAAAATTGTGCGAAGATTATCTTTTTGAAGAAAATGTTTAAGTGTCATAAATTTTTGTTAAGCACAGATCTTATTTTTAATCCAAAATCCAAATTTAAATATAATCCAAAAGTCTATGGGAAAGATGAATGGGCTTTTTAGCAAGAAAACCAGTGTTCCGCTATCTTCCGGGGTTGGCCTACAAAAATACATCATCCCTGCGGCACTCTTTTTCTCCCCTTTATTTAATTCACAATTGATTGACAGAGTAAATGTAGCCATGCAGACTGTAATAAAACTAAAGTGGAAAATCAGATCAAACTTTAAAGTAAAGGCGAGACCTTGGAAAAGACCCATTTACTTCCCGCTAGACTTGAGATGAAGGAAAGTTTCCAATTACTGTATCATTCTCCTCCCGTCTCTCTCCTTTTCATCTCATATACAGACACACACACACATCGACGGAGTATAGGTTTGGAATCGTGTACCTAACCCAGGTGAAAATTGCAGGTTGTGTCAGATTTCCTGTACGGCTCTCTGGAGCGGCTGCTTGGCAGGTGAACAGGGTGGAGTGGGACATGTGTGAAACCCTATGTTAATTACATTAGACAGCGGAGGTCTTTGGCTCTATGCCTGTCGGATCTGCACTGCCTTTGTGAGCAGACTGTTATACGAAGTTATTGAGCACAAGCTCAGCTCTAAAATCTAGATTCACAAATTCATCTGCATGTCCAGTATATATAAAAACAATTCTGAACAAGTCAAAAGTTTGTTATGCGATCAGTGCACTTTGTATAATGCACTCCAAAAGACGCCTGAAGCGAGAGGGAAAAAAATGGCAACTGGTATTTACCACAGATTCACATTTAGCATGAACATGGCATACATTCTCTTTCTAAAACGGTTTGCATTCATTAAAAAAAGACTTCCACAACCAACAGAAATGGGCACTGTCTCCAAACAACAGAGCAACAGATATAGAGAGACATAGTTAGGTCTAATGACAAAATACGTTACACCACATATCCTATCGAATAGTTCAAGTGTGTAATTCACACGCATGCACAGTCACACACACTCACCTTGACCAATGAGTGTAGACTCCTCTCCCCAAACATAGCGTGTAGAAAGGAGCGGTCATCTGCGTTCTCAACATGAGGCTGCAGTTGAGACGGCAATACAGACAACAGCTCATACAGACCTGCAGAGGACAGAAACACAGGAAACACATTACACACACACACAACCAATGCTTACAGACAAACTACAGACCCACATTAATAAGACCACGAAAGTCATTCTCACATACACTTGCATGCCAGATCCTCTATTGTTTCCTATAAACATTTTCTGAAATGGTGCAATACGGTTTCCTTACACACCAGTAACAATAACAACCAATTAAACATCCTGCACGCGTCTCTCACTAGGTCACACTAAGGCTAAAAAGTGGACTTCTCCCAAGCTGCACCCTCATTTCCTCCCTTTGTCTGTCTGCTTCCTGTTTTTCTAGGAATCACAACTGGAATTGAATCCCTAAAGTTTTATTAGGAGGTCCTGTGATGTTTAAACAAAGATAAACATTACTTATAATATATTTAATCCCAAAACTAAAGTGGACAGTATGACTAAATAACCAGATCCCTACTAGATGCCCTCAATGCACTTTTGAATGTCGGCTACTGCACACTTGTGACCTTTTGGGCCCGGACTGAGTTTTACAGTCAACAAGCAACCTTGTGTCTGTAGCCTATAAAAAGATCTGCGTAAACCGACCATTATCGGCTGCCAAGTTTTCCGGTTGGGATGTGAAAGAATGTTGTGCCAAACAGCATTTCCCTTTCACACGCCTACACTTCCCAGCGGCCTCCAGAAAATAACAGCGTTCCTTAGACATCAATGGCGGTGCTGGAGGATGGCAGGGAGGGGCAGAGGACGAAAGGCCCTGCTTCTCAAATTCACAGCATTATGGGTCAACAGCACCGGGCACGGAGACCGGCTTTAATTACAAAGCCTGTTTGGAAGGCGACGAGGTCATTTGAACTGTCTGGACAACACGGTACACAAAGACACGCACAAACGCTTACGCGCATGCATGAGAATTTGCGGATGAAGACGGTTTTCTGGAACCAAGCGATATTCTTAGTCAGACACACACAGGCATGAAGCAACATGCAAATATACGCCCAGAGACACACAAACGTACGCCACAAGAGAGGCTGTCCGCATGGGAAAAATGCCCTGCTGGCTCACAGTCTCGCCCCTGCTGGCATCAGTCCCCTGGACACAGTAGCCAACTGGTGGAAAACAGGACCAGATAGATTTACAGCACAGACCGCAATTCGAAAGAACAGTAAAATGGTTTTCTTTAAATGTCTTGTTTGGATGGGTTCAAAAGTCAATAGTGCAAAAAGATTCACACACACCCGTCTCCGTGAACTCTGCGGCTGTAAAATGAGCATTTCTCTCTTTCAGGTGCTGAGATACTGACTCTCTGATGCAGTATATCTGTCATGCGGACGCGCACATGGGTGCGCAAGACCACCTCTCAGGGGTCGGTATTTCAGGTGCTACTCAGAGAAGCACGCTTCATGCCTGTCTGTGTGAAAACTGAGCATGTGAATGGATAAATGAAAACAAGAACAGCTGTGCACTTTCATTCATTGTGCCTTTGATTTACTCAGAAACAGTACTACATGTACATCCACAGAGAGAAAAAGACAGAGAGGCTCTCCAGAGCACTGACAAATTATAGAAGAGATGAGAGAAATAAATACCAGCCATCTACATACAGTAACCGTATACATCTTAGTGACACTCCGATTCGATTCATTCCAACGAACTTAGCATTTCTGTCTGATCTCTGATTGCATCCACGTCTTTAATTCCAGACCATGGAAGTGATTACAATCTTGTATCATCCTTTAGAAGCAACATCTTAACTTATAAAATGCATGAAGAGCACAAACACACAAACACTGTGAAAAAGCTTTTGTTGGCACTTCATCTTCATGCTCATAGTCCTCTTAAACCACAACACCACATCAGACCTCTTGCCCAGAATCTCAGCAGATCTACTTGCATGTTCAAGACTTTAAACATGCTTTTAGCATTATACTCCACAATTGCCTTGGACCTAGAATAAGCGACTTTGCTAAAAATTGGAGACCTATAAAAGGAAGTGGTCCTCTGTGTGGGTCAGTGGTAGAGCATTGGGTTAGCAGTAGTGCTGGGCGATATGCCCCATTTTGAGATTGTCCTATCATCAGCCTATGAGATCGCCGATACACGATCGTATCGGGGGCGCGCCAATAGTTTACTCATTTATTTATTTGTTCATTTTTGACTCATTTATGACAAAAAGAAGCAAGGGCAACACTGTCATGACCGCAACCTTCTTAACCCTTGTGCATCAATTTAAAAAAGTTACACATAGGTTCACAGGGGACAAAAATGTCCATGTCCAAAAAGTGTCATAAAAACATTATAGATTTATATTTTTTTCCACTTTCACTGATGCCATTTTTTAACCAGCATCAGCTCTAATCACAATGACCAAACATTCATAAATTTTCAGAATTTTAACCCTTTAAATGCTGGTTTGTTTACACAATGCCATTGCTGTTTTTTTAAGAAAAAAAGAAATTTTTTAATTATTTTCAATTTACTAAATGCTAAGCAGATTTTTTTTCTTTGAGTATTACAGCCTTGGATACGTCAACGATTAACAACAACATTAATTTATATGCATTCATATTTTTTATGCAGTATCATATTAAAAAAAAAAAGTTACCTCTCAGGTCCATACAGGACAAAAATGTCCATGTCAAAAAAGTGTCATAAAAATATTATAGATTAATATTTTTTTCCACTTTCACTGATGTCATTTTTTTAACCAGCATCAGCTCTAATCACAATGACCAAACATTCATTAATTTTCAGAATTTTAACCCTTCAAATGCTGGTTTGTTTACACAATGCCACTGTTGTTTTTTATGAACGAAACCTCCTTTGCAGCGGTTGCAGTCTTGTGATATCCAGTACAATATATTTTTTTTCATTCAAACTGTTCACACACGCACACGCACACACACACACACACACACACACACACACACGCACGCATATGCACACGCGCACACACACACATATTCTGGTTTCCATGTTTTGTGGGGACATTTCATAGACGTAATGCATTTTATACCATACAAACTGTATATTCTATTCCCCTTACCTACCCCATTCTCTAACCTCAACCATCACAGAAACCCTTCTACTACTTCACATTTTCAAGAAACATCATTCTGTTTGATTTATAAGCTTGTTTTCTCATGGGGACCTCAAAATGTACCCACAAGGTCACAAAAATACTGGTACTCCTATCTTTGTGGGGACAATTGGTCACCACAACGTGATAATTACCAGGTACACACACACATACACATAAAATTTTCAGTACACACATACAAACCACACTCTGACATCCATACCAACACACCCACACAATTATAGCTTCATAATATATCTAATTGGCTCTATAATATGCATAAGCAGAAAACAACAATAAAGCGATAATTTGCTTTATATGCCAAACCTAAAAAAATGGCACCATCTGGTAAAAAAAATAGTAAAAATTTAAATTTTGAAGCCTTGCCAACAGAATGAAAGCCTGTTAACAAAGATTGCATCATTTTATAGTTGAATGGCACCGGGATAAAAAATTGCAGTTTTAATGGGTTTCAATGGGGACATTTTTGTCCAAAAGGTCCTGAGAGGAAGTATTTTGTGTACCTAGTAGAAAATAGATTTTTTAAAGGAAATGAAGGTGAAATATTCAAATTCCAATAAAAATTCACACCTGTGGCAAATTTTATGCAGTTAGCATTAACGCAGACATAGTTATCAAAAAACAAAACTGAAAAGGACAAAAATGTCCTCAAGGATGCACAAGGGTTAAAACTGATGCCATTAATCATAGCGCGGAAAAGCCCAGGCGCTTTAAAATGTCCTGCATGCCAGGGTGCGGGAACAAAATGCTTACTGGTTTTAACCCTCTGCTGCCTTACAACCTCTCTAGTACAAGGAAATGTCAGAGCTCATGTGTGAGAAAGAGTCTGAATCATGCACATTACAGGAGTCCATGCAGCATGCATTCAGGTCCCTGCAAGAGTCCAAGACGCGCACATTAAGTCCAGGTGTGTGCGAGAAGAAAGTGAAACCCACACACCCTCTTATGCGAGGACAAGCACACAATGCATGTTAATGTGAAACTATGATGATGATAATAATAACCATCGCCAACTATCGTCATGAAAGCCCACTATTGGCGATATGTCTGACGATCGTCGATACAGGATATATCGTCTATCAACACAACCCTAGTTAGCAGTGCATAACGTCATGGGTTCGAACTAAATTGCTTTGGATAAAAGCATCTACAGGCCTTATTGTGTTTTTGGAAATTATCCTTGCAACATCTAGTATCTTTAGTGATGCCTAAAGAAACCTTTTTAGGATTTTCTCAACATGTTAACAGAATGTTTCCCAATTCATCTGAAGAACGGCAGATATCTTTATCCTCTGAAAAAGGGGTGACAAAAATATATATATAAAAAAAATGAAATTCCTTCTCCCTGCATGTTGGTCTCTCTCCATTCGCTTGCATTTGGTAAAACGAAGTGGAAATTTTCATTCTGATGTAACTGGAAACAGGGAGCATTTCCAGTGGCAACAAATCCTTGTGTTACAGTGCTGTATCCCTATGGCAGAAGAAAAAAAGAAAGAGCTAGAGAAAGATGGAAAAGCAGGGGATAAATAGCTGGAAATCGATAAAGTGCTCCCAAAGCGCATGCTGTTGCCGCTACTAACGCTCGCACTCTCTTATTTGTCGTCTTCTCCCAGATGCTCTGCATTCTTGACATCAGAACGGAAAAATTTACTGTTAGCCGAGAAGAAATTTTATATGGCCATTCCTGTCATATCCCTCATTGCTGCCATATTCAGCCGGCGCTCTGCTTAAGTCATAAGAGAGACTCAGCACCTGAACGATAAACAATATGTAGCTCAATGTGGATCTCGTTACAGACGACAACATCATTACGCCACACTTGTTTCTCAACAGGACGGATGGAAATAAGTGTATCCACACACACACACACACACACACACACACACACACACACACACACACACACACACACACACACACACACACACACACACACACACACACACACACACACACACACACACACACACACACACACTTACGCTTTAAATCAAAAGAACAATCATGGACATTTAAGGACAATATCATTCAGCTTCAAGAAGTTGGAGTTTCATGGGTAATACCCACACATTAAACTGTCACACATACAAATGTCTTCATTAGAGGTTGCTTATCTGGTAAACTTTTGCCTTAAAAGCTTCACTTATGTTCCACTTTGCTTGTCTCTCTTTTTGCTGACAATACCTGAAGCTTTTATCTTTTTTGTGACACCTTGGGGAGAGTTATAGTAATTGAATGAGCAGGCCAGCCTATAATAACACAATAAAACTTTATTTGATGCATACTGTAAATGCGCTGCAGAGGAGGGCTGAGATGCTACAATCATTGGGCAGTGATCTGGCTTAACAGGCTACACAGTTTTGCACAGCTCACTGAATTATCTTCCTGTTTACCGAATGACTGAGTGTCTAAACCATCAATCCTGTATCTTAACAGATCCGTATGTTAATGTGTAAAATAAAACTACACTGATATGATTTATGCTCATCTAAAAAGGAACAGAAGTGAGATGTAATGCGGTCACGAAAATGATGTGACAGCCCACACGTTAATTTTTTTTTGTTGGTTTAACTGTGTGTCAACTAATATTTTTAAGTTAAATTATGTCACATTTTTAATGCAGCCAGGTTACTTACAATTTTTAAGTTGAACCAACAATTTGCTACGGTGCATAATACTACACTGCCAGAAGAAAATGTTAAAAATGGTCCAAAGCCATCACTGGTCAATTACCCTTTAAATGTCCTAATATGGACCATTTAGTGTACATACCAATATATATCTTTGAGCTACTATATGCACTCTTTATTATGTTGTTATTAATAAATATTTATATGCTTGATCGTGGTTTCTGTTAAAAAGTTATTTAAGACTTTTAATGGCAAATGTCGAGAGGGCATTATTGTTGCACAAAGCAGCCTTCATTAAAAGGATGCACGAACCTCTCCACTGGTGGGTTTCCTTTGATTTCTGACAAAACGTGTGAATTCAGATATGCGCTATGAATTTCTCTCCGCCCTTGCCCAAATAGTGTGCACTCACTTTAAATCTCTTCAATCACTTCCATGCAATTGTTTTATTTTTCCCGAAGTGTACGTGTAGGCGCTCAGACTGCGTCCCGTGCATTCGCAAATCCATCAGCTCTCATCTCATTTCGTATAACTTTTAAGAAAACTACAATAAAAATATATTCAACCTGCCAAAGTGGCTAGTGGGATTGGCTGCCTTACCTGCCACAGCAGAAATCTACCTGCATTTGACGGTTTGGCGGGTGTTAATGTCAAGCCCTGGATGTATTGATTCTTCACATGCATATTTTCACAACATTAAAATATTTCCCACAGTCTTAACCTTAATTCAATTTTTTAACAAAAAGAATGTGAATGAGAAATGCTGATGTAGACACCAAAAGAAAATCGGGCTGATTTTGGGCCGATTTCCCCTCTTCCGACTATCCTAGCTATGTCCCGATTATCTTGATGGTCTTATCAGATTTTCCCTTGTTGTGAGGTGTGTTAAAAGTGTCCGAACCTAATCGGAAGAACGTCGGAGCCCCCCCGGTCGTGAATCGTAAATATTAAACGTGTTTAATATTTACAATCAGAAATCCTGATGTGTGGGGGGACCCCCCAGGACAAACGCGTGGACACTCTTGAGATTATCACGTAAAATGAAACAATATCCAATCAGAAATCAAGATGATGAAGACTGAAGCAGTCATGGCGCAGCACAAAGTGAAGTTGATGTGGACAGCAGAGATGGACCATGTTCCCGCTGTCTACACAACTTCACCCAAACCCTTTTCTTTTTTAACTTGAATTTTGAATTTTACTTGAATATCGTCCGCCATGCTTGTTCTTAAGTCTCTCGAGACATTGCGAGATTTCTTGTGTTCACAGTAGAGACTCTGGTTGAAAATCTGTTTGTGTGTGGTGTGCTGTCTTTGACACATCATGGCAAACCACACACTATAGGAGCAAAACGGTTACATCTAGGATTTTTTTGTGGTCTATCACATTTTGAAAATCTTATAAGAAAATATGAATCTTTCTATTGATAACATAACAACAAAGGCTAGTTTTACACTGTTCCTTATAGAAGTACAAGAGAATAACTTCTGACTTTGTAAACGTAAGCCGAGGTGCACAGAATGATTGAGATTGCAGTTGATGTAAAAAGAATTACAGTAATATATCACCTGACTTCAACACCAGACTCATTCTCACACAAACACATTTTACAGGTAGTGGGTGGATGAGTCTGTCAGCCCAAGGACACCCAAGGGTCATGAAATCAAATGCCACCAGGAAGCAAAACTCCCACACTAAAAACAGGATACATATAAAGTAGTAAGGGAACAGCGTTCTAATGTCCATAGGGCTATTTCATACAGAGGAATGGAGATCAGATAAAAACAATACCGACAGTACAAGATAAAGTACTTCAATGAGAAAGAAACAGAAGAAAAAGAGAAGAGTAAGCCAGAAATAAGCTAATATTTTATTGGTAGTCCTCCTTGATCAATTTCCGTGTAGGTTTTGGCAATTAAATCTTAATTTCCTGCCTTATGAATAATAATGGGTTTGTGTCAGGTCTCCAACATAGGGACAGAAGCCAATAAGGCATCAAGAGCAGCTCAAAAAGTGGCAAAACATTTAGGGCACACGAGTATTCGCACACATAATGTCTATAATGGGATCAATCTATCAGGTCTACATTGGCTTACTGGGCTTTTAAAGTGTTCATTAAAAGTCTGTTGGGCAAGACAGGATCGCACACAGTGGACGTATCCTAACCACACCACATGTCTCCCAGCAACCTTACAGTCGTCCATCAGGCTTTAATACCCCAACTAGACATTATTTTCTAATAGATTATATTCACTTAGTAATCCCTTCTTTATAAAGGAACCGACGCCAGGAGTGAGCGATGTGTGCCAGAAAAAAGGAAGAAGGAAACACAGTGTGTGTCTGGGAGACACAGAGCAAGCAGTGTTAGTTGTGTGTTTGCTCTTCAAGCACAATTGCAAACACACACACATTGCAATACTGTGACCCCTGAACATTTGAACTAATCACGATCACATCACAAGAATAAAGCTGAATCTCGCCTGGGAGACAGCCAAGTTCAAGTTTAATTTGGATCCCAAAAAGTCAGTAATTGTGTGAAATGACCATAATAGTAATAGATGGTCTAAGTTTCCACCTTGTCTTTTCAATTTCCAACATATATTGAGTAACCATGACTGCTAAAGAGGGAAAACCTTTCAAATATGAAAAACACCTATACAAACTCACTCTTCTATCACAGGGGAGATGACTAACTTTGATAGCAGTGCTTAAACATATGTAGGGATGTCAAAAGTACAGGCCTTACAGGAAACACCAATTCAAAGCAAAAATGAAGTTATGAAGTCCTTCTACAGCATCAGTAGCAAAAAATACCATAAATTTGGTACCCATAGTGCCGTCTAGCCAATGGTGTGTTTACAAACCAGTGTTTGTTTCTGCAATATGAAAATGAGAGTTATGTGATTCCAATTATAAATCCAGGCGATAACCAACCAAAGTGTTTGTTAGTTCAGTTTGTTAGTTTGTAATCTAACGCTTCCCCTTTTTCTTATTCAGTTTTTTTTTAGTAATATCACACACTGAAGTTGCAGTATTGTATTAATTACATTGTTTTAAATATAATCTATAAAGAGCTTGCGAGCAAAGGATATCTGAGAGGGGCTTGAAAATATTTTCTGTACAAAAGGGGGGTCCGGTTAAAAAAGTTTGGGAACCTCTGGCTTAAGGTAAAACCAAGACCGTTATTTTTTACAGAGAATGATTCAGTATTATTTTGAATCAGAGAATGGGCACTATAAGTATTTTGTAAACCAAGAATTTTTGTCTTATACCAAACTGTAACAATTTTGTATAATGTTAAGCAGTTCAAAATAAAATAAATCCGGTTTATATATGTCCAACTTAATTCTATATTCCCAACATTACTGTTGTGCAATTTAAATGAAAACCTTAGGCAATGTTGGGGCATGGGGCAGGTATTTGTCATTCGTTGTAGGGATGCATAACGATTATTCGCGATTAATCTATAGCAGAATAAAAAATTACATCATATATGTGTGTGAACTGTATATAATAATTATGTATATATAAATATGCACACATGAATGTATAGACAGTTTCATCGGACACACGCGATACGCGTCTGGTCCGAACTTTACTTCCGGTTTCATTTTATTTAATGGCCTGACTAGTTTGCTAAACTGAACTCTTGAACAAATACCTTGTCGGAAATGTTTTGGTTTCCTATGTAATCTACGTGTTGTTTAATTTGCTTATTATATTAATAAACTACGTTATAAATATTTATTTTTAGCAGAGTTCACCGGAAGTTACGTGTGGACCACGAAAGCCGCTTGTTTATGTTGTTACTGCTGAAAGAAAAAATATTTACACTGAAAAAAATTATTCATTCAATTTACTCAATTTTTTTAAGGTAAGTGGTTGCAATCAATTTATTTAAGCTACATTTAAAAAAAATAGGAATACAAAACAAAACAAAAAACTTTTGTTTAAACGTAGCTTAGATAAGTTGATTGCAACCACTTACCTTAAAAAAATTGAGTTAATTAAATGAATCATTTTTTTCAGTGTAGTTAATATATTAAGAATTAATATTTATATAGAATATAAAATATACATAAATATACAAATGTATACACATATAAAAATGTCTTGAATAAATACATGCATGTGTGTGCATTTATCTACACAAAGTTATTATACACAGTTCACACACATATATGATGTAAACAAAAACTTTTGTTCTGCTATAGATTAATCATGATTAATCGTAATGCAGCCCTAATTTGTTGTAATGATAAGTAATACATATACAGTAACAGCTTATCCATAAAAATCTATATATTTACAGAGTCACAGGTGTTCACAGCCTTTGCTTTGATTATTGAAATGTAAGCATGTGTAATTTAGGACTCACATGGATCAACATGCATAAAAATGTAAACATTTTGTTAGTAACTAGTCTTTATAGGCAGATCAATGTTGTTAATGTGGTAAAATAAAAGAAGGATGGGTCACCTATCTCACTGCCGGTTCTGGAGGAGAGGGCCGGCATGATGACTGGTGTATCTGTTTCCTTTCAACGTCACAACGATGCCCCAACAATCCTGCAGCGATGGGGTTAGACGACTCGACCCCAGGCAGAGTCTGTGAAGCCGTGATTATGTCATTGGAAAATCTAAACAAGATTAAAGACAAACACTTTTATAATACAATGCAGAAGGTTTATAGCATCCAGATACATTTAACAGACTTTAACTTTCAAATTGAAACCATTTGTCAACACCAAACAAGTTCAAAGGTTACAAAATGTGAAAGAAAAGTAAAAACAAACAAAAAAGAGAGATATAGATGCATCAGCCCCAATGATCGCAAAATCACCACCGATTTCATCTTTTTCCATTTGAGGCTCGGATCCATGACATCGAAAGCACCTGAAAACTTAATGTCACCCTAAAGACGTGTAATCTGTGGCCTGAATGTACATTTGAAAAACTGAGAGATGGAAAGAAGACACTAGTCGTTCTGCCTCCATTACAGATCTCACAGTATCAGGTTTGTGAACCAGAATCCGTATGGAAAAGACAAGTAAAAAAACATGAGTGCAATGCAAGGTATGCTGGAGGTTAAATCATACGCCGCTGTGCTATAAACATAAAGCATGCTGCTGCCATCTAGTGGTGTCACTACATCCAATTACATTTTACGAGGCATCCAACAGATAGGCAGTCTGAACCGAGAAGAAGGGAGTAAAAAAGATTAAAGGTGAGATGTGGGAAGGGAAGCACATCAGAGAAGACTGATGTCCTGGTTCTAAGAACTAAAACGATTTCACACACGTTTGCTTAACAAAATACACAGACAAGCATTCATTTCCCCAGATAACTGGCAACATTATTGCGGAGATCAGGTTTAACACACATCACAAACCCCCGCAAGATCAGAGAGAGGTCAGAGACATGATTTCACAAAAACATGAAAGTTTAAGGACAGATATGGCTTAGTCCAAGACATATTTTTAGGTAAAAATACCAAACTACCATACTACTGCCATGGATATTTGGACATGGGGTCCCCCGTTTTTTCACTGCTGCACTCGTTCTTTATAACTCTTGTCTTACAATTCTTGCAAGTATTCGTGGCAGTTAAGTGTGTTGTTATTAAATGCATGGCATGTCAATGCTGTGCGCATGCTGTTTTAAGAGTATAAACACACCAGCATTATAAGTGCTTAAAGGACAAGTTCGGTATTTTAGACTTAAAGCCCTGTTTTCAGATTGTTTATGGTCAAATAGAATGGTTTTGACTGAAATTTCGACATTTTCGGCTGCCCTGAGAATTTTCGCGTGTTTGTGTTTCAGCTCAGACCTCTACAATGGGTTTAATGGTGCACTGGAACAATCCTTCCTAAAATGCATTAAACTTTCGTTTACAAAGACGAGAAACTCACCGAGTGGTCAGGGGTGTTCACTGATATGCTCACACAAAAATCGCTGCAAAAGATGCTTTCCAACAGCTGTTTTAGCATTCGTTGTTAACTTGTGGACCTATTTCCCCAAACGCCTCACACCCGTACATTCTTCCGCTTAGAGCTTGAATAATAAACACTCCAGCCCAGGTGGTGGCGCTAATCCGCCTTTGCCAATTGCAAGAATAGAAACAAAGTTCCCGGCGCGGAGTAATACCGTACCTCACAGGACGTCTAATACAGTCAATGGAGTTGGTAAAAACTACGATAAAACCTGTTGGAATGCGTCTTTTGGAGCGATTTTTGTGTGAGCATATCAGTGAACACCCCTGACCACTCGGTGAGTTTCACGTCTTTGTAAACGAAAGTTTAATGCATTTTAGGAAGGATTGTTCCAGTGCACCATTAAACCCATTGTAGAGGTCTGAGCTGAAACACAAACAAGCGAAAATTCTCAGGGCAGCCGAAAATGTCGAAATTTCAGTCAAAACCATTCTATTTGACCATAAACAATCTGAAAACAGGGCTTTAAGTCTAAAATACCGAACTTGTCCTTTAAGTGTGTTTATGTGTCTATAAACTTCATACAGTAAGAAAATACAGTCTTTCAGTCAATAAAACACTTGGCTAAACATGAGCACCGTGGCGCTGCATCTGAACAAATGAGGGATCCAGACACACACATACACCCCTACACAGAAAAAAAGGAGTTCATGCCATTTACTAAGAAGGATGCAAAGCATTTAATTCTGTTTTTTATACTATTAAGGAAAGTAAAAAATTACCAAACACTTTGAGCAAACTAAATACAAAGAGGTGAATATGAATATATTATACCTATACAACATAAAGACCATAAGAAAAATAGCAGGACCTAAGCATTTATCAGTAAACCAAGAGCACCAGGAGAGTCGTACATCACAGAATCATCTGCACAGGATTTAGGAGTCTTATGAGACTTTCTGTATGTGCAAGAACCTGAATGAGCCTCTAAAGGAGATTTGCTGGGAGTCTTGTAAATCAGTGAACCTTAAACTGGTGTGTTGGGACAGTGAATCAAGTCGAAGGGCTACGGGAGACACGTGCACCATCTGTGCAGGAACAAGAGAGGGTAGTTGCTAAATTCAGCTCTGCTGACTCTTTGGACAGTGATTAAGTACACATGTAATAGGCTACCATTTAAATCTTGTCTTTTATGCATTTCTACAGGTCAACTTGTGTCACGCTCACATGATACTGCCCTAATGTAAAATGATGAGGGTTTGCAAGGACATTTTATATGGAAAACTACAAAATGCTTCTATGACTTCATATGATGAAACAGCAAGAAAACACAAAAAATGCCACATGCAAGTAACCAATCATAATGCAGACTGACTCTGTTTGAGTCTGCTGCACCTATAAAATGAAGTCACTTGAATATAAGCTTATCGTGCACAAAGAGACCAAAACAATATGGTTTCAATTCAAATTTTTATGGTAAGAGTATCGGAGTTCAATATTCTGATAATGTTACAGCTTAAACATAAAGCATTTAAAAGGGTGAACCACAAGGTGCCTTAGGCAGAAAGATAATCATTAAACCAGCCTCCTGTGTTCAGAACAGCTAAAATAATGCGGATTTGGCAGTGCATGATGGTAAGTAAATGACAGAATTTCAAGTTTTGGCTGAACTATTCTTTCAACAACATTTAATCGAACAAACCACATCCTTTAATGTGTATAAACAGAACCATTTTCACTCATTATTAAAGACTGCGCATGCTGTACTTACCTTACAACCAAACACCTGCCGACACCCACCCATGCATGCATGACAAACCTAAACAAACAGGAATTACGAGTTCCTTCAGTCGGTTTCCCTGGCTGATAAACTTGAAAGAAAGACACAGTAACCAATAGGGAAAAACAAAGAAGATCTGAACAGACCAAGAGATTCATACTCAAATTCAGCTAATCTGAAGGAAAGATGAATATTACAAAATATAATTGCACGGTGAAACCACTAGGTGGAGATAAAGCTACATGAAGTATTCATCTACTCAAACTGGGAACCATGTTTCATGTTGAGTATGAATAAAGTGATATTTAGTTACAGTTGATACAAAAGCTCTGTCAAAAAAAAAAAAAAAAATTATACCCTTATTCTAGTGAACATACGACTAAAAATACAAAACACAAGACTTAAATTCTTAATACGTGCATGTAACCAATCAAAAAGCAGACTTACAACTTTTAAGTTAAATTAACATAACATTTTTAAATAAATACAATGTTCAACAGTTTCAGGTAGCTATTCCTCTCTATAATCATGATGTGTGCTCATTTATAGGTGTGTGTGTCCTTGAGTATGTGAAAAGAAAAGCCAGCGGCTCATTGTGGGGTGTGTTTGAAATATTATAAGAGTCATTAAGGTGATGATTTGGGGCATTTGTGTGAGAACAGCCCCATTTCTATATTCAGACTTTGGGTGAGTATTGTCTGTGATGCTCTCGATAGGCCCTCTGAGGCTGTGTAGAGTCATTAGGAGATGAATGATTTATTTAGGGTTCCTCATGAAGGACAGCATTGAGAGGCTTTCTGCCACACCACCACACATCAGTGCTCGCTCTATTCATCTATAAATCAGCATGGGCACAGAAAGAACTACAAAACTACAGAAGGAGATGCAACTCACATAACTGAAGAACAAACCAGTGAGAGAATGACATAAAAATGGTGACCTACATGACTAAATGCACATGCTTTGAGGAAATCAACTTCCACGGTTTAGTGCCTCGCCTAACTTTCAAAACCGTGTAATGTTTCCAGCTAAAAGTACACCTTTCCAGTTCAAGAGCAAAGTTATTTTAACAATGTGTTAAGGTATTTTTCGAGATAATCCATTAAATTAAAGATATAAACAAAATAAAATCAGTGTTTCCCCTGCCAATATATTAGGGGGGCTATTGGTTATTTTTTAATTATTGTTTTAGTTACTTTTTTAATACCAACTGATATTTAAAAATAATAATAAAAATAAATTATCTTAATCATTTAACTAAATAAACAAATATTTAATTAAATAATGATTTACGGACAGACAGATAAGCAGTGAAGTTTGATTTTTCTGATTTGGTTTGCCAGAATATTTACTGATTAAATTACAAAAAAAGTTCTATTATGAACAGAGAATAATCAACCATCTTTAAATTTAAGTCTGGTTCTCACGAATCACAAAAACTACATACAAAGATAGTCAGAATTTTGCATGAGAATATTTTATATATAGTTGTAATGCTAAACTGTCCTAATGTGTCCTGGACAGCAGTGAAGGACCACTTTCAATATAAGCTGCCTAAAACAAGCATTTTAAACCAGTGGCGGCCGGTGACTTCTTTTTTCAAAGGCCCTCTATGCGAAGTTCGTCACAACATGTATGTAGCCCATCGTGTGTGGTTCCTGCTGAAGTGCCTGCTGCAGTCGCGTCTAAAGGGTTTATGATAGAGACACTCGCGTTTGCCAGATACTCGCATAATCTCATGCATAACCAGAGTTTACTGTTAAGGGAGTGTCTTGCATGTATTTTGTGAACGTGAGCTTTTCTTTTATAAAAACGGTTTTGACGCTGGTGCAGCAGGCACTTATTTTGACATAAAACACGTGATGCACATGGTTCTCATGACGCAACAAACACATATTTTGAAAACACAAGCAACACACATGACACTCCGAACACATTAGAGCCCGACCGATAAAGGATTTTGAAGGCCAATACCGATACAAATGTTTGTTGGTTTTAAAATCCGATACTCCGATATATCGGCCAATATTTTTTTTTCAGAAACGCACAACAAAACATTAACAGATTTTCCTAACACTAGTTATTTGTAGTTATTTATGAGTTTTAACTAAAATAATATGATAATGCATTTTAAAAAGAAACTTGTTTCTTTTTTTTTCTCGTGACCAACTCACCATGAACTCACTTAACCGTTGTTCTCTCTGTCAGACTCTGGCTGGATCAGCAGGTTGCAGGATGTGTGATGCGTTATACACGAGTGTTGCCAACAGGGAGGTTGTAGAGTGCCCTATGGTGGACAAACTATACAACGGCAACACTCATGACATGGTTGAAGGCTGTTTCGTCCGGTTTTTTTTTTATATTCATTTATCGGCCATTATGAATGCCGATAGTTTGGAAAATGCCTAATATCGGCCGATGACATCGGCATGCCGATATATCGGTCGGGCTCGAGAACACATATTTTGAATTTGCGCCCCTCGTATGAGCTGTCACGAGCCGCCACTGTTTTAAACTTATACGCATGTGGCCAATAAATCAGAGACCTCACCTGACATACAAATACAGGTGGTCACAGGACATACTTGTAGCATAAATGTGTCTCAGCTGACAACAGATTACCAAGTTTGACCCGGGCAGGACATCAATGTGTAATACCAGATTTTGATCTATGCACAAAACTTTTTTTGTCTTGGTTGTATTTTGTAAACATTTCATAGGGCATTTTTACCATAACCCCAAACATGTTCAAACACTATTCTGATGCTATTCTTTCCTGTTGGTCCACTGGGAATAGCTTAGGTTTATTGACAATCCAAAAATAGAGCTGTAAAGCCTAATGATGTATAATCATTAACTGAAAGATGCAGGGTTTTTCCTCTTTAAACTCATGGCATGCTAATGCTGTCAGCTCCAGAGTCCATACCATTTACACACACACGAGTCCAAAGCCTTTTAGCATGAAAACAAACAATGGCAGCAGGCATGTGGAACACTTTTCTTAGGCCGAATGTTAGGCTGAGTCTCTTTTACTGATCCAATTAGATAAATTAAATGTCTATGTTCAGACATGTATGCTCAATACAAGCTTGACTCTCTGTTCAACTTTATAACTTTTGTGTTAAATTGTTTTGTTACAGATATGTACATTTTTTATGTCAGACAAATAATTGATAATTCTAACCTTTAACATCAAACTGCTAATTTTTTAGTTTTTAAACTGGCAAGGTTTCATTAACTTGATCTGTGTACATATAATTTTCTCCATGAAATTGCTTAAAGCTCCTGTTGTTAGCTGATGTTACCAAATGTTATAACAGTCAAATATGCATGACAATTGTTACGCTTTAAAAGTGATCCTCTTCAGAACAATGCTGCATTTGCCAGATACGCCCATACACTGCATTACTCATAGACCACAGACATTCAAATGGGTATTCATTTCTACCACCACTTGCATCCTTTTCCAATGAGCACCACTCTGCAGGAGAAGATCTATATTAGCCAATAAGGACAGCTCAATGCAGAAGACTAGACATTTATCAGACTGCCACAGAGGACTACACATCAATGAGTAGAGTAACAAACATCTACCCCTTTAATGTTACTGCTGAAACATAGGAAACTGTCTAAAGACACCAAACAACATGTCTATGAATTTTATTTGTAGTCCTGCTATGCAAGCTAGGTTACAGTAAATTTCCTACCCCATGAACAGATACATTGTTTAAGAACTACAGCAAATGAAAGTGATGCTTATTTATTAACTATCTCACCATTTCGTGAGAATTTTTTTGTGGCAGGGGGCTAAGCTATTATTTAACAGGACAGAACAGAACATCCATTGTTTTAGTGCCATAGCTCTTTCTTGGGACAATAAATAACAAAATTGAAATGACTGCCTAAACTACCTAGCTATTTTTTTCATCTATAAAATGTAGACTAATGATCGGAAATGAAGTAAGATCCATTGACAGATCTAACACAGCATCTTAAACTAAAGGAAACAAAACTCATTTTTAGAGTCACACCTACAGTCATAGCTTCTCTCAACAGTGTGACTAGTGATCATTATAATTACTGGTAACAGACCTTTAACAGTGCTCACTCACACTAAGTCATCTAAGATCATAGCAAACAAATAGTTCAGGATGAGGCCATCACAAACTGATCTCTACCTTTTTAGGAAGCAGCAGTTTATCGAATTCTTATACTGGCCTTTCCCATGTCTTATGGAACAAACATTAGCACATCTGATTTAATGCCAGCAGCTTTTTATAGAAACAGATCACCACAACTGTCTGACTGTAAGTATGTGGGTGAAATACCACTCAGTCCCCAATGAAAAATATTAAATAAATAAAAAATTTAAGAGTAACTAAACTTGGTCAGAGCCTGACTCCACCCACTGGCAATATTTGAAAAATGCAAGAAAAGTGAGCAGACCCCAACGGAGATAGAGGGGACGAACTGAGCTCGTACAAAGGGTGTGATGAGATCATAACAATGACGTGGTGAGCTTAAACCAAGCGTGCCGCACAAGCCCTGAAAAGTGAAGCCAAAACTTCTCGATCGCCCCCCAGTGACTGGTCCCAGTATAGGTCATAAACCCCGCCTCCCCATATTATTCAGTGGGACTTGAGACCAACTAAAAAATTACACTTCCATTATCTTTTTTCCGAACCTGGTTTCTTTTTTGTTTTTAAAATAAGTTTGTGTTTAGTTAGTTATTTAATGATATAAAAACGGTGGTGTCACGTCATGATTGACAGCTGTGATATTGTGTGATATGCGCATTCTGCGAGAGCGAGGGCGGGGTTTTGATTTCACGGCTTCACTTCCTGCTCACTACTGTGCATGACTGGTCCCGAAATCGCTACTGTGCAGGCTCAAGAGACCCAAGATGTCAGCGCCATACCGGGACACTGGCGGCTTCACTTTTCACCAATGGAAGGGAGCGAACAGGCGTCGTCCATCTTTTTTTACAGTCTATGGCTTAAACCTGCTTACGCCAAGTCGAACCGCTTTAATCACAGTACCGCAACATCCAATAGGAAAATTCAACTGCAGTAGCCACCTTTCAACCTGAAGGGGGGAGCACTCAGAAGTTTTTACACCATATATAAGCATTGAATCACTTTATACCCAAATATCAAAAAAGTTACTCAAATCAAAAAACAGCACCAATTAAAAGGACAGTTAATTTCAGGTCCTTATAGAGGACTTTAACTGCAACCCTCCACAATTTAGAGAATATAAATGAGGTCAAAACATGAGCCCCCACACATCCTCTCTGGTGTTTCAAACCAGGACAGCAGTCTACAGTGCTCGCTTATGGTGACTGTCTCATTGTCTAAACTATGGGAAAGACAGAAAGGGAGCGATATATGTGAGTGTGAGAATGTAAGCCCCTCTCTCTATAATGGACTCCTTTGTCTCATACAGGGCTAAATAAAACAGGCACTGGCTCCTAAGAGAGTTTCAGAACTGCTGTGTCTTTTCTTAAAGTGCTACTTATCCAAAACTTTCTCTCTATTCTCTCTAATCATTATCTCTACATTATCTTGATTTTATTGACTTTGGTCTGTTTCCAATAGCATCTTTTCAACAATCCTCCTCAAGTTCTTCCTCAATACATGACCTTGCTACACCCACACTTCCCTTCTTTAACAATCATAGGCTACATGTTTCACATTCTTTCTGACAGTTGATCACCTTCCAAATACCAAGCACAAGCACTAACATTTGTGTGCCTTATGAAGTATTAAAATTATTCAGTTATTGCAAACTATTGCCATATGCACACCTGCGGTATAATTTCAATATATTGTAGCCCTACAACACAAACATTGTAAATTAATCATTCATAATTTAAATGTGAGCAATCTCAGGTACTCAGGTAACATCCAAGGAAAGGCCTTTGGAAGTGTTCTTTTGTATTTTTTGTTTCAGTGTATCTATATCAGAGCTAAAGATAAAGATACGGCTCATATTTAATCTTTTAAATTAGGATCACACAAAAGAAAAAGGTGTAAAACTAGTTTTACTTGAAAACTGGACTCTGACCTCAGCAAATATAATACAGGTCTTATACACAAAAGTTATTTGCCTATGCTGTTGCTACTTGAGACTTAAGCGCTAGAATGTCCTGAAATTACCTCAGTCCCTGAGAGGCAACTATAGAGATAGATTTCCTGTATTTGTGTGAGCGCATATATTACTGACTGTAGTTTAACCCTCCAATCTGCTCAGTGAAGTGCCCTGATGAGATTAAACTCTGCGAACGGATATCCGACTGGGGAAACCCTGCCAGGTCTTTCCCGTGTTCTCTCTACAACTTGTGTTACCTGGTTACATCAGCTAAAAAAAAAAAATCCCAACAAGTAAACATGGCCTCAAAGCAAAAGTGGAGGGTGGGTTTCAACTAAACTTTAAAATTGTCAACATTACAGCATAAATGATTATATAGGTAACTTTATTAATTATCTCATTAAATCAGTAGGTCTTAAACCTAAGAATTACAACCCTGAATTTAAGAAATGTCATGCATATAATGACACCACCAAATCTATAATCACGTCAGTTTACAACAGGAACAGATCATGTCTAGGCAGTGGTTAACAACAGTTTAATCATACAGTTTTTACTCAATGGATAAAAATTTTTATGATCTGCAATTACCCTAAAATATTCACAAAAAGCAACCTAAAAAAAATTGCTCATACAGATTATAGCGCAGTTACACACAGCAAGCAAATCTTGTAACAATCTGCAAAAAATTTGCACTTTAAAACAACAAGTCCACTGTTCAGACATCATCTAAACAATTTAGCTCATTCAAATTCTAAACTGTATTCAAATGCATAACCAGACACCCATGAGCATGAGTCTAGTACAAAAACAAACCTGCACAATAGCCGAAGATCTACCATTGTTTTTTGTAGA
Source organism: Paramisgurnus dabryanus (assembly GCF_030506205.2). Taxonomy (NCBI): domain Eukaryota; kingdom Metazoa; phylum Chordata; class Actinopteri; order Cypriniformes; family Cobitidae; genus Paramisgurnus; species Paramisgurnus dabryanus. The sequence continues at coordinate 54,163,297 of NC_133337.1, read as the reverse complement.
CTTGAAATATGAATATATCAGTCCTGCTGTACTACTCTATTATGCTAAAATTCAGTCTTGCCAGAAGCCAACACCAAACCCCAGTGTAAAACATGCAAACTAACTTAAAAAGATGCACTTCTATGCATATTTTTTAAAAGTAGCTTAACCTTTTACACCATGCATTGGCATGCTTATGACAGCTTAAAAAGCCTAAGTAGGCAGCTTAATAGGATTTAGAGCCCAAGACTGTTTAAGCATATAGTCCTGTTTATATCCCATATCTTTTGGTATTAAAGCATTTAAAGCATTTATTTAAATGTCTAGTGAAATTACTATTAGTATATCTAAAGCTATGAGGTAAATAGTGCAAGCATATCTGCCATTAATATAGCACATGTGTTAACCAGAGACTCCGGAGACATTATGGATTTGAAGAAGTTTTCAGCCAACCAGTCATAAACGCTATCTAAAAACAGGGTGGTGGGATAAAGCTAGTTTCAAATTACGCTGTGGTTCGGCATTTTCAGCATCGTCTCCGAGCAGAGAGACAGCATTTGTGTTCCCAGTTCTGAAGAAGGCTCAAATATCACATCAATTAAGCACCGCTCTTCTTTATATTTCAAAGGAAAAGGGGGCAAATGGTTGAGACCAAATGATATCTTACTTAAAGCATCTGGAAAATATGAACTTTGTGTATTTTTGGTCTTACCACAAGATATTTTGTCTTTCAATACCCTTTTGGTTACTCAACTCAAATATTCCACTCTAGTGCCATTGCTTGTGTTAAATAATGGCTTCATATCAAATTAAATAATTATGCAGATAAGTTAAACTGATGTGAGTTACCACATGAAATGTCCATGCCTGTGAAAACCCATGCAGCTAAAGTCATTTTTCATTTTCTATATAATACAAAGAATAATTTGTGAAAATATAACCCTGAGATTTTTAATATTGACAGAGTAAGGTCATGTCAAAGATTAAAATTAATGAACAAAAATAATACTTTGATGCTAATAATTTATTTATGAAACTTTAACCTGGATTTCACAGACAGGGTCACATATGAATCACTGACTGGTCACATCCTTGGCATGCACATGACACTTAATAAATCCTGCAACATAAACCCACAGTCCCTCTTGATTCACCAACAAAACAATTCAGGCATAAATGTAAAAAAGTGGTAGAAATTTGGTAACAGCATGTACTAGGCCTATGGCAGTCTTTCTGCCCTGGGGCTTGGCTACTGTTGAACTCAAACCTGGGGTGTAGTGCGTGGGGTTTGGAGCAGGGCCCAGTGTTTTAAGTGAGATCTTTAAGAGCTGAGGCAAGAGGCAAGAGCCAAGAACCACTTCAGACAGCTGCTTAATATGAGAAGATTTCCAATTGGCAGACTGAAACACACACATTAATTGTACACACAGACATACAGGCACATAGACAAAAGGAATAAAACAGACACAAACTGACAGCATGTCTACAGATTCAGGCCTTAAGAGAGCCAGCAGACTACAGCCTGCAGAAGAATAAGACACCAGTGAAATGTTGGCAGTACTATCAGCAGTATTCTGAAGCCTGAGCGGTGCCAGCCAGTAAGAGAGACGACTAAAAAAGTTTTAGCTGAATAAGGCTATCTGTTGCACTGAAGCAGATAGGGGATAGCAAAAGGTCAGACAGGTCTTTAGAAAACACTATTATATAATACAGTATGATGACGAATGCTTAATCTTCTAACAGATCTTCAAAGTAGGTTTTTATTACAGTGCTGGTATTGCTGGCAAAGCAGCACTGTAGTACTGTATTAAAATTCCTCAAACACTTCCTCATACTATTAACTTAGCCTGGACTGCTTATTGTATGATGACCCGACTCCAACTTCAGTCATAATTTCAGTCATAGGCAGGTACTTGATATACTTTATGAAGAAATGCATATAAAACATTTAAAAACTCCTTTAGTTACATTATGAATGTTAAAAATGTCACAGACAGCAATGATGTCACTGTAGTATTTGCATAATGAATTGAAATTGATCTTACTGTATATATTTAAACCTCTAAACACTGCACAATGACTGTGTTGGTACACAATATGCACCATGACAAGAACAAAGCAGCTGATGCAGTACATCATTCATAGTGAACTTGATAGTTATTCATTTGCTGCCCTGCAAGCATTGGATTTCTTCAGGAAATCCAAATTTAGTCTGTCACTTAGTTAATATTATATTTCATAAATGCAAATGCATCTTAAATACACACAGGGTTATTTTAGTCTTGTTACCTCATTCTTCACCATGACATTACTAAATTATTTACAACAGTGCTGAAAAGATAGTTGGTTATGCCGCATAAGCCAGTCTGTGGGAATACTCTCATCAATAAACTAAACTGGGACAGCCATGTTTCCGAAAGTGTTACACACTAAAGCCAACACACTAGTCTGGAGGTTTTCTTTTTCCAGCAGAAAATCTTGGAGGGTTATGTTGCCTGAATATGTAAATAAAGCATTATACAAAGATTCATATGAAGGCGACCTGTGCAACCAACATACCGCCATCCTTTACAACAGTAATTCTCAAAGTGTGGTCCGCCAAAAGATGACCTAAACTAGGCAAGTGTTTATACAATCGTCACTTATTTAAGTAGATTTTTAATGCACTTGTGATATCAGTTCTTGCCATTCTGTTTTAATAACCTAAAAATGGATCGGTGGCTAAACCAAAGAGGAGTCAAAAGAAGGATCAAGCGTCAACTGAAAGCCGCTAAAATCCACAGATCTATTGGTTTTGTAATGTACTAGTTTTTGTTTCATGTGTAAAATCCCTGTAATTTCAGTGATTTTGGACATTAAGGCAGGGGTCTTCAACGTTTTTTGGGTCGGGGACCCCTTAGATTAGAGAGGCATGGAGCAGGGACCCCCTAATACTAAATGTGTAAAACAAAGATATTTAAGTAAGCAGGAAGGTACGAGAGTCTGCCTTTTCGTATTAGGCACAACGCAAAGTGGAGTAAAGTACAACTGATGACCAATCAGAATCAAGGACTGGAACTGTTTTATAAATAGAAACAAACCATAGACTCTCAGAAATATAGGTACAAAACTGTACCTTTTCTGTCACTGGGGCTGTACCCTTTCAAAAAGTACAGCTTTGCACCTAAGGATTTTATTTTAGTACCTCAGAAGTACTGTACATGCTGGGACCAAAGAGAGCTTATTAGTACAACCCCAAAACAGAAAAAGTTGGGACACTGTAGAAATTGTGAGTAAAAAAGTAATGGAATAATTTACAAATCTCATAAACTTATATTTTATTCACAGTAGAATATAGATAACATATCAAATGTTGAAAGTAAGATATTTTGAAATGTCATGCCAAATATTGGCTCATTTTGGATTTCATGAGAGCTACACATTCCAAAAAAAGTTGGGACAGGTAGCAATAAGAGGCCAGAAAATTTAAATGTACATATAAGGAACAGTTGAAGGACCAATTTGCAACGTATTAGGTCAATTGGCAACATGATTGGGTATAAAAAAAGCCACTCAGAGTGGCAGTGTCTTTCAGAAGTCAAGATGGGCAGAGAATCACCAATTCCCCCAATGCTGCGGCAAAAAATAGTTTTCTGAGTTTCTCAGAGAAAAATTGCAAAGAGATTGAAATTATCATCATCTACAGTGCATAATATCTAGGGATGTCCCGATCAGGTTTTTTTGCCCTCGAGTCTGAGTCCGAGTCATTTGATTTTGAGTATCTGCCGATACCGAGTCCCGATCCGATACTTTTATAATACATAAAAAAAAAGAATAAAGAAGAGCGAAAAAACAGAACCAGTCCAGGATGTTCCTTATGTCATGCCGCACGCATTGCTGTTTCTGTGTGGAGTCAAAAGAGTCTAACTCTGTGCCAGCGCATAACTACAGATGTGTTAAAAAATAATGAATATATACTATATATGTTCAGGGGTTAAATTGGGGTTTGTTTTGTGGGGAGGCTCTGTTTGGAGGGAGGGTTCGAGGGGTAACATGTTTAATCCTGATGACAGCAAAGCCACTGGGTGTGTTTCAATGACATTTTGTATCTCTGATAGGATTTTATAAGTTTCAGTTTTAAAGCTGTGCCACATGTTGACCCAAACTTTAAAACCTGAACTTTAAATTATGCAAATCTATGAGTCTGACACCCTATATGCATTTGGTGCACATGTCATTATGCACAATTGATCAAACTTTGAATGAAGTTATAAGACTTAACCTCCTTGACTCATTCTAGGCATAAGATAGGCTACCCAAAAAGACTCAATTAACAAGAAAAACAACATACTGATTCAGCAATATATCTTATAAATTAGCCATAGAGATTCCCTAAGCTGGTCAGCAGTTAGTTATAAAATACCTATAGTTAGGTCGTGATTCATTTGTATAATCAAAATACATTATTTTATTAAACTATACAATCAGTTGTATCCAGTTATCTAGTTAACATTTTGTAATGAGATGAGTGACATGGCTATACATACTTTAATACTTTGTTTCTAGACTTATATTAAGTTTTTTCGACATGGGCACCATTCTTACCTCTCTCTCTCTCTCTCTCTCTCTCTCTCTCTCTCTCTCTCTCTCTCTCTCTCTCTCTCTCTCTCTCTCTCTCTCTCTCTCTCTCTCTCTCTCTCTCTCTGTCTCTCTCTCTCTCTCTCTCTCTCTCTCTCTCTCTCATCTCTACAGTAATGTCAAATGATCCTGCGCGAATGCGCGTTCTTGAGGTTCTGAGTGAGACGCGGAACTGCGTCTGAGCACATGTTGACAATAACGATCAACGCGTCGTTTAAATGAGCGGTAAAAACGCGGTTTTGTCGTGGGTTCCTTGCACGCACGAGTGTGAAGGCTATGAATGAAAGCACGTCAATAGGCTTGTTCGACTCCATGCGGCGCCGCAACAATCGACAGCCGGGTGACGTCAAACTACCGCGAGAGTGATCCGCGAAATCATACGGAGGAGTTTGCTTTTAAATCGTTCTCGCGGAACTTTGACGTCATGCAGCACCACAAGAACCGGCAGCCGGATGAAGTCGAACAAGCCTATTCTCTTCAGTTCACACGCACCAGCGCAGCGCGTACACTGGCGCGGAGCAGAGCGAGAACTTAATGGATTTTAAACCCTGCATATGTATCCGAGTCCTGATCGGGAGGTAACGTCCGATTCCGATCGAGTCTGAAACCACGTGATCGGGGCCGATTTCCGATCACGTGATCGGATCGGGACATCCCTAATAATATCATCCAAAGATTGAGAGAATCTGCAACAATCTCTGTGCATAAGGGTCAAGGCTGGAAATCCATACTGGATACCCGTGATCTTCGGGCCCTTAGACAGCGCTGCATCACATACAGGAATGCTACTGTAATGGAAATCACAACATGGGCTCTGGAATACTTCCAGAAAACATTGTCGGTGAACACAATCCACCGTGTCATTCGCTGTTGCCAGCTAAAACTCTATAGGTCAAAAAGGAAGCCATACATTATCTAAACATGATCCAAAAGCACAGGCGTTTTCCCTGGGCAAGTATCATTTAAAATGGACTGTTGCCAAGTGAAAAACTGTTCTGTGGTCCAACAAATCAAAAGTTATTTTTGGAAAACTGGGATGCCATTTTATCCGGACTAAAGAGGACAATGACAACCCAAGTTGTTATTAGCGCTCAGTTCAGAAGCCTCCATCTCTGATGGTTTGGGGTTGCATGAGTGCGTGTGGCATGGGCAGCTGAAACATCTGGAAAGGCACCATCAATGCTGAAAGGTTTATCCAAGTTGTAGATCCATATGATCCCATTCAGACGTCGTCTCTTTCAGGGAAGACCTTGCATTTTTCAACATGACAATGCCAGGCCACATACTGCATCAATTACAATGTCAAGACTGCGTAGAAGAAGGATCCGGGTACTGAAACGGCCAGCCTGCAGTGCAGATCTTTCACCCATAGAAAACATTTGGCGCATCATAAAGAGGAAGATGCAACAAAGAAGACCTAAGACAGTTGAGCAACTAGAAGTCTGTATTAGACAAGAATGGGACAACATTCCTATTCCTAAACATTGGTCCTCCTCCAGCTGTTCCTTATATGTACATTTAACTTTTCTGGCCTCTTATTGCCACCTGTCCCAACTTTTTTTGGAACGTGTAGCTCTCATGCAATCCAAAATGAGCCAATATTTGGCATGACATTTCAAAATGTATCACTTTGAACATTTGATTTGTTATCTATATTCTATTGTGAATAAAATATAAGTTTATGAGATTTGTAAATTATTCCATTCCTTTTTTACTCACAATTTTTACAGTGTCCCAACTTTTTCTGTTTTGGGGTTGTACTTCAAAAATACATATTAGTATCTCAAAGGTACATATTGGTACTAAATGTTTACACATCTGTACCTAATGGTCCATACAATTACCTTTTTAAAGGGTGCTGCCCCAATGACAGCTAGGGTACATATTTTGACTTTGAATGTAGGTCCTTAAGGTACAGTAATTTACCCAAAATTTTATTCTGTTTTGTATTCATGTAAAGTACCAAACAGAAACTTAGGGTACAGCCCCATGTGACAGAAAAGGTACAGTTTTGTACGTTTATTTCTGACAGTGTATTGTCACACAGCCATACTTTATTAAAATGCATAATTTTTTTGTTAAAGTAGATTTAGTTTTTTATATTAATATAATAATAATAATATAATATTATTTTAAGGTATTTGCAGTGTAATATATTTTCATTTTACTGTGAATTGGACAAGGGCTTTCAGTTTATAAAGATGACTGATCATGGTGAATGGCACAAAGACTGTCTATTCTGTTGGGGATAGAGGTTGTGCTACTTTATAATTCTGAGGTCTGTTGCCTTTCTCGTGTATCATCATTGTCACGAGTTTAAGTAACGCAGATTTTCTGTATAGCTTCATCAGGCATGTGATTGGCTAAGGACAAAAAAGCAGGAAAATATATTGAGACCCCCCCCCACACACACACACGCCAATCAAACTGGTGGCGGATCTATACGGATAGTAAAGTAGGACCCATAACAACTTATTTGAACAAAAAAACACATTTTAATTTATTTTACAGCTAGATGTGCAACATGCAACTTTTTTGTACAGTATGACACATAACAACTTATTTGGTGGATGTGTAGCAGTGGGAATCAAAAGCAAGTGTCTTGTCCACTGCTCCATCACCACCTCTCTCTAAATCAACAACCATGATAAAAAATATGTTTTAACTTATTTTTGTTTTGCATTTTTACACAACTTTAACAGCTAAATGTGCAACATGCAAATGTTCATGTCAAAAGAAGGCCTATTTTGCCGACATCCAAATAAAATGTAGGCAATGGCTTATAAAGAACTAAAGGCATGGCTACTTTTAATTTTATACTTTAAATAAATTTCCAAGCCTGTACTTTGATACTTTTACTTGAGTAAAGAAGTTAAATCAGTACTTCTATTTTTACCAGAGTATTATTTTAATACAAATATCTGTAAAATGTGCTACACAGGACCATTAGTTATAATAAAGTGTCTTAAAGGTCTCTTTTTCTAATTTTAGACCCCTGTAGATGAGTAACTTTGTTAGCTGTTAAACATGAACAATAGAAGGTTGACACTAATAAATAAAAGTAATTGTACAAAAAAGTGCAGGTGCTATTTATTTTAATCAAACTGGTCAACCTTAAAACTTTAAACACACGAAACCTTTGAAACAAACGATGATACAGAGGCCGTTTCTCAATCCTAAGTCTGCAGCCTTCCGGAGGTCGCATTTCTAAGCTGCATACGTCATCAAGACTCATCAAGAGTCACAATATTAACAATAATGAAGTTTACTGTTATTCTTAGTTAATCGTAAATTGTTGTAATATGTTTATCAGGGCTTGACATTAACTTTTTGAGGAACTTGTCCTTCGGACAAGTAAATTTGTGTTTCACTTGTCCATGCACAAAAGTCACTTAGTTGTCCGGGTAAAGATTTATAATATAATGTATTTTTTGTGTTTTGCTAATCAGTGGTGGAGCAAGGGATTTTTCATAGGGGTGGCCAGGCAGGGGCCAGCAGTAACTCTGGGGTGGCATATAAAATCTCTATCATCCAACCTAAAAATACTTTTAAGTATTATAGTGTGTTAATCAGAATAATGTATAACATACAATAGCTACAATAATTTAATTTTTATTAAAATGAATTGAGATTAACATACAATTTATAGTCATAATTCAACCTCCATGTTTTTTTAACTATTTAATCAAATAAAACTTTTGAAATTTACTTTGAAACCAGAATTTATATTTCCTATTGCTGAAAAAACTATAGAGACCAGAAAATCATGTGAATTTTGAAGGCTACTTTAATGTATTTTACTAAGATTTGTTTGGCTGCTTCTTGCTACTCTTTCTGAAGAAGGATGCTATATCTGCTGCCTTTCTCTTCATTTTTCCCTCATTTCAATGATTGTCTGACATTAAAACACTAAAGCAAAACATTAAAACATTACCATGTTTTTAAAAACTTATTAGGGTAAATGTATCTAGATTATCTGTTATATATAAAATCAATCTTAATCCTTGCATTTACGCTGTAATGTTTGTGTGGGATTTTTTAATGTACAGTGACGAACTCTGTCAGATTCAAATCGGCTGTCACGCGGCGCAAACACACACAGAGGCGCGCTGAAAGAGAGATTCTCATTATAAAACAGATTCTTAAACAAGATTTTAAGCCATTTATGTGTTTTTACCGAACTTTAGAAGAGAAAACGCAGTGATGAAAACGCGGTTGAAGTGGCTGTCATTTATATTCACACCGGAGTCTGAAGAAACATCACTCTAGACTCCACTCCGTCCCGCGATTCCCGCCCCTCCGTGTTCGTCGATCAGGTTTCATGCACGAATGTAATGCTCAGTTAGGTTAAACCAGGCTCGATGAGGTAACTTATTTCCTTGCCTTTTTTCGGAACCAATATTGTTGCATCGTCCCTCTCTCAGTCGCCACCAGGATTTTCTGCAATGGTGCTCGTTTTTCCTCTCATTTCTGTGAAAATTGCTGCTCCAAATCCACCAAGTAAACCGACGTGTATATGTTTGCTGCTTTGTTTCGCGTCACGCAAGTGACAGCCAAACGTCGCAAATGAGGAGAAGAGAGGAGAGAAACGATCGGGTCTGATTGGTGAATCCGCCATTTGCGAACGGTCAGAAACACGTCCTTGTTGATACTTGGAAAGGAAGGAAAATGCATCTCTTTGTCATCTGCCACCGGTGTGGCCCTGTTGCGCGGGGACGGCGATTGTGGTTCCGTCCCGGGTTACCATGGCGACGGCTGTGAGATACCCCCCTCCCCCCTTATTTTTTTTTTTTTTACATATCTGCATGATTCACGTAGGTCACATTTTCAGGTCGGAAAATCCGGAATTCCGGATTAATCCGGAAAAATCACATCCCTGCTTCATATCAGTCTCAGGAGAACAACATGCAATGAGTCCGAGCGCATCTCTGGGGAAACTTTTTGAGAGGCGGATTTCAACCTGACTATGAATCTTGCACAAAGCACCATCACGGCGCGCGTTTCATTAATTTCTAAAATTGAGCGATAGTTTTGTCACAGTTTAAAATGCAGACGTGGTGTGGTGTCATTTGCCTGTTGAATTAGCGCTTTAAATCTAAACCGCATGAAACAGTCGTCCAAGTTCAGAAATATAGATGAGACATCATGTCGCACTGATTCTAAAATGACATTCTAAAAGAAAGACACACATAAGATTTACCTGTTTTATGATGACTTTTCTGTCGCAACTGCTGCTTCCTGAGTGGACATTTATCATCTTTAGATATTTTACTTTGGTCCGCTGGCTAAACTGAACGCGCGCCTTCAAACCTATGCGGCCACGCACGTGCACAACTTAAAGGGACACTTCACCCATTTGCATAAAGCTTTGTATAGTTAGAACCCCAGTCATGTGTTTGAATGGTCATGCATAATTTTCTCAGTTGCTGCTGAGAGAGGAGAAATACAGATTTCAGTGTTGCACTTCCTTCTTTCAATGATGTAAAAATCATCATTTTGCATCATTGAAAGAAGGAAGTCCAATATCTTTGCTGAGGGAGTGAGACTACAAACACCCATTTTCTCAGTCAAATAGGCACCAAATTCTAAATGTATGTTACATTTCGACTACAAATATGACACACTTTCAATAAAGATTAATGTTTCTACGGGTGAAATTCTCCTTTAAAGGGGACATGTAACATTTTGTACTAGGGATGCTCCGATCGATCGGCCGCCGATCGGTATCGGCCGATAATCACATTTTAGTACTCGATCGGAACTCACTAAACATGGCCGATCTCACGAACCGATCGCAATTTGATGACGCGTAAGGACGCACGTGATGCGCGTGACGTATATGATTTAGCGCCGCAGTCATGTCATCACCTGTGTGGAACTACTACGACGTTTCGAGAAATAATGAAAAGTTCGCTGTTTGCCGTGTATGTACTAAAGAAATATCACGTGGAGGAGCATCGTCCAAAGCATTTAATACGACGAACCTGATTCGGCACTTAAGAGTTAGCCACCGCGAGACATATGTCGAATATGAAAAACTGGCAAATGCAAAAGCCGCAACAGCGACTCTCACGCAGCCATCAATTACAGACGTTCTGAAAAAACAAGAACTTTACACACCAGACAGCAAGAAAGCTAAGGCTATAACTGCAAAAATAATGGAATTTGTGTGCATTGATTGTCAGCCGCTGTCAGTCACAGAAGACATTGGATTTAAACGCCTGATTACACATCTTGAACCACAATATCACATGCCAGGGCGCAAATATTTCACTGATGTAGCTCTCCCGGAGTTATACCAAAACGTCTACAGCCACATCAACACTTTACTTCATGAAAATGTGACTGCGGTGAGTTTAACAACAGACATTTGGAGCTCTAGCGTATCCCTTATGTCTATGTTGAGTTTGACGGCGCAGTGGATAACTGAAAATTTTGAAAAAAGGCAAGTGATTCTCCACTCCCAAGAATTTCCTGGTTCACACACTGCTGAGGCTTTAGTCGCTAAATACAATGACATGTTGCAGGCTTGGAACATACAAAAGGAGAAAGTGCACGTCGTGCTACGTGATAATGCAAAGAATATTGCAAAGGCTATGAGGGATTGCAATTTGAACAGCGTGCCGTGTATGGCACATACTCTTCATTTAGTGGTTCACGAGGGAGTTCTATCACAACGCGCCGTCCGTGATGCTGTGGCTATTGGCAGGCGCATTGTTGGCCATTTTAAGCATTCGCCTCAGGCATACTCCCGTTTAGGAGATATTCAAAAACAACTTGGTCAATCTCCTAAAAGGTTGCAGCAAGACATCGACACACGATGGAATAGTACATTCTATATGCTCACCTCTCTGCTGGAACAAAAACATGCTTTGATGGCATATACAGCTGACTATGACATTCCGAATCTCAATGCAACACAATGGAAATTAATTGAAAATATGGTTTCCATTCTTGCACCCTTTGAAGAGTTGACCAAAGAAATTAGTTCAATAAAATCATCTGTGGCGGACGTCATCCCATCCATAAGTGCTCTGAAACGTCTCCTTGAGAGAATTTCTGATTCTGACCATGGAGTTAAAACATCCAAACAAACACTCCTGGAAGCTGTTGTAAAAAGGTTCTCCGACATTCATAGGGAACCTGTATATGTTGTGGCTACGATCCTTGATCCAAGGTAAGTTCTTAATTAATTTTGTGGATATACTCTATGATAGATTTCATATGTTTTATAATCTGTTTAAAAAGTTTTTTTAATCCAATGATGAGATTAGGAGCATCAACGTTTAATTATCATTAATTTCACTTTTAATGTAATATTTGACATTATCTACTTATTCAGTATTAAAGCTTATTAAAGGTTATTTTTCACATTATATAGGATGATTTTATGTAGAAAACAGTTAATCACAAAAAAGACTTTAGCTGTATCTTTTTCATAGACAGGGACACACATACTTATGTGATTGTACATGTCAAGCTAAACAAAATGTGCTTTGAGTCGTGATGTAGTGTGTGAAAGTTTTCAGTGATTATAAAATTTAGCAATGATTATTGTTTCCTTCTAAAAACAAGGTACAAGGATAGATACTTTGATGATCAAACCAAACCAGAAGCACACCGACTGCTCAGCGAAGTGTTGGACGTACGAGTGAGGCGGGGACATAGCTCTGGTGAGAAGATGGTAGAAACTGTGGCCACACCAAAAACTCTTCCATCAAGTTCTTTGCAGCAGATGCATGAGGAAATTCTCAGGGACACCAGTGGTAGTGATGTTTACAGAGAGAGTGATTCGATAGCACCCGAGATAAATCTGTACCTCTCTGAGCATGTCATCCCAAGATCTGCAGAACCACTGGTGTTTTGGGAGAGTAACAAAGGTCGGTTCCCAGCTTTAGCAGAGGCAGCAAGAGTCTACCTTAGTGCTCCACCAACAAGTGTTGATAGTGAGAGGCTATTCAGTACCGCCGCACACGTTTTGGATGAAAAGAGGAATAGACTGACTTCCCAAAATGCAGAAAAACTAATATTTTTAAAGAAAAACTTGCCTTACCTAATTAGGTAGGAAGGAGCCAAAGGAGTTCTCTGCAGCTTGACAATCACATATTGAATTATATTCCTGTTAGTTTTTTTGGAGGTTAAATGTTTCTATTTATTTTCTCCTTAATCTAATACTGGACAATGTGTAATTTAACCACCAACTGCTCCAAACTGTTCTTAAGATACATCAGAGGAGCTTAAATTGTTTTAGTTTTATAAATTTTGTCCTCAGTGTTATATTGGACAATGTTTTTAGATACACAAGAATTCTTCTATTTTTAGGAGCTTATATGACTTCTTAATGACTTATGTCCTCTGTTAATTGGACAATGTTTAAGATGAACCATAATTCTCAATTTTCTGAGTTTGTTTTATAAAGTTTGTCCTCAGTGTTATATTAGACAATGTTTAAGATAAACCAGAATTCTCCTTTTTTAGGAGCTTATATGATTTTCTTAATGACTTATGTCCTCTGTTAATTGCACAATGTTTAAGATAAACCAGACTTATGCATTTATGAGATTAAATGTTTACTTTGTCTACCAAAGTCTACTTTTTATACAGTGTTTAAATAAACCTTATGGGTTGCATCAGAGTATTTGTGTAGAAATCTTTTGTGTTTTAAGGTTTCTGTTTACTTATGTCTTTATTAAAGTATCCTAATATGCATAGTGTTATGCATAAGCGCTGTTTGAAAGGTATATCAAATTGTTCAAATTTGTTCAAATTGTTCATTATTTAATACTGTTAAATCTTGGCATAACAATTACATATACATTACATAATTACACAATATTCTGTTGTATGACTTAAGCTTAAAAAAATTAAAGTAAAAAAAAAAATCGGTATCGGCATTGGTATCGGCCGATCACGATGACAAGAAATCGGCAATCGGTATCGGCTGCAAAAATCCTGATCGGAGCATCCCTATTTTGTACATATATTTTACATTTAAGCAAAAAATAGCTTGTTGTTGAACATCATTTGGCGGACCCCCTGGGGGCCGCGGACCCCTGGTTGAAGACCCATGCATTAAGGGGAACATTTTTTTAGCATTTTATTGTTACCATAGTTACAACCATAGACTTCATATACCCACCACCTCAGTTTTTAAACTAAGGGCTCTTGGGAATGACATTAAGTGGGACCTAGACTGTTATACTATGTATAATTGCAGTTTTTTCATATGTGCAGTTTGTTGTTCATATTAAGCTTAACTCATTTCACATTTACTTGTTCAATTGAAATAAAAATCATATAATAATTTCTGAACCTAGCACTGCATTTGTGTTTAAAAAATTTGTTTTTGACTTGAAACAGTTGCATATTAAGCTTAAATTTAGCTTATCCTTCTTATTTTGTTGTTTTTTGGGGGGCGTGTTAGAGTGGGATTCTGTTAGGTGGTCCTCAGAAAAAAAATGGAAGATAAAGAGGTCCTTGGGCTGAAAAAGTTTGAGAAACACTGCTTTACAACATTGTATGGCATACATGTTGTATCAGTATCCTTCATCCTCAAAAGCACTTTCTGCAGATCTGATTAGGCTTAGTTTTTACAGGTAGTTCTGAATAGGTAGAGACAAAACTATTCTAAGCACAAATATTCTAAATTTAAGTACATTCAAGTACATTGCTTGAAGTACAAGTGATTCACAGACACAGGCTGGCCAGATGATAAATACTGTATGCAGCAGATTTGTAAAATAATCTGTGTGTCAGCAGAACTGAACAACTGATTCAGATGCTGTACAGTGTAAAACGAAAGCAGAATGCACACCTAAGCTTTAAACAGAGCAAGAAACAGTGATGACAAATGTAATGTATTATTAAAAGGATACGACCTTCACGCCAGATGCTTTCTAATAAAAGAACTGCTCACTTATACTTTCTCATGATGATGGGGAACCAGGGCCAATACACAGACTGTATTTTATATGTATATTAATATTAATAAAAGCATCTAAATTCAGAAAATAAGACCTTAAAATATATTTGGCACAAATATTAAACCATGTGAAAACCTTGTATAGTATGTAATACCCGTATAATTAGTTCAAGCATATATAAAACACTGCATTTATTTAGCCTACATACTGTATGTGAGCCAGTCTGTGAAAACCCAGCTTAAGCTATTTTTTGGGCAGTTTCCCAGACAGGGATTTAGCCTAGTCTAACCTAAATGTTAGTGTTGTCTTGATCGAAAACAAACTTGCTCTGACATATCTTAAAATAAACCAGTGTGTGAGTGTTGTGTCTCAAGATGCACACTAGAAGTGCCGGGCCGGCAAAATTGCTAGCCCGGTGTCCCGGGGCTATTGTGCCTGGCAGCCGGGTTACCAAAATGCCTTCGCCCTCGCCGTTGGGCTATCTTGACTTAGCCGCGAACTCTACAGGAAGCAAGCAGTACTGTTTGTAATTGGATCTGTTGCGCATTCTTCATTCCTCACAAAAGAATAAAAGCTACCAAATGTGAAGTGAAGAGAATTGAAAAAAGGCAACAGTTTGTGACTTCGTGGAGAACTCACTCTTAAAGTGACAGTAGTCCATATTTTTCACACCGGTATAATTTTTAACATGATAAAAAATGTCATTTTGCGATATAAATGATTTAGCGATGCAATGACAGATGGTGCATTTACGTTCCCTAACGCGCACAGCATCAACACCTGAGAGCAAGAGCAGCATGTCAGCAACACGAAAAAAATTTTTTTTTCTTTATCAAATGTTGATACTTAATAATTAGACTAGGCCTATAAAACTTTAGCCTGGATAACAGACAGGGTTATAAAAAATTTTTTTTTCATTATATGACTACTCATCTCGTTTTACTTTTCAGGCATCAGCATTAAATGTAAATATACAAGTTATGAAATTGCCTTTCAACAATCTATGGTTTAACATTAGCAATTAATACACATAAACACTGCACAGTCCTCGCTGTATTCATTTTAATGTCCAGCTGCAAAAGTTCAGTTAAGAGTACTGACAGATTTTCATTTTTGGTGTGTAATGAACATTTCTGACACAAAAAGCAGCAGGCTTAAAACCCAAGACAGACTGCACTGTTTCAAAATAGTAATAAACATCCAGCTGTTAATGTTCACTTAAACAAGAAAAACTTATTTCAGTGATCACACGTGTTGACTACCGGTGCCAATGCTCTTGTGTGAACCCGTCATGAGCCCTCATGTAGGAACATAAGGGAGCTATACATGCTGGACGCCTTGCATCCTGGGATTGCACAGACTCAGTCGCAGACTCAGTAAATTCACTGTAGTGGTAGATCCGCTACTTTTCGTTATCTTTCCTGAATTTGTCAATGTCCTGTAATATACTTTCAAAACAGTGTTATAGGGCCCTAACTATAAATTAGGATTAGATGTTTAGGCTAAGAAATTAGGCAAATAAATTCTTAAATTTTAATCTAATCATGGACAACTTTTGTATTCATAGTTGCAAAATTCCCATCATTTACTGTGTATAAGATCCTTAACCTTGGTTGCTAGATGATGAATACAATAATGATGAACATAAGTTAAACCAAATGCTGATCAAACACAGGCCAAGACCAAGTTTTTGGCATGAGATTTAAGACTTTAAGAAATTTAATTCCAACAATAAAAACACTAAACTGCATTAAATAACCAAGGTGTAAATTACAGCACTAACGATTATACGGCACTAAGCAGTGTTTGTTTCCGTTGGTATAGTTTTGCTTTGTATTGTTTTAACAAATATGTCATAATTTATAAATCTAGCCTCAAATGAGTAATGCTTAATCTTTTGTCTACAAATCTCACATTGCCTAATAAAATAAATAATATTATTGAAGGACCTGCAGTTTAAAGCTGATGATAAATGTTTGCTGCAGCTCAGAAATTTTCACACCACCTTCAAGACCTCTCCTACTTCAGCTTGGACCTTACAACTACAAAAACAAAACACAGGAATGCCAGTAATGCAGGGCCACACACTGGGGCAGACCCAGACACGAGACACCTGTTATGCCACTGCCAGTTTATACAACCCCCAGTGCACACACACAACAGTTTCCAGACAACTGACAGAGAAAACCGCAAATCTTACCAGCAGCATCCATTGCGTCAATGTGCAATATATCCTGTGTTTCTTATCTCAGATTTTGCACATAGCAAGTTTGCTAAAAATCTCAGCAGCTGAAATGGCATATCAACCTGTTTCAGCTCTATATGGGAATGTTTCTTTCAGTCTTTCATATTTTAATAAACCTACAAAATCTCTTAAGAAATGGTTCTCTCCAGTCAGTTATATTAGCCATGTTATTCACATATGTATGAAGTTATCTGAGGACTTTGGTTATAGTCACACACAGGGCACTATGTTCCCTCTCCTAGTTAGTAGCACTCTACAAGTTAAAGCGGTAAGTTGAGGGAATGATTCGAACATGGACTGTAATGTTAAGCTGTCAACTGATACTGCAAGACGATAAGTGAGACGAGTTTGAGTAATGAGGTAAACAGTGGTTGGAGTCAGAGGGAGTGCACACAAATCTGACACATCAGATATCAAGTCTCAAACAAAACACTATGTAGCAGGACTGAGAAAACTCTTAATACCTAGTCCTACCTGAACACAAGTCATGCTTTCATAGTCTTTTCACTATAGAATACTTTATTATATATTGGATATATTATATATATATTTCACCTCTCCATTTCTAAGGGTTAGCCTATGGAAGATCAAGGCCAAGTTGATGGGGTCTACAATATTTTACAGACTTTCACAGCCGATGAGATCCATTTAATGCAGAACTTAAGGTTTCTATTATTAATAATAAATACATTTTCGTTTTAGATTATTACTTTATTATTAATCATTTAAATTGTTTTTTTTTATTAGATTTAACTTTAATTCCCCCTTAGAGAACAAGTACAGGGAAATTAAATGAATTGTCTACGCTCAATATACAAATTTACAAATAAAAAATGTATATCAACAACCCAACTTTTTCACTTGATATGATATTAAATGGAGCATTCCAGCACCCCAGCAGCTGAGCACACACGATGAGTGATGATGAGTTTGCCTGTTGCTCAGGATGATGTCAGTGTCAAGCTCCGTGTCAACACACACTATCGAAATAAAGCTAACCCATACAGTCATCACAACACGAGCTACTTGATTAGTTAAAGACTCGTTTCATTGTTTTATACGTCCTGTTTTTATCGAGCCAGTGGTCGGTTGCACTTGACAGTGACAGACACTCCCGCTCGCGCTGTCAAGTGCACCCGACCGTTGAATCGAGCGAAACAAAACAACGTACCAAGTCGATTCTTCAGTTTTCACAAAAACTTCTTCAGACTTTGTACCTTATGAGTAAACATTCTGTATTTATATTCTTAAAGAACGACACGGATGTTTGTTTTGTGATTCCTAAAAATAAATAAGGTGTTATTACTTACTCGGGATGTGTATCGTGTTTTGAAAGTCCAGTAAAGACACTTTGGACTTCTTAGAGTCTTGAGGAGCCGCTCCCGAGGAAACCTTATCCCAAATTGGCCTTAAAAGACTAAAACTAATAAATATGAGTAAAATATTCCAGATTTTGAAAAGGTCCTTATGTCCAAAATGTTTTTCTTTCAGGGCGAAACGCCTCGTACAATCTGCGTTATGCGAGACAGGCGGCCGGAAGTAATCCTCGTCTTGATTGGACAATGCAGGAAAATAGGGCGGGACCAACGTGTATTCCTAAAACACAACTGGTTGTTATATAATCAATCATATGCCACACCTGCCTTCCTCTCTGCGAAATTATGGTTTATTATAGGAGTTCTTCAGAGAGAGAGAGCGTGCCTGTGTTCAAACATTATAAAGGCACTTTCCATTGTTGCTTTGAACAATGCTCAGTGGCGAGTTGTAATTTTAAGGGATGAATGAACAGTTGTTCATGAGTTCATCTGATACAACACCTGCCATTCCTGTTTAGCGAACATGATCGCCAGGTTTTTTCCCAATTGAATATATCTAGTAAGCTTACTTGATCGGTCTAGACATGCTAGTCCTCGTTATTTCAGTGGTTCAGTGAAACTTACAACGCAGACTGGTTTGACAAGTTACATAAACGCACATACAAAACACCACAGTTGCAGCTGAGATTTAGTCTATAGAACTGAAATGGAAGAAAGAAAGAAAGAAAGAAAGAAAGAAAGAAAGAAAGAAAGAAAGAAAGAAAGAAAGAAAGAAAGAAAGAAAGAAAGAGAAAACAATACAAAGCAGTTTATTTAAAGACAGTGATCAGTGACAGTGAACTTTTTTTAATTCTGGCATTCAGACAGAAACCAACACTCAAATATGAGCAAAACAATCACAGAGTAACACCTGAGTTCCACCCAAATAAATATTACTAAAGCACCATCTCGTGGTCAAAACATGAATATAAATGACATTGCATGTGATACTTTCACCAGTCAACAATTCGTAATAATAATAATTATAACTTTTTTGATTATAATGTAACAACAAAAGCAAACGTTGAATTATTTCATATTTTCATTACTTTTGAGATTAACTACAAAACCTCAAAATTTGGTTATTCAGTGATGTACATGTGACTATACTGTTTTACATTATTAGGTTTTCAAATAATATGTTTAAATCTTGCATTGCACTTCTTCTGTAACTGTAGGCCGTAAATGTGCGCAGTACATAATAGACAAAAAGAGACAGGAGGAAAATATATATTATAAAATGACACAACATTGCACTGCACAAAAAAGTGAAGATATTACATATGAAGTAAATATGAGGCGCATATAAAAGACAATATTGCACATGGTTAAGAGTAAATATGGTACACCTGTGATACACATTGCAAAAGGTAAGAGTAGATATGATATACATCTAATACACATATTGCACTAAGTGAGTGTAAATAAGATACACATATGATACACATATTGCACAAGGTAAATATGATACACATATAATGCACAGAGTAAGATGGAGTGGGTCAGTGCATGGTATATTTAGTGCATGTGAGTGTTCAGTGTGATTATAGCTCTGGGAAAGAAGCTGTCCTTGACGTGTGATGACACCTATGGGGTTTTGACAAACAAAAGCTCATTTCAAGATTCACTGGTAATAGTATATACTACAATCATGTGACTTTCAATGGCACTTTTGATCAGGTGACTGAGTACAGTTAAAACAGATTCTGGTAAATGTGTGTAAAAATACACCATCGGTGCTCACATGAGTTCAAATAAAAGAGGATAGACATTCAGACAATCGATATGCTGATGCACCTGCTTCTATTGTTAGCAAACACCGGGCGCTGTATTGAGGTATTGTTCTTTTTCTTCTTTTTTTTCTTTTTTTTTGAGGTATTGTTTATTTAGAAAGTTAACCACAGAAGTGTATATTTCCTCAACAGTGTATTTGTGTGCCATTTGTACAGGGTTTTCCATGCAAATTCTTGTATCTAGCCAATTATTGTATAAGTTGCAGGCATGGACTGTTTTTGGTAAGCTCATAATGAATTTACACATTTTTCTATAATGCTTATCAAAGTATGGTTTAAGTTTGGTTGGGTGACTTTAACATATTACTTCATCTGTTGTAAGATTGGCTATGTTTTATTATATCTGTTTAACCTCACATAAAATAAATGCACATAAAATCTGTAATGCTGCCATGACCAGAATTCTATCAAAGTAAAGTTATGAATAAACAACTAAAAATTTGAAACGTTTTAGTCCCGTCCTTTCGATAAACACCATGAGGTATTATATTGCAAAAAAACAGAAAAAAAATATTATGGATAAAATAGGACTGTCATCAGCAAACTCTCTGGTTACTTCTGTGAAATACCAACATTAAGTCATTCCTGGAACTAGGACAAAACCTAATACCTTTTGGTAACTATATCTTTGGCCTAAAACAGCACAACAAAGGGACAAAACCGATAATGAATAGCTTGGATAAAAGTGGTTAGAATTGTGGAATGACTTTAGACTTTAATGCAATTGAAAATATACAGTATGATCTGTCTACTCACACTATCAATCTGATTATTCAGAAAACCACAAAATTTGCAATGACTATTCCACAAATACTCAACCAAATTGTCTACAGCTGCTGTTGTTGCTGCAAATAAACTAGGTACATGGTATTGATGACATTATTTTTTAACAATGTTCCGGTTGCTAACTTGCTAATACCTTTAAAAAGTGCGCGTGCAGAATTTCCCAGATTCACTTTGATCAGTGACTCATACTGCATCGAGACTGTAGTCAATTTAGGGAAAGTGCACTCGCTAAACATTTCCAGCAGATGTCAGTATTAAGTTAAAATTTAATCTGCACGAAAACACAATTTTTAGAAATGACCATACAATTTGTTTGTGAATACTTTAAGCATTGTTGAATTGTAATTGTTGCTTTGATTTTATTTGTTTAATTTTGTTTGTCTCAGCAACCTTTTTTAAACTTTTAGGTAAAAATCATTATATATCATTACTTCCGTTGAAACAAAATGATCACAAATATCTGTGGTTCTCAAGCTGGGGTGAGGCAGGTGGCGCCAGAGAGGCATCATCACGCTGATCATGGCCGTTTCTCAAACGGAAAGCTGCATCCTCCGGAGGTCGCATTTGTAGGGTGCATACGTCATTAAGACTTATTTCAGAATATTAACAATTTTAAAGTTTAATATTATTTTTAGTTAATCGTAAATTGTTGTAATATGCTTATGCCTTGCGAATATAACGCTCAGTTAATTTAAATAAACCAGTTTCGATGACGTATGCATCCGGCATATGCGACCTGGGGAGGATGTAGCCTTCCGTTGCACTTGCCGAAATTGCCCGAGTTTTGCCGAAGTGAGACCTGCATTAACCGGATCGAGGTGTGTGATGCAGCCTGAGCTTCGCTCTGCTGTAGATAGGGGCAGAGTTTGGTGTGCGAGTGGGAGATGGACCGAGGGCGCTCTTCCGACTAGCAGAGGCGGAGAGCGACTCCAATAGCCAGAGCTATTGAAATAATATACGCGATCGGGTCGTCGACAGCCCACTCCAAAACAAAAATTAGTCGCCCATCTTTCACATCTGCTTCACACACACTAACACGGCATTGATGGTAATGTATGCAAGGAAACAACCGAGACTCGGCGATGGGTAAACAGCTTTATTTTCTACTTCGATTTTCCTCCTTTTCCTTCTCCGCTTTGACAATCCGCCATTTTTAGCCAAACCAAAATAAGTAAAAACTTAAGGAAGCTGATTTAGCTGTTGCAATATCTGTTACTGCTTATTAACTCTTGTTTAATTGTTCCTGTCTCCTTTTCTTGTTTTGTTTTGTAGGTGCACCGACCGAAGGGATTCTCAGCCCTATCAGGTAGATGTGAGATAAATAAGATTATAAGGGGGTAAATCTAGCGCAGGCTTTTGAAGTAGTTTAGGCCTCTGTGCGAAAAACACACGGAAAAGTGCCTCGTTCAAATCGGGCTCGAATGAAAATGACACACAAATTGAGTTATTACGTTAAAAACACAGATGTGTGTTGGCAAAACTCTCAATGACCGTCGAAACGATTATGTTGTAAGTTAGCTCTGAGGCGCTAGCGACTTTATCAGGCTAACGTTAGCTCGCTAGCAGCTAAACCAGGGCCGAATGCAACGGTGATTTAAAGCACAAATAGTAATATAAAAACACCAGCCTTAGTCAATAATTCAAAATTAAAGATGTGCTTTTTGTTAAAACATTTAAAGGCGCGCATAACATTGAAATGTTGTTTATAAACAATCGAGGTAACGTTCCAGTTCAGTTACTGCCGAGTTCAACCAAATCCCAATTAAACGCAAGTAATCTTGGTTAACTCATCCAAGGAATGCTATTTTTATATATAGAAGAGGTTATGGTAAGCTTTAATGCGTTTACATCAATTGTGCAAAGGCGTACAAAATGTGTCAAATCACAAACGTGATTATAATTTAAACCATTGTACTGTGTGTTCTTGTGTACACTGCAGTAAACTGAAATTGAAATGCATTAGATGTGAGACTAAACGTGCATTAGAGGTAAATGTAGGGATCGTTATATCTTGACAGGCTCTCAAGTACTCCTCCAAGAGCCACCCCGACCACAGGCACGAGAAGATGCGTGACAGCAACGACGCAACCCCACCGTGCAAGATGCTGCGACGATCAGACAGCCCAGAAAACAAGCACACGGACAGCCATGGCAAAGCAAAAGCCACCCATCCACACAGGGGGAGAGACCGAGAAGGAGGTAAGACGGCAGACCAGTAGACAGTGAATATTTGATAAGATCCCAGTCTTAATATAGCTATAATGATAATTATTTTTACTTGGATAGATAGATTTACTTAATGTCATGTTTTATATATGTTTAGTGGATTGTTTATTAGTTGGATTTAAATGGGCATTATCCCAGAAGTCTTGGGGATTTATCACTTTGTAACTAAACCTGTTATTGAAGGAAAAACAGCATCATGCAGTTTTAAAATGTAGGCCCTACATTCATTAGCTTCCATGCATTCTTGCTTTATGATTGATGCTGTTGCAGACATGAGAATCTAAGACTTATGAACACCATCAAATTATTTCTTGGGACAGTGAGGTTTTTCAGGTTTTACCATGATAATTTTTAGAAAGAAGAACTTTATTATTTTTTGTTATGATTTTACATTTGAAGAATATATCCATCATTTGACAAAAGTTAGAAAGAACAACAAAACTCACAGAATGAAGCAAGCCTTATTTATCTGGTCCTAAAAAAAGCACTGAAGTGAGTTGTTCACAATTCTGTCCAAATTTGACTGCCTGTGCTATGTTGTGTACGAATTTTTGAAAATATTGTGGTATCCATATAAATCTATATTGCTTATCTATCTTGCAAGATCCCCACTATTTCATTGTCATGAAAAACTGTAAAATTTACATTACAAGTAAGCTAGAACAGCAAAAAAGACCACCCAAACTATCTTGCGTTTGTGCATTGAGTCCTTTTCCAACCCCTCATCTGTTTGCCAAGAGTGCTTGCAACTAGGGCTGTGCAAAAAATCGACTGTGATTCTCATGCGTGTTTCATCAGTAAAGCCGGTTCCTTGATTAGAAATAAATCGCCATACTTGCTTTCAGATGGAGCGGCATATACTACACAGAGCTGTAGTTCACTGCGAAGCTAGGCAAAATTGCATAGATTAATTAGTCGATTTTCCTAGATTGTGAACTGGATTTTGCCTAGCTTCTCTGTGGCTATGTTTACATGCTCAAAATTTTGTCAATCCGACTGAATTTAATAAGATTAAAGGTAACCACGATACAGTTTACATGCACCCTAAACATTGCAATTTGATTAAAATGTTTGTTTACACGTACATTCTATAGAATCCGAACCGAACGTCTGCGCAAGCACACAGCCAGGGCTGCCATATTTGCGTACCAGAACCATCCCAAATGGGCATTCAAAACTAGCCCAAAAGCATCCCAATGACTATTCACAGCCTAAATACCAATAACTAATGAACGAAATCCTTTCATCTTTAACTCGCAGACATAAAACAACTGGTGGAAACAGTTTAAACAGTAGCTCAAATCTAAACTCGAAAAAAGCAGAGGACTTTGCAAGGCAAAGAATTTCGTCGAGTTCACGTGTTATCTCTGGATTAAAGTCAAAGCGGTGTTTGAGAAAGTTTTTCTTGAGAAGTTTTCAGACATGGGTAATGAAAACACACTTTTCAAAAGTCACAATGCTATTTTATTGCTTTAAGTATCCCAATGTTTTAAAGGAGCATTTCACCCATAGAAACAATAATCTTTAATGAAAGTGTGTCATATTTGTAGTGGAAATGTAACATACATTAAGAATTTGGTGCCTGTCTGACCGAGAAAAGGGGTGTTTGTAGTCTCACCCCCTCAACAAAGATATTGGACTTCCTTCTTTCAATGATGCAAAATGATGATTTTTACATCATTGAAAGAAGGAAGTGCAACACTGAAATCCGTATTTCTCCTGTCTCAGCGGCAACTGAGGAAATGATGCACAACCATTCAAAAACATGACTGGAGTTCTAACTATACAAAGCTTAATGCAAATGGGTGAAGTGGCCCTTTAAGAGTAAACACAAACCCGGCAGAATGTACATCGCGTGACCCCAGTAACCTTACCTTAATAATGCGTGATGCCACTGCCTTGCTATTGCGTGTTTCTGTGATGAAAATCATGTAATATAAGAGTTTAATATAAGACATGAACTTGGGCACAAATGTTCTGCATGTGCACAAGGTATTTTTGCATCTAATTGAGAAAATACTATGATTCACACGTTTACATGCATACTTTTCTCCTGCGGATCGGATCCCAGATCGGAGTACAGCACCCCCTTCAATACGATCAAAATTTGCATCCGATCGTCCTCAATCGTATTGATTAAGGTGTTTACATGAAGGCTTTTCAATACGATTGAGCCATCAATATGATAACAAACAGATTATTTGGTTGCATGTAAATGTACCTTGTGAAATACGGCTCTGTGTAGTAAATGCCGCTCCATCTGAAAGCAGGTGATGGTGATTTACTACTAATCAAGGAACCGACTTTACAGATGAAACACGCATGAGAATCGCAAGCGATTATTATTATTTTTTTGCACAGCCCTACTTGCAACATCGTGTGGCTGGCAGTAGGTTAATTTTCATTGAACCAGACCTGTCAATCAATTTTGAATGCACATTTTAGCGGTTACCTTGGTGTCATTGTCAGATAACAAATGATAGTAAATGGAGCAGTGGGCCAAATTGGTTGCGAGGCCAGGGTTTGTTTCTGAATGAATGGTGCATGCAAGACTGCAGACTGCACAAACGTTGGTGCCAATCGGGTCTAATCTTCTTGGGTTTGCTGGGGTCAGGTCTGTCTTTTTTTTAAGCACCTCCGGTTCAGGTAACAAGGGATTGTGGTCTTTCGTGTCGTGTCAAGTACTTTCTTTGTTCACGAGAAGACCTCAAAAATGAAATTCCTTAAGAAACCTCATTCTTACAAGATTTTAGTAGATGGCATAAAGTTAGGAGGTGTAATGTGTGCATCACTAGTGTCAATTAATGGAACTGTAAAAATAATGTCCATTTTGAACCGATCCATTAACACTTCGTGACCGTGTCTCACATGTTTTTTTTTTGTTGAGAAAAATTTAATGCTAAAAATATTCCTCCACTTTTAGACTTTATCAACATGCAGTAACGCACATTGTCATAATTTATGTATGTAAAAATCCAGAAACTTAAAATCCGTATTTATAAAAATACACACTTTACCTATAATGTACTGAAGTTTCTTCAATGATTAATTAATGTTTGGATCACATTTTTATAATCTTCTTAACTGTCTTTCTCAACGTTTTCTTCATGTTCACATGTCTTGTAAAAGTTAAACACCGCAAATGGAAGTAAGCGTAAAGTAATGCATAAAAGTCTTCTCTCGATTCATGCAGTTGTCGGAGAAACTGATAAATTAAAAACTTGCTACAATTACAGGTTCTGCAGTCATCAGGAAAGAATAGGATATCTTTTGAATGACTAGGTGGACTGTAGGCAGTGTTGTCACTGACTGCAAGAAACCTGACAAATATTTGAAACCTATGTAGTTTTCTTAGTGGCCGGTTTATTGATTTGCAGTATTAACACATTAAAACAACTTTCTATAATTAACAGATTTTTGATAGTCATCTGCTTATTTTGTGAATCTAAATGCACTCATTGAGGCTTATCTGAAATTAAATAATATAAGCTGTGCACAAAAACAATGAATCTACATTAGCTACGTACTAATGCACTATTATAAAACTTATTATAAAATTACTTTTTAAATTAGCATTTTATAAATCCTTTTTAAAAATCTTTACATCCACCATTTTAATTTAACCAGGGATGCAAACTTGTCACCTGTCAACTGGCTTTGGTTTTTAGTACAACATTGCTCATACAATCACACCTAATGTTGTTGTACAGCGCTACCTCCATTGTGCAAATTATACTTTGTTGATAAAGGTGCAGTTTTTAAATGTACATCTGTCAGTATTATTACAGGTGTCCTGTGCAAATAGTATAGTATATGAGTTTAACAGTTGCTCATTCATATTCATACATACTGTATTAGAGCTGTGACTGTAAGCTGCTGTATGAACAGAGCATATCCTTACAACTTAAAGTAAATGTCATTGTCTACTATTTATACTTTTACCAGGCCCTGGACTATCCATTTATGTGTACTAAATATGAAATACAAATTTTCAATAATAATTATACTATTTTTATACGTTTATATTAGGGCTGTTCCGAATACCATTTTTTGAGCTTCGAAGCTCTAGTAGAAATCAAATCGAATATTCGAAGCTTCAGAAAGAGGGGCTGAACATTTTTCTCTTTAATAAAGGCAGGAATCTCTGTGTATGTTTCTGTCTATATACAGTTTTATTATGTGGCGGATGTGTTGCTGCGGACCCAAGGGAGTGTAGTGCCTTTTTTCGTGCAATATGGA
The DNA here is from genome assembly GCF_030506205.2 of Paramisgurnus dabryanus. Classification (NCBI taxonomy): domain Eukaryota; kingdom Metazoa; phylum Chordata; class Actinopteri; order Cypriniformes; family Cobitidae; genus Paramisgurnus; species Paramisgurnus dabryanus. The sequence goes on along the minus strand of NC_133337.1, from coordinate 54,136,134 downwards.
CATGTGACACGTTTAGAATTAATAAACTTTAAAAATACTACAGAACAGCACAAGCCGGAAGCGGCGTGCCTGTCACGCGTCCTGCTAGAACAGCATTACTGAAACAAAACACCTTTTAATAAGGTAGCCTAACATTTTTCTAACAACAAACATTCCCGTATCAGAAATTAGCAGCACAGTAATTACTGACAACGTAAAGGGTATGCTATTTAAATAAAGCAACGAAAATAAATGAACGAAGTTCAACAAACTGTAATAAAACGGTAGCATACTTTCAAAATCAAATTTATTTATAACACTTACACCATCCAATATGTTTTTTTTTCATCCGTAGAACAATAAAGAAGATATTTTGCAGAAACCCCAGTGCTCTGTCATGCAAGTCAACCGATCCGCACACTTTAAGAGCTAAAGCATATATATCCAATACAAAAGTCATCCCCCATAATTCCGTGTGACACATTGATGCCTTGTGAAGCAAATCAATCAGTTTTTGCAAGAAACAAAGTTATTTACAACACTATTTGCGTGAATGCCAAAGCAGGAAGCGCGCTTTACCTTCGATGCGATCTCTTCTACTGGTGGCGTTTGGTGGATGTTGGCTATGAATGTTGGTCTCTCTGCGCCACCTACAGAGCGGGAGCGTGAAGCGCACTTCCTTCTTGGCAAAAGCTCTGCATTAACGCTGAAAAATATTTATATATATATATATGCGAATCTCAAAACTGAAAATCGAATGTCAACCCACGGAACGAATATTCGAATATTCAAATTTTCTGGTCCAGCCCTAGTTTATATATATATAAGCCAGAGGTTGCGTTAGATTTTTACATTCACCATCATTTTGAAGGACAGTCGTAAAAATTCGATCATTATCCATCATTTCATATTTTAATGATAATAATTAATAGCTTTCACATGTTCATTTTTAATCCTGAACTTACAATACAAGCATGTCAATTGAAACTGTGTATTTATTTGTGAAGAGAACAGATGAACAGAGAACGTGTATCACTTTACATGTTCAACTTGAAGCAATAGTTTTTTTCCACAGTGACAGCACAGTAAAACACGCAGACAAATATGAACTAAGAAAATTACAAAATACTATTGCGATTCTTATATCATCAAATGTGTAAAAATCTGAATTGAACTAAACTCAAATCAATTTCTCTACGACACTTTAATGAATCTGAAACCGTCTTGTGCTTGTTCTTTGTGTAATAAATGCATCAAGGCAGATTAATGCAGACTTTATTGTCATTAGATATTGTGTGTGTACCTCAGACAGACAACGTCTTGTTAGAGTTGTAGTTTTGTTCTGGAGATTGATCGTGTGCTCTTCCATGGAATGTGTTAAACCTCAGCAGCGCTGCGCAGATGTGTTAGCTGATGACATCAGAGTTTTGCGAGAAAGTTTCGAGACCAGTGCTTACTAATAGCGGTTTCGCATAACTTCACATAGATCAGTCTATGCCAAGTGTAATCTGTCAAAATGATGGATGGGTCTCAGATTTTTCCATAAAAAAAACTTATGATGACACACACACACGGTTATTTATATGTTCAACTTAAGCTCGCATCTCACCCCTTAAGAGTTTGCATCCCTGTTTAATAGGTCTGCTATTTTAGATAAAGTATTTCACATCTCCTATTGAAGTGTTGATGAAAGTTTAGCAGTGTAATTGTTATCTACTTCTGGCTATTATATTGTGTATGTCTTTGCTTAATTGACTTCTGTCATTACATTCAAAAACCAAGATAAACATTGTTAAACAAGATTGTTATTATCAATGAATAAGTTTTTTCATGTGTCATGAGGCAAACCCAAAACAGGTTTTCTGGTTCCTCCACACCCATCAATGAGGCCTTCAAACACAGAGTTATATAATAATAATAACTCCTTGAAGAACAATAGGGTCCTCACACCTCGGTGTGCTCGGGCCCTAATAAACATTTATTTTAAACCTGCTTTTCTAACCTACTCTCTTCATTCATTCATTCATTCATTCAAGCTTTTTTACTATTTTAAATGTGCAAATGCGGACTACCTAGGGCACAAAATAAAACATTTAGCTAGGTGGACAGCAGAAAGAGTTTACCTATCGTCAGTGAATGCACTTGCAGCAATCAATATAGACTTGTTCTCCCACTTAAGTTTCATTTATAGTCGTGCGTAAGTTCTATGCCGTAGGCTGTTTGTAGCTTTGCATAGTCTGATGTGCACATTGCCAAAAATGTAACAACACATTTGTTCTACATGGACCACAAGCGCTGTGATTGGTCCACTAGGACCCCTCCCGCCAGGTCAAATTCCTTTAAAGGCGTTCCGCTTGCGAACAAGAACAAAGATGGGCCAAGTTGAGGAGCGATTTAACTCAAACTGCAGCAACTGTCACCGTTTATATACTTTTTCTGGACAAGCTGCTGCTTTGGCGCTTGTGCTGCCACTGTAGGTTACACATGTGAATACTGAGTACCAGCAGTCTTTATGTGTGTTTGCACATCAATGCGGACAATGACGCAGAAGTATATATGATAGCCGAAGCGTAGGCTATGGATGAATTGAATACACAACTGATCAATGCAGTGTTATGTGTTTTTATCCTGAATGCAAAGGAAACCATTGGTGCACTTTTTACTAAAGCATTGCTCATCTGATGAGTGTAGTTTTCCCTCACGCAAGGTGTCTTTATTTATTTACTCGCCTGACACCTCTTTCTCCGAGGCATCGAGAACTGTCTGTACCTTAAGGTCTGTCTGCAGCCTGATCTTGCTATAGCTGAGATGGCCCTATGAGGATTTGTGGTTTGGCAATGGCTGATTGCACAGCTTTTTTATGTCTTGACTTTTCTTGTAACATTTTCACCCAAAATAAGTTTTATAAAATGTATATTTTGAGCAATAACTCTTTCTGAAAAAGTGTTCTGTTGTTAGAGATTGGTTGCGACGAGTGTCTGGTCTTCCAGACACTTCCACACCCCTCAGAAAACACTTTAGATTGTTATTTTGACAAAGCCAGCCTTTCTTTAAATAGCCTTTAAGACAGCCCATCGACTGTCTGGTTTGAAAATATGAAGTTTTGCTCATCTCCCAACTCAAATGACATTTTAATGTATCATCAAAGACCCACCAATCGAGGAGCAATTATCGAGTGGGTCATACTATCCTATCGTTCTGGAATATTAGTTTGGGCTGTTGATGCTCATTCAGCCGGTCGTCAGTTTTAATCCAGTAGACGTTTGTTTTTCATGAGTAATCTTTATTTTTAGCTAGTATCTGATTAATGAGTGTGCCGAATATATGGTGAAGAGCGTGGCTCTGGTGTATTATAAAATCATTACGCTGTTCTTCATGTCTGCCCAGCTCTGCTGATTATTAGGTTTTTGTCAGAATGAATAATAACAATGAGCATTTGTAATCTGTCTGCTTTATCTTTCAAACTGCCGTATGACCTTTCCTTTTGAGCTGATGTGGTTCCATTATAAAGAAATAAACGTATTGGATATTTAGCTAAGTGTTTCAGTTTTCATGTAGTTTATATACCCTTGTGGGTGATTATATAATTGCAGGCATATTTTGTGTCTAAATTCATTATTCAGTATTTTTTTATTATTTTAATAATTTCAGTGATTCCCATACATTTGTTTATTTGTTTTATCCACAAATAGATTTTGCACAATTATTTTACTACCTCTGTCTTACATGACAGGTTCTGTACAAACACCTGTACCATAATTCGCCAAGCCATATTTTTTTCTGGTGACAGTATTAAATATGAATCTATTTTGATGTATTACTTCTGAAAACGAATATTGTGTTCCTTTCTTTCAGGGACCAGTATATCCCCTCAAGAGAACTCCCATAACCACAGCTCTCTGCACAGCTCCAACTCTCATTCAAATCCCAACAAATCATCAGATGCGGTAAGTGCCATTATGCCTTAGAGACCTTGTTCCTGCACCAGCTTAAGAGAGGCAGATATTAGCACATGCAAAGTAGATTAGATATATCATTATAGTTGCAAAACATCCTTAATGGAAGATGTCTTTTTTTAGAAATGGAATATAGAAAAGTTTGATTAGACTTGTGGGTTCATAATTGTGGCCCTGCCTGTGAAAGCCCAGATTGTCATTCTCACAAATTATTAGATTGATTGAGACTTAAACCTGGGTTTCATGACATGGCCACATTTGTCTAAGACAGGAGTAGTATGTTATGCAATAGTATGCAGAATGCAGTATTTACACTACACACAGCATGCAAATTTTCTGTATGACCAATGGAGGCACAATATCGCCCCAGCATCGATATCGCAATATGCATAGCCACAATGGTCACATTGCAGAACATGCAAGTTTTTTTTTTACCAAAAGGAAAACTTTTTTGGATGCCTTTGCAAGTGTTGCACTATTTAAGACGAATGAAAGAGAGGAAATCACAGATTCAATAACATTAAACTTTGAAAAAAAAAGTTACCATTTAATACGTTTCCAAAGTTTGTGACATTTGAATGTAGGGCCCTATAAAATCAGTTTTATTTTTTTCCCATATTCCGTTTTCTTTTTTCCAAATTCCGTTTTGTCCGTTTTAATTTTAGCAAATTCCGTTTTGTTTGTTTTAATATTTGGCAAAAATGTTTTTACCCTTTACTGTTATTTTAGTCGTAAAAAGAGTGTGTCTTTAATGTTAATGATTAAAATGAACACACATACAATAGGAATGACTTTAAATTTATTGAGGTAACATTTTTTTCACATTCCCTGTTTGAAACGCACGCACACACATAAACATTTACTCAATTCAATGCATTGTGTAGTGTTGTTGCACAAGGCTACGCGTGTCAAAGCAGTGGTGCCTTCAGAAGTGCCTTAAACACATTGGTCCAGCTTAACGCGATCCATATTTTAAATACAATCGCTTGAAATGAAACTTTACAAACATACACATGATTATTACTTACTGATCTGACTTTGGCCAGCATGAACGCGCAGCTCTCTGCACGTGCAAGCAAAAGAGAGACAGAGAGTGGTCTTGATGCAGATGATTATATTTTAAACGCAAGGAATAGTTTGCCTCAGCTCGCTTGAATAGTATAAAACTGAACAAATATATGAGGATTTGTGTTCAATTGAACCGAGCAGAAATCCTGCGACATACCACCCTCACTACCTTCCGCGATACTCTTGTGGCATACTGAATGCCCTTTGCCCCCCGCTGCCCTGACCAGGCAGCACAAAAGCATTTAGCTTCTCATACTCCATGGAAGTAAACATTGTCTTACCTTAGCAGCATTCTCCTTTGTAAGTTGCCTGGCATTTGTGCATACAATCCATGTCCATATTATTCCTGTGTAAGAGCTTAATCCACTCTTTATTTCAGATTCTTTGTGCTGTCACTGTGAAGGGTGACTTTTTAATCTTGAGTCAGCTTACTTAATTGAACTATAATAATGATTCATTCAGTGCAATGGGCTTGACATTAGCATTGCTTATTTGCTACCATCTCTATGCTCTCTGAGCAAACGTTTTGGATATAAAAAAAATGTAATTCATAAAAAAATGGGAGAAAGAAAGTGTAGCACGTGGACGTGACTTTCAAAACAGGAGCCAGTTGTCATTCGCCATAGAAACAGAGGAGTGTTGAGACTGGACATGCGCTGTAACGCTGACTGACTCTGATCACAGCCAGTTGTGCCGGTGTTTACTTCCTGTTACTCTTAAAGAAGATAAGATGAGCACTATCTAGCCTAGCAGTCAGGATGTAAACTAAAAGCGAAACAAATGCCATGAAACTTGTATGATAAAAACCCAATACAGCATTTTTGAGAATCTATACATTATCGGGAAACATAATATCCCGATACCCATGTGTATCGATATTTTCTTACATCCCTAATGGGAAAATCATACTGAAGTCAAAACACATTTAAAAGAAAACATTATACTTACGAATTAGCAATTTTTTTATTTTGGCTAAAATGAGTGCTCTAGGATTTTATATGCCTTTTTTGGATCAAACAAAATTATCCCTGGCAGAAAAGGTGCTTTACTGTTAAACGTGTTATCTGGTGGTGTGTCAACTCTCCTGTGTGCAGACCATCTGTCCCCTATGCTGTAGATATCAACTCTTCTGGGATATGCTAGGCTCTGCTTACCTTTACCAGAATAGAGAGGGAAGGTTTGGCGCTTTTGCCCAATTCAACTATTATAGCATATCTTAAAGGTTTGGAACATCAAAAAATTATACGGTAAATATTGAAAATAATTTCTAATGTTTAACATGGTGCAATACAGTATTATTTGTAAGACCAGGACTTAGTAATCAGTAAAGCCAAATTGGATTGAATTCCAATCTAAAAACGTTAGACGTTGTGCCAAACCACAGTCAGGTTGAGGAATCATTTTATGAACCGTACTAATTTTAACAGACCTGATAAATTATCCATGTCAGTGTGCCATAAGCTCTTTTTATAAATCCAAGATAAGTTTTGTGAATCAGCATAACCTTTTAATATCTTTGATGTTTAAACAATATAGGAACCAAACTGAAATCTCTGTCCTTGTGCCATTTGTTCCAATTTGTATTTATTACAGAAAGTATTAAAAAAGCGACAAAAGTACTTTGTTCCCACTACACAGTTCAGTACTTTGTTCCCACTACACAGTTCATTGATTAAATCCGAGTGATATTTTGGTGCATTTTTTTCTGCAGGGATGGTGTGTTGTGCTATAAGTGTCAAGTTAGCACTTTATTTTCAACTACTTTAAAAAGCTGCCAGCCAACTTCTGAAATATATGAGAATGCACTTCATTTTAACACTCCTCCACTTCATACTCAAACTGAACTCATTTAAAGAATCATTTAATATATTTACGATTTATAATGTGATTATTATTTACATAACTATACCTACATAAATGTGCCAAAATTCATGTCTAAATATATATTAAATTAAATAAAAAACAAGAATCAATATTTTTATGCATTAACATCCCATGTCAAAATTAAAATGTATTGCAGTAGCAATGCTGACATTGCGGGCACGCGCCTCAAATTTCTGGGTCGAACTTCTGGGTTTCAACCGGCTTGTTACTTTAAGATGCGTGTAATGCAATATCCACCTCTCGCCTCATGGTTGTAGTATTTTTTTTTTTACTGAATACTACAATACGTGAAGAGGAACCACCGGAAGCGTTTGATATTTTGAGCTTTCAGTCCTGAGGTGTTTTTATTTTACAGCAAATGTTTGAAAATTTGTGTCACTTTCAACTTGTCGGTGTGCTTCCGCAAGATTCTGGCACATCTGAAAGGTAGGGGTAACAAAATGTATATCTTTTATCTTGGTACTGATGAAATTTCATCGTAACCTATGGAGGATAAGGTATTTAAATGAATCCCAGAAATTTGGTAGTCACATTTGTGGTGGTAGATTAACGAACATCCTGTCAGAACATCAGAACTGCAGGCATCGTTCTAAAAAACATGGGTCTGAGTCTGAATATGACAAACTAATTCCAACTAAAACAGTAAATGTTCATGATTTAATTTGTAAGAACTAACAAAATTTGACCGTCTGTTAAAATTTCATGCAAATATCTGATGAAATGAGGAAGTCACAAGCAAAAACATGTGAATAGCAGCATTTTCAGTCACACACCTTCCATTGATATCCATATATAACTTTTTCTCTGATTTCTAATATTAAAATTATAATTACTTTCCCAATCCTCAATGGATTCTTACAATTCAGGTATCTTTGTAAATGGGAATGTCTGCTCTGTCTAGTTATGTGATAAATTTTGAGCTTTGGGGTTTTTGAAAATGTTGTCATCATACCTAATTGCAGTAATGATTATATTACACTGCTCTAATCCTGTATGCAAAGACTTTTAAGATGTCTTCAGGCGAAATGTATTTTTTCCATCTCTGCAATATGCAAAAAAACATAAAATATTTACAATAGTACGACAAAATATTTCTCTCTGTGATTTTGTGGCAGGACTGCCTGCTTGTTCGGCCATAGGTTCATCTGGGGAATGTTCGGAGAACAGTCATGGTTGAGATTTGTTCGTTATTTTTGCAATTCCTTTTTTTAATGCTAGTGACTAGTCAATTACAAACTTGTGTCAATGATTGTTAACTGTCTGAAACTGGTGCTAGGCTTTAAAAGTCAGACTGCTTGTAGGCTTCAGGTGGATTACATAGACATCATGCAGGGGCGATGTGCAGATATCTGGCTCATCAAAAATTACACATGCTTGCATCAGGATTCAAGTCTCTTTCTCTCTTACTCGCACTGCACGTGTCTCTCTCTCTCTCTCTCTCTCTCTCTCTCTCTCTCTCTCTCTCTCTCTCTCTCTCTCTCTCTCTCTCTCTCTCTCTCACTCACACACACACACACACACACACACACATTCACCATCACTCTCTCATGCTTCCTTTACCTGTTACTCGTCACATGTATTATTTATTTTACACTTGCTCGCGCTGTTGCTCCATTAAAATAAAGTCACTTTATGCCAGAGAGGATAGTCCTCTTTCCCCTTGACATTTTCTTTACCCAAAAGGTTCAACTATTTGATGGTTGCTGTCTCTTTAAAAGCTCTCATGATTCCCAGTGCTCACACCTGTTGTTTTCCATCTGTTTAGCCGTACGAGCCGCCAGATGATTGGTCCGAACACATCAGTTCTTCAGGGAAGAAGTACTACTACAACTGCAGGACGGAGGTGTCTCAGTGGGAGAAACCCAAAGAGTGGCTGGAAAGGTATTTAACACATGCTTTTCTTATTGTACTAAACTACATGCTAATAAAAAAGACGTTAAAGCTGTTGGTGAAAGTCACATTATTAATCGGGAGACAGGATTGTGAACGATCTCTGTGAACGTTTTCCCCCCAACATTGTTCTTGGAGGACCTCCAACACTACATTTGATTTGATTTTAGCCCACGGGACTACGGATGGAAATTATCCTGTGACTATAATCCGGCATGTTTACATGCATGTATATTTCATGTTTGTTCTTGAACGTGCACTGTCCCAACCAAATAAATAAAATGTACATTGTGGATACCTCCATTTAAGACTCTTGTACATCGCTGAAGAATTAAATGGGGGGGGGGTGTTTGGTGAGGCATCCAAAATGTGTAAAGGGGGTCCTTCAGAACAGGATTTGGAACCACTGATCTAAAATGTTTTTTTAGTTGTTCCTTGGTAGAATCTCCTCGGATTGTACAGAAATCGCATGTTTTACAGTTTTAGGCCTGTTTTACACACCGTACACCTACAACACATCAAGAAAGTGTCAGTGTAAGGGTGCGTTTAAGTGTTTTACAGAGTTTGACAGTGTCTTCTGCATAACTGAACTGCGTTGTCTTTGAAACCTCAACTGTTTAAATTGTGTAGATTTAGACTTTCTGAACAAAAAACTGGGTTTTGTATGCCTGTCACAGCATGTGCATAATAGATTGGGTTTTTTTCAGACAACATAATTATTGTTTCTTAATCCTTAATATACTGAAGTATAATGTTCCTTAATGAAAGCCTACATTTGAAAAGATTGATAATCAAATCTTTTCATTGTATTTCCTGTTTTACTGTTTAATCCTTTTTTTATGGACCGCAAAATGAATAAATGCTCTTAAACGTGCTACAGAAGCCAAAATGTTTTGTTTCATATATTTCATCAATTTACTTGCAGGAAATACTTGGGATGTAAATTGGACAGTTTCTTATGATTCCATTGAAAATCGATTGTCTCCGCCAGTGATGCGATTTTTGCTGATACATCAAATGCTGCTTCAATGCAATTACGATTTGATTAATTTATTAATATTTTTATATTACATGCCTAGTTAAGCAGTTACATTTTTACTTACAAAGCAACCAAAATCTATAACGTGAACATTTAATTAAACTCTTTAAAAATGGCACAATCTCTTTGTCCCAATTAGGGCTGCAACTAACGATTATTTTAATAATCAATTAATCTGTCGATTATTTGTTCGATTAATCGATGAATCGGATAAAAAACAAAAACAAGAAAAGCATTCATTTCCAACCCCTTATTCTAAACAGAACTAAAATCTTTAGAAATTGCACAAACATGTTGCTCCTTGAACACACCTGAGCTGTTACAATAATAATAAAATAAAATAAAAATGGACTAACACAAAAAATACACATGTATCCTTTACATCTGCCAAATATATAGACTTTTTTTAATGATGCATTTCCCATCAAGAAGCCTCTCTTGATGAGATCAAAAAGATAGTAAATGAGTACACTCTCAGAAATAAAGTTGTCACTGGACAGTACCCTTTCATAAAAAGGTACTCCTTTGTACCCAAAAAGTGCATATTAGTACTTCAAAAGTACATATTGGCAGTTCAAAGATACATATTTAATTGTACATATTAGGACCTTTTATAAAGGGTACTGCCCCAGTGACAGCTTTGTACCTTATATTTGACGTTATGTGTTTTCTCTGATCGGATAGCTATCTCATTTGTTAAAACATTTACATTTGGCCACATAAATGAGTCTTGTGAAAACGGAAAATGCGTCTTCTACTTCAAAATGCAAATACACCATTCATAACTTCGCCTTAAAAAATGTAAGCTGATGTTTATGCAACAAAAGGCGGCACTTAAGGTATGTTGTACTGTATGTTGGGCCGGGCACGCGCGTCTCCTTGCTCGGCATGAGCTGGAGCGCGCAGTACAGAACAGCAGGAGAGTGACGCGCGATGATTTAACATACAGGTCCATGACGGGGAAAAGCGTTCATACAACTCTCTCTCAACGTTTTATGTCTTTGTTTAATATCATTGGAGTTTTTTTATTTGTTCTAGAAACTTTTTTACTCGCTGTCGTCGCTCCATAAAGCATAAGCGTGTCCTCCTTGTTTGTTTACCTCTTTGCCGGCTATAACTTCCAGGTGACGCGCTTACGTTTGGGAGGAGTAAAACACTGACATGTCGTTTTCCTCTACCTTTGCTGTTTTTTATCTTTTCTCCGCCGCCCTGTCTTTTCTCCACCCTGTCTATGAGGCGCTGAACTCTGCAAGCAACAGTGTGCGAGAGAGACCAACGCTCCGTCCCAAACCGCATACTTCCATACTATATAGTAGGCGAAAAGCACTTCTTCTCGTACTCTTTGCCTACTATATAGAATTAGGTGGTTTGGGACGCAGTGCGAGTGTGTTCACTCCGCTCCGCGCTTAACTGAAGTTTTTCCTTTTTTTTTTTATTAAACGTCTCTGCGTCACGCAACACAACAAATCGATTATGAAATTCGTTGCCAACACTTTTAGTAATCGATTTAATCGATTCGTTGTTGCAGCCCTAGTCCCAATTGGAACATTTACAACAACAAATTAACCCTCTTTTTTAAAGAAAGAAAAATGAACAATAAGGGGCAAAATGTCACATAAAATCAAGCTTATGATGGCAACAATCAAAGTTGTTCAGTATTTTGTGCCAAAATGTGCAATAGTGGCCATCACTGTTTTCACTGTTTTTAGAAACATTTTTTTTATTGAAAAACAAATGAATATAAAAATAAAGCTGTTAAACTTAAGCATTTGATCTGTCACACAACATCAGATCTAACAGTCTAGCAAGTGCTGCAGTGGTCTCTCTTGAGAGATTTTTCTTTTTAAAAAAAATCAACTGATCAACATGTCAGGAGAAAGGACTCTGCATTTTCGCTGTTTTTGCTTATATAACCGCTTTGTTGCTGCATTGTATTCACTTGCTGATGCTAGCAGAAAAAAAACAAACAAAAATACACATTTTGGCGGAAATGCATAGATGGACGTTATGTCAAGGAATGAGAACGTGTCAAAACGTGTGGCATTGATGCATCGGGTTGTTAGAAATAAAATCGATGTATCGATCCATATCGATGTATTGTTACACCCCTAGAATTTACGCTTATTGAGACCTAACAGCTAGGGCTTTAGCTTCATGGCTGGTTACTCTTACCAGCAGAGTGTCTGGTCTTGCATTGTGAAAATGATCTGGTTATCATTGGATGCCTCTGTGATTTGTAAACACCGTCATTTTTTCCTCCAGAGAGCAGAAGCAGAAAGAGGCGACCAAGACGGCTACAGTGGTCAATAGTTTCCCTAAGGACAGGGACTACAGGCGTGAAGCCATGCAGGCTGCTCCTGTCAGCTTCTCCAGCACTAGTAAGTATCACTGTCTTAAAACCATATGATTTAGCTGTGTAACCTGACTGTAAAGGTTGTTTATGTTCAGCCAGTGTAGTGCTGACGGCTGTAACATTGACCATTTTAGGTAATCGCTTCTTTGAGTATCTACCTGAGCTTTAGGTCAACTCATCTGTTAGGGCTGCCAAACACAGGAAGCTTTAAAACTATAGCACTTATAATTGCATGACTCAGTTGCTGTGGGAGCCAAATTATAACTGACAGTCATTTGTATCTGCTGTTTGGTAGAAGCATTAGTACCCCGTGCAGATATGTTACTGTGAATCAGTATAAAGTTCAGTTTCTTAGATGTATGTGGCACTTTTTTAGCAAGATATCTCAAAGCAAGAATGTACAGACCCTAACCCTTCCTCAGAAAGATAGTGGTCCGATGTTTGGTTGGCAGATGCTGTTTGTTTTCATGTGTTTTGCTTTTGCAGGGTTATTACTGACATACTCTTTATTAGCGGTGCACAGTAGGAGCCATGTTTCCACAAACGATCACAGATTGGTTTTGTATTTATAGAATGCAATCATTCTGAGTTTTTGCAGTGTTGTTTTGTTGATTACTTCTACTTCTCATTACCGCCTACGTTGTCCATGCTGGCAGGTGGCAGCAGCAGGTCTTTGAAGACCATCAGCATTAGTGCTGCAACAGATCGCAGTTGATCGGTTCGGCTCGCATGTGATTCGCAGATTTATAAGCAAATTTAAATAAGTTTATCATTTGATTGTATTTTAAAGGTTTGCAAATGTTAACATTCAAGTGAGTTAAACTGCTAAATTGAGCAGTTTTCTTTATGCAAAAACACACGTGCCATTGAATGTGTCCGGTCCAGCTCCAGGCAGACGTGATCATCCTTCAAAGATCAGCAGATTCAAAACTCTTGATGTGTAAACTTTAGAGAGTTGGGTCACTGTATCTCTTACTGTATTGTATTAAAATACATTTGGCTAATAGAGCAATGAAAAACAATGTAACATTTTTATGTGGGACGACTGTTTATGCTGGGCACTCAATACTGCACACACGGAGAGACGCGTTTCAATAAGCAAGCGAACATAAAATCTTTGTTTTTGACAGGGAACTTATAAACAAAATTATCTCCACAGTATTTTTTTCTAATAAAAACATTTGTTTATGTTTGTAGTGTGTGTGTATAGATTAGAAGCAGAAACCAATCCGTGCCTATTTTGTCTTAAAGACACAATAACCTCAATTAACCTACTTAAGTCTTTATCATTAATGTAAATCAAACAACCCAAGACAAGGATAAAATCACTTCAGAAGCTCTAATAATGGTCTCGTACACACTGCAAACTTTCGGGAGTGACAACCGCATTTAAATGTGGGAGTGAATCCCCTAAATGTTCGTTTCATGTCTGTACGGAACAAGACTCACTCCCGAAAATGCGATGATTGACACAGAGATAACCATAGCAACGTCCTGCCGTCTCGCGTGCTTATCACAGATTTGACCAAAATAATAACAGCATTGTGTTTTGCAATAAACCTCCATCTTGGCGTTGTGTATTTTATGCTTTTGTGAGGCTGCTTCACAGCACGGAGCGGACGGTCTTGCAGTATTGCCAGGTCCTCGTCTTTTTTGTACGTAAATACCGTTTTGGTGCTTAACCGTTTACAGCTTTTGGCTCATGAAGCGATCAAGTTTTTGGTGTTAATAAAGCTTGAAGTGGCCGGTCCCAATATTTTGATCTTTGAGGTAAAGCATTTAGATTTATTTCGGTTTATTATTGGATTCTTCTTGTGCCTCTGTCATTTTCTGAACCGTGCATACAGAAGACTTTTTCCCCTTCTAAGCATTTATTTTTTTCAGAAGAGAGATCTGTCCTGTTTATGATAAACGTTTAAACACTTGATTAACTACTAGTTGTTCAGTTCGGTTATGTACACACTGTGCAGAGTTTCTGTAAATGCGGTTGTCACTACCTGCATTTTGCGGGAGTTAATTCGGTTGTGGAATTCGGTTGTCAGTACCGTAAATTACTGAACTGTGTGTGTACAGAACAGGATTAAGCATTAAAAGGTGAAGTGACAACCGAATTAATATGCAGTGTGTACGGGACCAATAATAATTACATTAACTTAATACAATTAAATACAATGTTACTGTTTAATTTATTCGATTTCTGTAACTAATGCTAATTTTAGACCTTACTTAATGTGCAACTTTGTTCTTTTTATAAAATCACGGGGTATTTTATAAATGTTTGTAATTTTTTTGATTTGTTTATGAGATTTTTTTTCAAACACTCAAGTAAAACTTAATTTTGAAGAAACTATAACAAAAAATTAACACATACTAGATTATTAGTGAATTAATTGTTTTACCTCTAACGGGAATAGCTGCGTGATGAAGTGAAATTAAAGGGTTAATAAACAAAAAACTGAAGCAGATGTTGTAGAACGTCTGCCGAACGATGATAGATAGCGCAAAAATTTTAAAAACTCATTATTTCCCACTATTTATTACATTATCTTAAAGGAGTGTAACTACTGTAGCATGTAAATAATGCACATAAATAAAGTGAGCAAAAGCGCTCAACAATTATATCGAATCAACAGGCACGTGAAACCCTAGCAGGTTGCTCAAACAACAAAATCACCAGGTAACTTACTTTAAAATTGCAAGAAATTTAGACTAATAAAATAACAGGCTTAAAAATAACCCCATAACATAAGTCCGCTTACAGTTCTCACGGACACACATTTTATCAACTGGCTATCCTCCAGACAGTGACGGTCCGGACCACGTCTTTCTCATTTCGGCCGTGTGGCGCGCATCCCCGCTCCCAGTGTGATGCGCGTATGCGCTATTCTTCGAGATACACTTGACGGCCTTTTGTGCAGCGAAAATGCTTTTTTTTAGTTAAGGCGGTAGGGTTTCCAAACTGAAATATGCTGCGGGAAACCCTGACAGCAATAATTATGTGACTATTAACCACATAAGCCTGCATTAAAATAAATTGTGGCTTTGTTGTTGTGATTCTTTGCACATGATCTGATTTTCATGATGCAGAATTTGCCTCAAAGTGGTTTTATGCCGGTTTCACATGATAATTTAAGTAAGGAAAGTTTTTTTTAATTGCAGGTAAATTGTCAAGGCCTTAAAACACATGAAAGTTATAAACTTTCATGGCGGTGTCGCACTGGCTTAAGCATTATTCACGCTGTCCCCGTCAGGCAATCCTTATTGCCGAGCCCTATCACAAAATTGTAGTACGGTAGTACAGTTATCAAACAATACTGTCCCTTATCTTTGAAAAACTATCTTCTCCTTTTGACACATTTGTCAAATATTTTTACTAAAGTAAGATGTTTCCGGATTTTTTTTATGTAGATCTTTAACCAAAAAGCACCCTGTATTTCTGAAGTGTGTGCAGTCTGTGTTTTTCTAGCAGCTCTGAGCACTTGTTCTGAAGGCACCGGTTAAGAAATAATCAGTAGCGTCGCGCCACATTGCTAGTCTTGGGATTTGTGCTTCTTTTTAGATCCTGAAGTGTGCAGCATTTATTAAACAATTAAAAAGGAATCCAGTTTAGCAGCCCATCATGTGTGTTTTACTGAATGTGTTTTCGCAGCTCTGTTCATTCTGAAGGGATCTCAAATGAACACATTCCTCTTGCCATTAATTAAATGGACTGTCAGTAGGCATGAGCCAGTGTCAAATGCTCATGATAAAAGCTAAAGCTTTTATCATGGTATCGGTGTGCATTACAAATTGGGTTTAAAGTAGAAAATAAACGGAATTCTTCTTTTTAAAACAAATGGCAGTAAAATGAACTCCAAAAATGATTTGCTTGAACTTAATAAATTAACTGAGTGTAAACCTAAGTATTTTTCTTCTCTTCATTCTTTAAAACAGAGTCTTCAGTTGCCACAGATAAGCCTTCATCTCTCACACCCTCCTCTTCCTCTGCTGCTGTATCTGGATTAAGTGTGGCCAATTCAGCCAGTGCAGCCTCTGGCTCCACAGTTCCCGTTTCTCCAGTGATGCAGTCACCAGCCCCACCCTCTTTTCTCCAAGACCCCTCCCTTTTACGCCAGCTCCTCCCAGCTCTGCAAACAGCCTTGCAGCTAAACAACGCCAGTGTAGATATGGCCAAGATCAATGAAGGTGAGTTACTACAAGAATCTCTTAATGATGGGAAAGGATCACAAACGACACAATGTTTTTTTAAAGGCTGTAAAAGATCATAGATCATGACTGTTTTATTGAAAGGAAGGATTTGAGGGTGAATTTTCTTGCATTTTATGGATATAATTAGGTAGCAGCTTTATGTGTGCATTTATGCTTTCGGCAGAAACTTTTATCAAAAGTGATGTTGTGCATTTATACAGTGGCAAGAAAAAGTATGTGAACCTTTTGGAATTTCATGGTGTTCTGAATACATTTGTTGTCAAATCCAAGTCAAGGGTATTGACATACATTCTGATTTTCATGTCTTTATTGAACACACTCATTCAAAATGGCAGTGGAAAAAGTATGTTAACCTTTAGAATTAATAACTGGTTGACCCCCAGCAGCATTAACCTCAACCAGATGTTTCCTGTAGCTGTGTATCAGTTATTAATGCACATTGTTGAGGAGGAATTATTTTAGCACATTCTTCATGGCAGAATGGCCCTTTTCAAGTCAATCCATAGCATCTTTATTAGGTTGAGGTCTGGGCTCTGACTTGGCAACTCCAAAAGTTTTCTGAAGCCATTCTGTTGTGGACTTGCTCTGGTGTTTTGGTTTGTTTTCCTGTTGCATCACCCATTTTCTACACAGTTTCAGCTGACGTACAGACATTCTCACATTATCCTGAAGAATTGAATAATATACTTGGGAATTCATCTTCCCCTCAATGATTGCAAGCTGGCCAGGCCGTGGTGTAGCAAAGCAGGCCCAAATTATGATGTTTCCTCCACCATACTTTACAGTTGGGATGATGTTTTCATGATTATATACTGTGTCCTTTCTACACCAGATGTAGCGCTGTGGGTTTTATCCAAATAGTTTAATCTTAGTTTCATCAGTCCACAAAACATTTTGCCAATACCGCTATGGAGTGTCATAGTTCTTTTTTGTAAGCAGTGGCTTCTTTCGTAATGTCCTGCCATGGATACCCTGCTTCTTCAGTGTTTTACGTATTGTAGATTTGTGTACAAAGGTGTTAACAAGTTCCAATGATGCCTTCAAATCTTTTGCTGGTAACAGGTTGTTTCTTTACCTCATTGATGAGTCTTCATTGTGCTCTTGGTGTAATTTTGACTGGTGCCTGCTTCTTGGTAGAGTAGCAACATCCCAAAGTGTCTCCATTTGTCGATTGTTGAACTGTAGATTAGTGAATTTCTAAAGTCTTTGAAATAACACTGTAACCCTTTCCAGCTTTATGTAAAGCAACAATTCTTGATCGTAGCTCTTTTTGGCGAGGCATGGCTCACATAAGCGTGTTGTTCTTGTGCAGAGCAAACTCCAAAAGTTTGAGGGGTTTTATCAGTCAAATGGCGCTTTTCCATTGCACAGTAGTAGCCCACGGTTTACTTTAGTTTGGGTTTTTTTTTCTGTGTAACTGAAGGTGTGCGTGCGGTGTGGACCCTCTAAACCAGGGGTCTCCAACCTTTTTGTGAGCAAGGACTACTACAATGGATAAAACAATATGGAGGGCTACTTTTTAGGGATGTCCTGATCCTACTTTTTTATTTCCGATCCGATTCCGATACCAGAATTCCGTATTTTTTTCTTTAATTGCATAAAACTGTCATAGTAAAAAAGCTTTATTGTGCGGATAGTTATTTTGGGAATTATGCGCTTGACTGGACTTTTATGCACATTCCGGGTGCAGAATTGATGCACCTACGTCATATACTGGGCTTTCTGGTTGTTTATGGGCTTTCTGGGTGCAGAATTGATGCCCTTGAATCATCCTCCCATGGAAATCCTCGCACCGCAAAAGAAAGTTTATAACTGTTAAAACACAAAAAGAATAGACGCATCGTGTGCTCAGCACAAAGTGAATTGCATCCATTCAACGCCTTTCTGAGACTTTATAAAATCAGATCTTTTAATTAGCGTAAAGTTATCTTGTGTGTGTGTGTGTGTGTGTGTGTGTGTGTGTGTGTGTGTGTGTGTGTGTGTGCGTGCGTGAGTGTTTGAATTACGTGTTTCATCCGTCCGCTTCAACAGTGGATTATTAACTCAGTTTGCGAGTAAGTTACAGAGTTTATGTAACGTTTGTAACGATTTATGGTGCTTTTATAATGTTGTCCTTTTAATAGCTTGTCAGTAACAACCACGACTAACGCACATATCAGAATTGGATCGGTCATGGTGTCGGTCCTCGATCCGATGTCCAATACCGATCCAGCCGACCCGATACCGATCCAGCATATCGGATCGGGACATCCCTACTACTTTTTGATATAGTGTACTCAAAACTTTTTTGTTTTACTTGTTGATTTTATTTTATTTTACATGTTTTAGTACTGTTTAAAATGTTAACATGCGAAAACCAAGCCAAGCTAATATAGAAAATATGTAATAAAAATTGAGACTATTAATAGAATGTGCTTTGGCACAACGTTTAAGACCCCTGCTCTAAACTATCCGTGTGCTGCACCACTCCCGCAGTTGACTTCTGCCTTTTGGTTATTATTTTGTAAACTGACTTTTAACAATTGTTTTTTGACATTTGTGAATCGATTCATAATCATCCACGTCTGCATCCCCCCCCACCCCTAATGTGGCGTAGTGATGACGCATGTGTCATTGCAACAAGAAGTTATCCTTTAGCTCTTTGATGCACGGGTTTTAAAAGCAGATCAACATTGACAACTAAAATTGTCTGCAAACTGTAATGAAGCAAAGATCAGGCAGCCCCACGCTGAAACTGAGATCAAACGGCAGCATATTAGGACTGCATCATGTGCTTGTTTATAATCTTACCATGAAACTAAGCACATTTTTTTCGAGGGAGAAATTGTGGGTAATAAGCAAATTTAAGAAGCTGCAGATAAAATCCACCAATTGCATGATTACAAACACAGTACAATGTTTTTCAGGATCTTAACAGGATGCGTGTTACTCCGTAAAATCATTGCCCGTGTAAATGAACCAAATTCAAATGATCCCAGACACATTTTCTGCAAATTTTCCATAATCTGTGTGTTAA
This sequence comes from Paramisgurnus dabryanus, assembly GCF_030506205.2. NCBI lineage: Eukaryota > Metazoa > Chordata > Actinopteri > Cypriniformes > Cobitidae > Paramisgurnus > Paramisgurnus dabryanus. The sequence goes on along the minus strand of NC_133337.1, from coordinate 54,116,740 downwards.
AGGGCTTAAGGTTTGCATTTGACCCATTGTGTGCAGTTAAAAGCATCTGCCTCAGGGATTCACAAATGATATCTTCATGTTTGCATAGACTCTTGTTGGCCCAAACATAGTCTGCATGTTTGTCATTCAAATTTTAGAGAAAATTTGAGTTTTCTTTTGAACCTTGTGTGGCCAACTTTCACTTTGGCCTATGCAGATTCCTGTTCAGGTCATTGTCATTTTTACTGCCTTGTTTTTAACTTCAGGGAAGCTTTGGTAACTTCGAAGTTAGAGAAGCAGAAGGCTTTTTCATATTTTTTGTGGATTTTACACATATTTATATTTATCACTCTTTAATATTGTTAGAGATATTTTGGGTTAATGAATGCTTGCCGTTTTTTCTATGTTCTCCTAGCTTTTTTGCTTCATTCTCGGTTTTGTGTCTTTGCAGTTCTCACGGCTGCGGTAACTCAAGCTTCGCTGCAGTCCATGCTCCATAAGATTCTGACTGTTGGTCCTTCTGCCTTCAACATCACAACTCTGCTATCCCAGGCTGCTCAGCTGTCCAGTCAAGGTATACAACACACACACACACACACACTTTGCTGTCCCTCTGTTATTGCCTTTCACATCAAAACCTACGATACGTGTCGCTTCTGCTCAGTATTTTCTACAGTGCCAGAAAATGACTGCTGTTTGCAATATACTTGCCTAAAATTTCCTTTTAGACAGCAGGATAATAAAATTTTAAATCAATTTATTATATACAGATTCAGTGTTGAGATTTTGCTAGATTGATCTTCCTAGCAGTCATTGCACCAAACCAATAATCTGAGTCAGACTGTATCTGTTCACAGCCAGGTAAACACCTGCTATACTGTGATCGCTGCTCTTTTGTCCTTATCTACGCATCTTCTCTGTTGTGTCCTGTGAAGCAGCCCAACAGTCCAGCCAGTCTCCGATGTCTCTGACGTCAGATGCTTCATCTCCCCGGTCGTACGTGTCTCCCAGAATCAGCACGCCGCAAACCAACACAGCCTCCCTCAAACCACCCCTCAGCACCACGCCAGTCTCCTCACAGACCAAGGTATGCTGGTCATACTGGAATTGAGCCTTTATCGAGAAGAGGGAGTCGGATGGCCTTATTGTGTACATGTACAGAAGAAATGAAAGCTTCATTTATGTATTTCACTGCGCAAGACATTGAAAACTTGGGGGTGGTCTTTTGGTTTATAAGGGGTCTTATGAGGGACCCATTCTTATGTTGCATATTCTCCCTATTTTTCTCAGATGAACGCTATGTCGATCAAGGCCGGTTCTCTCCCCCCACCCTCGTCTCAGCAGTCCCTGTCTTCAGATAAACATCACGACAATGGCAACTCTCCACGGACGCTGCATAGACAGAGGTAAGAGAGCAGGTCATCGTACTTTTAAAGTGATAGTTCACCCAAAAATTAAAATGTATGATTCTCATGTTGTCACAAACCTGTATAAATTATGAGCCCATTCACTTTCATAGTAGAAAGAAAACATACTATGAAAGTGAATGGGGTCACTCTGCTCAGCAGATATGTGTATTGCCTACTGTGGTTTGTATTGTTGTGTTTTGCTGCCATCTTCTGGCTACTTGTATAAAGGAAGCCGGATTTTTGATCTGAATTTCTGTTGATGTTTTTATCCATTGTTTTATTAATTGGAAATAAATCCTAGTTTTTTTTGTATAATATAATAATTTTTATTAGTTTTTTTTGTAATGTAAAAATGCTTTACATTTTAATTTATTTATATTATTTACTTGTTCCTTGCATGGCTGTATCAAAATATGGTTAGTTAAAGCTTGCATTACTTTTTACATTACATAAAAATATATTTTTTTTTTTCAAAAAGTCTCAATTTAAAAACTAGCTGGTTAAAGGGACACTTCACCCATTTGCATAAAGCTTTGTATAGTTAGAACCCCAGTCATGTTTTTGAATGGTCATGCATAATTTTCTCAGTTGCTGCTGAGACAGGAGAAATACAGATTTAAGTGATGCACTTCCTTCTTTCAATTATGTAAAAATCATCATTTTGCATCATTGAAAGAAGGAAGTGCAATGTCTTTGTTGAGGGAGTGAGACTACAAACACCCCTTTTCTCGGTCAAATAGGCACCAAATTCTAAATGTATGTTATATTTCACCTACAAATATAACACACTTTTAATAAAGATTAATGTTTCTATGGGTGAAATGTTCTTTTAAGTATGAGGTGCGTACAGTAGTTGCAGATCTCAAGGCATTGACCTGTTTACTGTTTGCCCTGCTTTTAGCAGTCAGAGGAGTCCGTCTCCGGGGCCCAACCACATGGGCAGTAACAGCAACAGTAATAGTGGTGGAGGTGGTGGTCAGGGGCCGGGTGTAGGTAGCGGAACGATGCCCCCGGGCTCGGTACCTGCCGGAGCCGCTCCAGGCAGAGTGACGTGTTCCTTCACTCCCACACTGGCCGCACACTTCAATGAGAACCTCATTAAACATGTGCAGGGCTGGCAGGCCGAGCATGTGGAGAAACAGGTATGCTGTTGTTTCTTTTTATTTACTATTTGCTTATTTTATTATGTGCAGATTTATTAATGACACCGTTTCTGTAGAGCATTGCTCTAGCAGCGCAAAAGGTCATGGGTTCGATTTCAGGGAATACACATACTGATAAAACGGATAGCTAGATTTTTATTGTATAGAAAAATACAAAAAATTACAACGGCTGGAGAGGTTTCAACCAATGAGAACAAGTAAATAAAATTTTAACCCTTCAAACTCAATGGAAAACAGCACATTTACATTACATTTATGCATTTGGCAGATGCTTTTATTCAAAGCGACTTAAAATGCATTACACGCGATATATATTTTTTTGCAAAAAGCATCAGCTACTAAAATATAAATATTGTTCTGTTGGTAACATTTCATGTATGGCTCTTGTCTCCAGGCTTCACGGTTACGTGAGGAGGCCCACACCATGGGCAGCATCTATATGTCAGAGAACTGCACGGAGCTAAAAAACTTGCGCTCATTGGTGCGAGTGTGTGAGATCCAGGCCACGCTGCGTGAGCAGAGGTAAACACTTCTTATATACATCACGTGCAGGTATATGTACCAGCTTAAACATATGCCCTAACTTTGCTTTCTCTCTCTATCTCTTCCATGTAGGATACTATTTTTGAGACAACAAATTAAAGAACTTGAAAAGTTGAAGAATCAAAATTCCTTCATGGTTTGAGGAACTTTGGGTTGTGATGTGGTTTTGAAATAGGAAGAGAGGAGTGGTAGGTGAACGAGTGGGGAAACCCATTTTCACGCGCGCAGAACCCTGGGGAACCGATGTTCTGTTGCATTCAGCTCTGGGCCCAGTCTTACATTTAACAAGCTGCAGCGAGGTCTTGCTTGGACTGAGGGTGGGGTAGGGGGAGGGGAACGGGGTGGAAAGCAATGGCTGAACCGGGGTGAAGAGGTTTACGGGAGCCGCCCTTGTCCCCGCCCCTGTAAATGTAGATTATTTGTAGATGTTATTTCCATGTTGTATATATATTTTGTAGAGGAAGCCATGGGAAGCCATGCCTATCAAAGCTTTTGACATCCAAATTAATCCGCACCAAGGCAGACTGGGATCTCGAGTGTCCTCATTGCCACCATATGTAGAACTCTGACCGCAGATTTTAAATATGATAAAAAGAAAACCGTTGCGCTTCAGTTAAATGATTGGTGAACCATTGAGCCTTGAGCATGTACCAGACCTGCATGGCAAAGGTGGAGTAATCGACTGGGACAATTAAAGAGACGTATACGCTGTTTGTCCTCTCATGACCGTGCACACGCATCCACTTGTTCATTTTCTCTCTACATATAAAAAATGGTAATAATGCTACATGGTTATTTGGTTAATTGATCTATTACTTTCTCTGGTTGCACTATAATGGTTTCATTCCCTCACTTCATGCCTTTTGAGGGAGTTTACATCATGTTTGGTTCAGTGGTCTCCTACCTGCCCCCGATGGCCCAGCTGTGCCCACGGTCAACACCAGTGCCTGCTTGAATGTGATGGATTGAATGTGAGAGCAAGAACAAGAGGGAAACACAGATCGCACTGAGAGAGAGCAGTTCACCCTAAAAGCCCTGCAGTCTTGCAACGCATGTCGTTTTTCCACCCTTCCTCCCTCCATCTCTGTATCTTTCGACTAGAGAAGACGACAGGTTGTCCACCCAGAATCCCCGTTTTCTTTTCTCCTAATCTTTCCAGGTTATTTTCTGTATTTTCTTTTCCGTACCCTCGTTTTGTTTTAAAACTGTACTTAAAGAAAAAGGAAAAGAGCGTGAGGTGTTCACGGCAACTTGCGTTAAAACCAGAGTTCATTCCTATGTACAGTTGCTAAGTAATAATGAAGTTAAAGTTTTATATTAAAAGTTGCAGTGATTACTAGTCTATCAGATATGTTGTATTCATAAGTTATTACCACACATTTTCCTTTGCACCCTGATTGAATGAAATGGGGGAAAATTGCTACTGGAATAAAGGAAACTGAGGGTTGGCCAAGGACTGGATATCACCAGCCCTGTTACACCAGGGTCAGAGCAGGGTCACCTGGGGTCAGATGGTCAAATGTGAAATGTATGTATTGTAATAAACATGCTAAACTAAATTTTGTTGCGCTTTTTCACTTTTTGCTGTGCTAATTTGATTTGACTTTACCTTGGTGTCAAGTTTAAAGGAGTAGTCCACTTTAAAGATGGGGTCCATTGACTTTTTATAGTAGGAAAAAAATACTATGGTAAGTCAATGGGCCCCATCTATAAAGTGGACTACTCCTTTAAGACTGCAATAATACTTTATATTAGATTAAATCTGAATTGTATCATGATTGGGGTATAAGAATGAGAGGGACATTTGTATCATATTTACAATAATCTAAAAAATATTCAGATTTTTCTATAGCACTTTTTGCAGTGCAGCAAAGCAGCTTTAATAGTAAATATATATTGTATAATATTAAATATATAAGCTACATTTACAAAAAAAAATTGTTCAAAATGTTAAGACTATATTTATAATTTAAAGTATATTAGAATATAGGGTATTATTAAACATTATACATTAGCAGCAATATCTGCTTAAACAATCCGACCATATTCCTAGTGCTATTAAAAAAGCAAATGTATAGGTTTCCTAAAATGTATTAATTTGCAGTACTAACAACAAACTGAAAACATTACTTCACGTATGTAACGAAATATAAATAAAATAACTCACCCTCCTAAACGCTCGAATAATTCAAAGCAACTTGTTAGATTCAAACCCATGGTCATTGTTGGCTACCAGTTGAGCTACAGAAACACAATGTGTATTTGTTTACTAGTTGTTGATAGTGTTTGCCAAACAAGAAAGTTTACTCGTTTCTCGTTGATGTGACCCTAAACTTGTTCCATACGTTTGACATTGTAAAACTTTGGTCATGTCAAATTTGAGGAACTCAGCAATTTTGCCTGTGATATTTGGCCGGTCCAGGCATTTCACCTTCTACTCCATATTAATTTTTTGAGGTTAAATCAGATTTTGCTAGCTTTACATCACAGGCAAAGTTTCAAATATACTAGTAAACATGAAGTGGATCAAAAAGGTTAATCGAAGTACAGGTTTTTGGGTAAGACAACTTTTAGGAAAGGTTTTGATCCACTTTAAATGTTGACCAGTGTACTTTAAATGTCACTTGTAGCTTGTGTCAACTGGTCAAAGAGAAATTTAGGAATTGGCACTCATCCATAACCTTTAAGCAGCTAAAGGGTTTGCAACTAATCCCATGCCAACAGTGTCCTATTTGAGAAGAGTTTTTTGACATGACATCCTATCTGAGATGTAAAGAGCAGGCTATGCTAGCATGCTGACAGACTTCAGAATAAATGCATGTGTATGATATTCACACTATTGAATATTATCTCCATCCCAGGTGGACGAAGTGCACTAAAATACACTGTTTAAATTCATTTAGTAAATATTTGTACACACCAATTTGGTATTAATATACCAAAAAAAAAATTTTGTACTCCTTAAGATAAACTTTAAAAACTTTATGGGGTGGTTAATGGATTAGTTTAAGCCAGGACTAGGCCTTACTTAAATTAGGATATTTTAGTAATTTTCTTGAGACACAACACTTGTACTGATATATAATAAGATATCTTAGAGCAAGTTGTTTACCAAGACAACGCTAACATTTAGGTTAGTCTGGGACTGCGGCTTAAGCCCTGTCTGGAACCGCCCCTAAGTGTGCTCAACTGTGTTATTTTGAGACACCATTTATTTCAATACACTAGGTATTTAGTAGCCTATACTTTTTCATGTGCACTGACTTAAAACTAGACTTACATTTTTATTTAGCACAAAAAAAAGTAATTCAAATGTACTTGCTAGTGTTTTAAGTATATTTTTAGTAAATTGAATACTTTTTTTTAACCTAATAAAATGATGGAAACCTGACACTCTACAAACACTATTTACTATATTGCTAGGCTACTTTTTACTATTTTTGAGAATAGTTCTTTGAAAATGCCATTTAAATTAACCATTTATTGTTTTTGAATCAATGAAGTAAATGTAATAGTATCTAACTCCTCAATTTGCAGGACTTGAAAATACTTGATTTATTATTATTTATTAAATGTCTAATTGTAATAAATTAATCCATATTAATTCTTGCTCCTGCTTGTCACTGCTAAATAATTTAAGGCCATTCACCTTAAACCAGAAGCTGTTATCTGGTTTAAGATGGTCCTCCCACCCTGGCAAAGACCGGCTGACCCACTAGCTTAGTCCACTCTGACCAGCTTCAAAAGTGACCAAAACACAGCTAAACCAGCTTGCTACACCAGCTAATGCTGTCTGTAGGGAATGACTTAAAATGGTTTAAAAGCTAAACAATAAATGAAAAATAAACAAGACATTTTATTGATATACCTTTCTAGTTACGTCAAGCTCTTAAACATTTTAATGGTAGAAATTATGATTGGCTGAGCCGCAAATGTTGTGGACAATGATGCCTTAAAGAGATGAGTTGAGATCCACTGTATTAAAAGATCACCCTGCTGATGTATACGTTTGTTTGTTTGTTTGTTTTGTCTATTTACACAATATAACGACCTTCTCTTCCCATTATGTTGCAAATTGAAAACAAATGAGCCTGGTAAGCTTGCCTACTGCACAAACTCAGACGGTTTGCACTCATGGCCACCAGATGGCAGCACTTGATCCTTCAAAATTTTTAGGCTATTATTTTATTTTTCGACGAACCAATTTCCTTACATCAACAACATAAAATAATTTTAACTGATTTATCTTACTCTTATTTTGCTACAAACAGACCTCATAAATTCTATTTGTTTCCTCTAAAATAAAAATAGTAATGCTAATTTTTTAAAACACTAATTCCGAAATGTGTTTATCTGGGTAATTCTTACTACGTGAGCACTTTTAGTAAACCGATATTATATAATTGTCGCTCGTATTCCTCATTAATTACACTGTATTTATCACACTTATCATTGTGATTTACTTTGAAAATTCACTTTAATGTATAGTCTACTGAACAGCTACTACTATTAAACTTTAATAGCTACATATTAATGTGCTTAATTAGTTAAAAGTGACTCCAATAAGGATGATTTAAGCCTATGTGGCAACGTTTTCCCAAATAATTCACTGTTGCATGTAAACTTTATGTTTTGATATTCAACAGAAGCTTGGATTAGTCTGTGAAGGTGTGAATCTCACCATCTGAAGGACTGGGTTTGAACTGGCGCCTCTGTGAAATTACCAACAATTAGGATAATTGCTGTCAATCCGGTAATTTCTGAATGTGTCCCCTGAAGCGGAATCGCTTCTCTTTAGCCTTTGACACTGAATCGATGGCCGTCTATCAGAGGTGAGCGTCTCTCAGTCTGTCTCGCTCATCATCAAACACTTCCCTATCTCCTGTGAGATATCATAAACCACATTTTCCCTAAATTCCGATCATAAAATATTAGGACAACAAATATATATATTATGGGAATTATATAATTATAATTTTTATATATATTTTTTTAAAGGAATTGTCTTAATTTGGTTGTATCAATTAAACAAGGAAACAATATATGAAAACCCCGCTAAAGTTTTGTGTGTGTGTGTGTGTTTTCATGTTACATAAAATTATCATATATTATGTAAAGAACATTCTGTTAAAATGCAACCTATCTTTATTGACTAAATTATTATGATTATTACATTATGGGACTTTAGACAGCGTCATATATATATATTTTGTAGGCAATTTGAGTAGAACCTTTAGGACAAGATAATTTAATACAATTTAAAGGTGAGAGGATAAAAATCTAAATCCTATACAAAAATATTTATTAGAAACACTTTTTCCGGCATTACATCCGCGTCAGTACTACATTAATAGAGTGTTTGTTTGTTTGTTTATGGTCAAGGTTATCCAAAATACCTTGAATTGTAAAGCACATGCCCTGACTGAGTGCTCAACACATTAGGGCGGGTAGGGCAGTTGAGATATCGATCGTTGTGCTCTGTGTGTTTTGCATGGGATTGTCTGGGGGGTAATTGAGTGTCACTGTCTGTCTGTGTCGTCTCACTGGCGCCATGTGCCTCTTTGGATTGCTAATTTCTCTAACCGACCCGCCTACATCCACTCTCAACTGCAAGCCTGCAGTTTCCACCTTCAGCAGCCCGAGAAAGACTGTCATATCAGCTACTGACTGACCGACAAAAAAAACTGAAACATAGTGCTGATTTTAAGTTCATTTGTCAAAAATCATCTAAAATCTGGGTCATTTAAGGCTATGCTCCTAACCTTATGTTGTTATTAGCATATAAAAGCTAATTAAAATAATATAAAGATGCTAATGAATTCATAATACGACACCAATTTTAACTAATTTTCATAAGCATCATGTTATTATTTTAATTCTTTTAACGGTTGTCTTACCTGCCTCGTCGTGCGATTCTGTCTTGGCATCTGTGGGCGGGAAGATTAAGTGTATGACCGCTGCGTGAACCAATACCAATGCCAATAGGACGGTATATGCAAATTAAACACAACTGCTGTCCAATGATCCGCCTAGAGGGCGTGGCGAGGGCCGAGACCCAAAACCGATCCAGTGAAATTTCTTCGACCACAAGTGATCCGCTGCTCCCAGACCGAGGGTTGTTGTCGAAACCTCGTTTCTTTTGAATTTGTATAACTTTATACAAATCGGTTATTTTTTATACGTATACGAGGTTCGCGTGGCGGATAGGTTTGGTTACGCACAAGGAATGGTTTTGCACTTGCGGTAGTGTTTTTCGGATTTTAGAAGTTTGTCTCTGATGCCCATGGATCGAGACGCAAGCTTCCTGTGCCCGTGTGTTTTCGGATACAACGCAGATCACAGATCCACAGGAATGCAGTGATCAATGTAGGACATATGTAACCAAGTCCTCAAATCCTTCGGAGGGTCTTGCCACAGGGTTTAAAGACAAGGAAAAGAAGCTGTAAATGGATCGCCATTCCAGCTTTGTTTCTCTCTGGTTTCAGTTGGAACTTTGTGCGATGGCTGTTCTTCTTACGAAAGGTAACACGAGTTTTATATAACGTTAGTTGTTGTTTTTTTTGTAAGCGCGAGATTTAACACTAACAATTTTTAAGCTGTGAAGCTGTGATACTTAAAGGTTGCGCTGCACTTAAAATGCAAGACTGAAGCTCTCAGAGACTGTTCAAATGTTAATGATTTTCTTAACACTTATGTGTTGGCTACTTGCCTTTTTGATGTATACAAAACATTTTGATATTTAAACGCGTAGTTTATAGTATCGTTTATGCACCAAATTCAAATTATATGTTTGTTTAAACAAGCACATGAAAGTGAAGTTAAATCGTAGTACACTGTTTGCTCTTCCATGGGCCGTCCATTTCCAACATGTAACGTAAAAAAGCCTTTAATTAAAGGTAGAAAGGTTGTATTTACTACATTAAAATGTTATAAAAGGTTGGAAAGCAACATAAACAACATGATTTAGTTTAGGGCTGTGCATTACTATGCATGCTCAACTTAACAAAATAAAATAAATTAAAATAAAGATACTGATACCAAAAATTGCAATTGCTAATTGTCAATAGTTCACACTAATACGATGACATCCAGCCTACAGTGTACACGATTCACGACACAAACTTAAAAATACATAAAGGACATATGTTTGCTTGTCTTAATATTTTGTGTGTTTGTGTTGTGCTTCACGTCTAGTTAGTTTGGCGTGGGAAAAAGTAAAAATGTCAATTGATTAAACGCTTATTGAAGTGTTTGTTTGGCATGTGTTTTAAGACAAACCGTATTTAAAAAGCGTGCAAAATGAAACACCCTTTAAACAGTCTCGTTTATTTGCACACAGAAGCTGTTGAAAATGTGCAATTATTGGACTATGGTCCTTTAGGGTGACACCCTGGTTATCCTCCGATATATTGCCAGGTTTGACCACAAGTGAGTTCGCGTGCTTACTGAAAAGGAGTCCTGCTCTCACCCCCTTTACGAGTTTCCATTTGGGTTGAAAGAAATTGACTTTGGCAAACAAACCACTAATTATAAGCTACACGGTCCCTGTTTTATAAGACAGACTAAACTGATCCATTTGCACGAAGAGTCATGACATAGTTACAGAAATTGCAACATATTAGTGTCCTGACACAGACACTTAATCACAGTGCATGTTTGTCTGTCAAAATATGAATAGATTTGTCTCTTCATATCCGAATTGAAAAATGTCTTTGGGTTCAGTTGCACAGGGTGAAAAAGCAAATGTTTAATACTGAAGCATTTTATATTTATTCTCTAATAAAATTAGCAATTTATTGTGCAAGGACGTTCATAAATTCTCATGTGAGCATATTTTACACTACTGACAGTTGTTGGTCCTAATCTACGATGTTAACGCAATTAGTGTCAAGAATATTTACAAAGTTGTGAGGAATGTGTTTCCTGAAATCCAATTGTTTATTAAACCGTTAAACCGATGTATATGAATTACATTTATGCATTTGACAGACGGTTGTATCCAAAGCGACCTAGTGCATTTAAAAGGCACGTTTTATTAGTACGTGATCCCTATCAAACCCCTGACGCAATGCTTAACCAATTCAGCTACAGGAACACAAATGCTTTTATTTTAGCCTAAATGGGACTTCTAATTTTATCTGTCATCCTGCTCAATCCTCACTGAATGCTGAACTCTTCTGACATTAACTAATGTTCTGTTAATGCTTTTCAGGAGAAATCAGGTGTTACTGTGACGCCCCGCACTGCGTTGCCACTGGATACATGTGTAAATCCGAGCTGAATGCGTGTTTCACTAAGGTCCTGGACCCGCTTAACACGAACTCACCTCTAACACACGGATGTTTGGATCCACTTTTAAACTCTGCGGACCTGTGCGCCAGCAAAAGCTTGGACATTTCCGGCATAAGTTCCTCTCCAGTAGAGTGTTGTCATGACGACATGTGTAACTACAGAGGCCTGCATGACCTCGCGCATCCTCGAGGTGATTCCACAGGTGAGATTAATAACACACGTGACTGTATAAACAAAAGCGTAAAAACTATTTGTTGACTGGTTGCCTTAGATTTTTAAGTTATTTAACTTAAAATATTAGTTTCTTTTTTTTAAGTGTAAAAATTGTTGTCAACTGTTTTTAAGTTAAATAAACTTAAAATTTTAAGTCAACCCGATAACTTACATTTTTAAGTTAAAACCATATTTTATATTTTTTTACAGTGACTAGACAAATGAGCCTACCTTATATTAGGTACCTTATCTTAGCTGTTTGTTTTACATATTGACAAGCTTACATTCACATTTATGCATTTGGAAGATGCTTTATTTTAAAATGACTTACAATGGATACATTTTTATCAGTATGTGTGTTCCATTGGATTCAGGCCCACAACCTTCGGTGCTGTTAATGCAATGCTTTACCAGTTTAACAACTATAGAAACCGTTTAGAAGATACATTTCTTACCTTGGCACAAAATGTGTGGCATTGGATAGGATAATGACACAAAGCAAAGCCTGTGTATTGTTTTTTATGTAATCAAAGTAGACAACTAATGTTCCTGTAGCTCATCTGGTAAAGCATTATGTCAGCTGTGCAAAAGACTGTGGGTCGGATTCTCAGGGAACACGGATACTTTTGAAAAGTGTATATTTTAATGCACAGTAAGTCGCTTTAGATACAAGCATATGCCAAATCCATAAATGTTTACTACTGTTACACTTAAATCTATGGTGTAAACATGGACCATAGTGTGGATGCTTTTGTATTAGGCACACATTGACTTGTATTCTTATGGCTCCAAACTGCAGGCTGATGTTTAATGGTTTCCAGTGTAGAGGTTGTGGGTAGCTGGCAGTTTACCTTTTAGCACTTGGATTCGGATCACATAATTTTTATTGCAAGTGGATCATGAAATGTTCCCACTGTGCTGGAATGTGCTTCTCACAGCATACTTTGACAGACTACTTGAGGCGCGTAAATATAATCCTCGGTAATAAAAAAGGTGCATGGCGATATTGTAAAGAGTGAACGCATACAAATAAAACACCTTTGCGTTAAATGTAACACAGTTATTACTCATCGCCATTTCTATTGCATCCAACATTTTCTACTTTTATGTGTTCTGAATCTCACTTTATTCTCTCTCTTTTAGATCGATACCACAGCTCCAACCAAAACCTGATCACAAGGGTGCAGGAGTTAGCCTCAGCTAAAGAGGTGTGGTTCCGGGCGGCGGTGATAGCAGTCCCCATAGCGGGTGGTCTTATCCTTGTTCTGCTGATTATGCTGGCATTGCGAATGCTTCGTAGTGAGAACAAGCGTCTCCAGGCCCAGCGCCAACAGATGCTGTCTCGGCTTCACTACAGTTTCCATGGACACCACCATGCCAAAAAGGGCCATGTGGCCAAGCTGGACTTGGAGTGCATGGTGCCTGTAACAGGACATGAGAACTGCTGCATAGGTTGCGATAAGTTGCGGCAGACAGAGTTGTGTGCCAGAGGAGGAACAGGAGGCGAACGGCTCCTATCTTTGGTTCACTGGGGGATGTACACAGGGCACGGCAAGATGGAGTTTGTATGACTACTTGGACCTTTCTCAATTGGGACACATACCTGCCTGCTTATAGTAGGTGGGGCCTAAGTGACTGTAAAGTTTGCTGACGTAATTTTTCTCCATGTTTTATTTTATTGTCTCCTTTTCTTGACACGGAGAGCGAAGAAATTTCAAGAACACACATGTTTGTGTTTCTCAAAAGCACTTTACTTGAATTAAAGTGGCTGTGGGGCTGAGGTGAAATGGAAGGGGGCGGAGCAAAGAACTTTAAACCCCGCCCCTCTGAAGCTATGTCCTGTGGATCCTGAACTGACACTGAAGACTGAAGGATTCATAAAGACGGTCTTATTTTGCACATTTGTACAACAACGACGAGATGTCGATGGGTACACGAGAGGGTAGGGTATGAATGGTTGGATAGTTGCATTCGAAGCAACTTTTTTGAAGAAGAAGAAGAATTTTACACTGACACCAGGGTACAAATATGGACTGTTTGTTTTAGTCAAATTGTATGAATAAAAATCCAGTGTTGACTTAAACAAATCACACGCCTTTGCTTTTGATTTCATTCATTTCGAGGATTGGTGTAATTGTGTTTTTTAGCTCTATGTTAGTATTTGTCTTTGACTGATGATGAAGTTTGGTCAGTAGCAGGAAAATTGACACAGGGGCCTTGTTCTAAAGCAGTGCCCTGCGTCATCTTTGAAACCCTTCCAAAAGGGACACATTACATGTCTCTGGCTCTCTCGTCCTTCTCTTGGGACTAATACTGGAGGTAGAGCGAGTATTTATTTAGTAAGTGAGGGAATGTCAGTAAGCTGTGAGTTCAGAGTCCTTTTGCCTGCGCTCAAAGAACACAGTAATTCCCTTGTATGTACTCTGGCTTGACTTTACAATCCACAAATCACAGACAGATTTGAGAACTGTGAAACGTTTTGACCTGCTTTGAAAATAGGCTAGGAGCTTTACACACTAACTGTTCTTACGACTGGGACGTTACCAGCAGCAATGGCTAACATTCCAGCATAGTTTAGTTCATTGCTGTAGATGTGCATGGCATGAGCTTACATGTATTAGATGATCCTGTTTATTCTTCAGGAGAATTACTGGTGAAATGGACACTGGGATATGTTAGAAGTACGTTAAATAAGTAAATGCATTGTTGACGTATGTCTATAATCTAAATTAGAATGTAAACTTACAAGATGCATTATGTAAATGCTTGTCTGAAAAGAGTGCATGAGCCCCGAACAGTGTCAAGAAGACTATTTCACATTTTAGGTGCCAGGTGCGAAAAAGCTGTACCTCATTTGGTGGATTTTGCTATTATAGTAACTAGGACTGCACGATATTGACGCACGATGCGATATGCAATAACTTGCTAAATTGTGCAATAAACGATATGCGATTATTATAATGTTAATGCTAAAGTTTGTAAAATCAACCAACATACGTTTCACATTCTTGCTGATCGTTGATCATCTTCCACATGTCTCTTTGCTAAAACTTTGACTATGCATAAATGTTATAGTCAATAACTTGCTAAATGATGCAATAAACAAAAAATGATATTATTATGCTAATGTTATCACGCTAATCCTAAAGTTTGTAAAATCAATCAACTGACATGTTTCACATTTTATCTAATCGTTGATCATCTTCCATATGTTTCTTTGCTAAAACTGTGACTATACATAACCGTATTAAAATTATTTATTTTAAATTATTGCATATATGTGAACATCTGCGATATTTCGATTGTTTCCATATATTATGTAGCCCCACTAGGAACTATTAAAAAACGACTAAAGTGTAGTTTTGAAACTAAAAAAAACTTAAAGTATGTTGACATTAAAGGGATAGTTCACTTTAAAATGAAAATTCTGTCATTATTTACTCCTCCTCATATTGTTCTAAACCTGTATGAATTTCTTTTATCTGATGAACACAAAAGAAGATATTTTGAGAAATGACGGTAAACACACAGCAGTAAGTGACCATAGACTTCCATAGTAGGAATAAAAAACTATGATGGAATTTAATGGGTACCGTCAACTGTGTGCTTACTATCATTTATCAAAATATCTTCTTTTGTGTTCATCAGAAAAAAATCATACAGGTTAAGAACAACATGAGGATGAGTAAATGATGACAGAATTTTCATTTTTAAGTGAACTATAACTAAGTAATGAGTTCCTTTATCCAGTTATTAGTGGAGTATAGTGTTACAAAATTCTGGATTGTTGTTTTTTGTAACATTGTGTTATGTTTGCAGATTTACTCCCGGGCAAACCAGACATAAAATCTTTCATCTTAAGTCGCAGCTGGGAAGTCTGATTCATTTCATTCAGACTAAATAAACAAATTACAGATTCCTTGAACAAAAAGTCCTAACTTTGAAGTTTATTATTGGCACAATATTTTATTTTATTTATTTCTGTACCAGATAAAAACTTCTTTCACTGCAGAAATTGTGACCTTAAATGGATAGTTCACCCAAAAATGAAAAAATCATTTAATTTCTGCTGAACACAAAGGAGGATATTTTGAGAAATGTTTCGTTTTTGAGCACCATTCACTTCCATTGCATCTTTTTTATTCTACTATGAAAGTCAAAGGAATTACTTGATAACAAACATTGCTCAAAACATCTTTTGTGTTCGGCAGATGTATATAGGTCTGAAACAACTTGAGGCTGAGTTAATGAAAGAATTTTAACTTTTGGGGGAACAATCCCTTTAAAAATCAATTTTTCGTGTAGCATATTCTTGTAGCAGTGTGGCTCCACATTTAAGCATGTTGTGAGTGTTTCAGCTTTCTCTAACACCTGGCTTCTTTCTCTTTCCCACTCCGTGTCTTCAGCTGACCTTGCTGTATGTCAGGAACCCAGAAAGATGCCATTAGCTAGCCGACCACTTAACAGACGCATGCATTAGTGAGTTTAGCCTCCCCCTGGACTATTAGTGGTGGGTTAATGATAACAAAAGCCTGGGAGTTTGTACAAGCTAATGATCCCAGTATTCTCAGCTTCACTGTGAAATCTTTTGTCTCACACATTTTTTATTTCTTTGATCTTATGATCATCAATAGTTAACTTGAGCTATTCTTATGTGAGTACAGTACTGTTCAATGCATATCTTAATATTTATTTATATAAACAAATGTATCAAAAAGTTCATTTAAATAATACAAACCATTTTGTGAGATGTGCCGTTCGGTTGAAAGCAGCATGAGGTGTGTCCGCATCGCTCATTGCCGTGGCAGTAGTCAGCTTGGCTGTTGTATTGACATGCAAATTTAACAAGGGCACCGGCTGAGTCGTCTTTACAAGCTTTAATTTGTTTTGAATTGACTTCAAACTGCCCTTGCTTTTCTATTCACCAGTGCAGTTTTATTGAGCCAGTACACCCCCATGCAGTCTCTAAATAAAGTTACTTTAGTGTTTTATTTTTTTTAAACCCAAACCTTTTTGTGTCCTGACTGAGGGGTGTTAATCTCTGCATGGCGGATGTCCATGTGATTTCATCATGTAAGG
The DNA here is from genome assembly GCF_030506205.2 of Paramisgurnus dabryanus. NCBI lineage: Eukaryota > Metazoa > Chordata > Actinopteri > Cypriniformes > Cobitidae > Paramisgurnus > Paramisgurnus dabryanus. The sequence goes on along the minus strand of NC_133337.1, from coordinate 54,100,062 downwards.
GATCCAAACAGATGTATAGTCTTTTACATATTTTCATTGGAGATTATATCCAAACAACTTGCAAAAACATGTTGTATGAAGTCATATATTGTGTAAAGCATGAGGTAGACAATATTTATTTCTTAATTATGCCAATGAATGAATTTCAGTACTGATGCAATACAGAGAGCAACTAGTGGAAAGGTTTCTGGACATGACAAAATGTTCTACCTCACATTTTCAAGACCTTTTTGCCTATTAAACACTTTTGGCCTTTTCCAAAATGGTGAAATTAAGCCCAAGCTAGCGTTTCCTGTGTAGTTCGGATAATCATAACAGTTTCCCTCTTTACCTCGCTTGATTATTTCTCAGTTTTACCAGTGAAATAAACCAGGACACTCCTAACAAACAAACATAATCTGTCATTCCACAAAGCTTATTTACCTAAGCAGAATTTGGATGTAAGTTGTTGACATTAAAACTCAAGTGACAGTCCTTTGACAAGAGTCCATTTAATGGACACAGAACCTAAATATTTAAGTGACCCAGAGAGTGAAGATCAGAGATCTGCTTTGAAGGAAGCAAAACGCAAACTGAAATGATGTCTGTATCTGCCACTCACGTCTAAACATTTATACCAAAGTCAAGATAACATTTATATATGTTAAGTCAAATAATAATAATAATGCTGTCTATCTGTCTGTCTGTCGGCTGTTTTGCAAGGTATGATGATGTCTCCTTTAAAAGCCAACCAAAGATGGTTGAACAATTCGGGGCTCTTAAAGACAACCTTTAAAAACTGACCCCACTCAACTTCTCTGGACTAATGGAGTCAGGTTTATCTCAAATGCCAAATAAGGCCAGGCCTAAGGGGGAGCTTTTAGCCCCAGGGATTGATTGTGACCGGACGGTTGAAGTTTTTGGAAAAGCAGAAGCAGATGTGAGAGACATGTAATGTTACCACGACCTTCTTTACCACAAAGCTTTCACATTAATTTGATATAGTTTCATTTAAATATCTGTATATAAAACCCTTCTTCCATTTGCTCATGTTTACAATTTAGGTTTTATCAAATTAATTCCCATATCACTGCTAAAATAGGCTAAAAACTCTATTTATTACACTCTAATGAATTTCACATGGGAGGTGAAGAAGGAAAATGTTTTACATCTAAGGTGAGAATAGAAAAAGGGGGGATGATAATGGTTGCGTGCATGCTTGAGACTAATAATGGATTTCACAGACCAAGAATTGGCTCTTAGCCCGAGAAGCCTCTTATCTTTTCTCTTCTCTCCTTTTAAAACTGTGACACACACCCTGATTTTGCAGCCGTAGCCTGAGGCCTCCTGCGGAGATATAATGTGTGTGTATTGTGATCGCAAAGCCCTGGATTATAGCACTGAAAGAGGAGTAGTCTGTGTATCTCTTGCTCCTGTCTTCCGCTATGTTGCCACTGAAAAGCATTAGCATTAATGTAGCATTAATGTAGCCCAACGCTTCAGGGCTATCTATACTTTCGTACTTTTTATCACAGAGAAAAAAGTTATTGCTCAGATGATGATTTTTATAGCTCAGGAGATTTTGATTTGATGGTGTGTTTCATTAAAAAATCCTTGTTGCACATGAATTTGTACATTTAATGAACTTGAATGTACTAATTAATTTCAACTTTTTGACTAAAGAAATTATATATATAAATTATATATATATATATAAAAATGTATTAGCTTAAGTTTTTTGACTTCACTTTGATAATTTATAGCAACTCCTCACCAGTCAAGAAAGTTGAAATTAATTGTAAATTCAAGTTGATTCACCTTAAAAAATTAAGTTCAACAAGGAATTTTTAACAGTGTATCAGCTTCAGAGACACTACTTGAGTATTTTAAGTACATTTTCCAAACATCTGTGCTTTATCAGAGCACAGTTTGTCTTGGGAAAAAATTTACTTTACTTTACTAAAAAATGTTCACTACATTCTTAAGCATAGAATCATACTGTGTATTCCTTTTATATTGCATATTAAAATTGATTTAATATCTAATTACATAAAAATGGTGTATTTTTACTTTTTTTGAGTAAAAGTACAAAAGTACTATATGTATACTAGATGTTTAATGTACTTAAATATTACATATAAACCAAAAACTTGAAATTATGAAATGTAGTGGAGTAAACATTATGATAATATGCTTTGGAATGTATGTTTTCCAAAGAGAAAAACTGATAAAATACGAATACTTAAAAATATACTTTTAAGTAGTGTCCGCCTATGATCAGCTTAAAGATAAAAAATAAAACAATCTTCATTTGACTATTGACTGATACTATCCTCAATAATTTTGACTTTTGAATGCAGACTTGGCAAATCTGACCTCAGTTTGTTATGTTGTTGGGATCTCTTGAGAAACTCTAATAGAGACATTGGCAAGATCTCTCACTGTAAAAATATTTTTATGTTACTTTAACTTCAAAATGATGTAGTACAATTTTAACTTGAATTTTTAAGTTATGTCAACTTTTTTAAGCCAAAACTTAAAATTGTAGGTTAAATTGACTTGCAAAACCAAGTTGTGTTAACTTCGTGCAGCATTTTTTTTACAGTGTGGGTCTTTTTCTCAGTAAAAACATCTGAAGTACAGGATATTAAGTAAATGTTTTAATTTGCTCTCCATTTAATCTCATTCCTCTCTAGGAGAAAAAATAAAGAAATTAAAGGGATCTGACCTATTATTTTCTTTCATATGCAATAAAAATAATGGTGCTTATAAAAGTTTTTCACAATGAGGCCATAGAAGAACTATTTTTGGTTCCTTAAAGAAGCATTAGTCAAAGGTTCTGAGAAGAACCATTTCTTTCATACCTTTTAAAAGCAGGGGTTTCCAAACTGTGGGTCGACTCGGGTCACACAGTGGGATAAGGTGGGTGAGGAAAGTCACTTGGTTGTTGCAGTAAATAACACACAATAAAAGTTAAGTCCAACTAACTAATAGAAATTACAATAATTTGCAACTAAACCTTACATTTAATTAATAAAATGACAAGGAAAATACGTAGATTACTCACTTATAAAATAGAAAAACATTGAATAGGCACAAATTATGCCCATTTTTACAAGATGTTATATAAGGCTCAGGTGTGCCTAATGTGTCTGTGAAGTTTCGGCTCAAAATACCCCACAGATCAGTTAGTATGTCCAAAATGCCCCTATTTGGGTGGGAGCAAAAAAGCACTGTTTTCATGTGTGAACATTTAAATGCAAATGAGCTATTCTGCCCTCACTCCCTTACCAACAGACAGTGTTGGGGGTAACGCATTTACAAGTAACGCGCATTACGTAATAATATTACTTTTCTGAAGTAAAGAGCAAAGTAACACATTACTTAATAAATGTACACATTAATATTTGAGTTACTTTTTTAAAAAAGTAATGCAAGTTACTTTTCAGTTTAATTAATCAAATTTAAAAATAAGATAACATACTGAATTAAACTGAACATATTAACGTATATTACGCACTCTGTGCGCCTGAGTGGGAACAGTTTGAGTCAGAAACGGTGATGGCAGGCGGCCAGGCCACAGCTTCACATTTTTGCGATCATAAAAACACATGCCCTTGAAAGAGATCAAACCTCAGCCAAGTAAGAAAACGTAACTTAAAAGTAACGTAAGCATTACTTTCCATGAAAAGTAACTAAGTAACGCAATAAGTTACTTCTTTTGGGAGTAACTTAATATTGTAATGCATTACTTTTAAAAGTAACTTTCCCCAACACTGCAAACAGATAGTAAGCGCTTTCGGTTAAATTTAGATCTGATTCTTGAGAATACACTCTTTAGGTGCATTAGTGCTACAATGTGCACATTTAGAAAAGCTTTTGCATAAAATTAACCAGTCACACAATGGCTGTGGGCAGGGCTTTGTTTGTGTGACATCACATTAACAAGAAAATCAAAACTGCATGACTAATAAGACTGCTTTGGTTTAATGGGGATTAAAAAATATGGAGTGAGGGGATTTTTTCATTGTAGAGTGGTTGTGTTTACACACTGCCAACACACATTTATGTCCAAAGACCTTGTCAAAGTGGATTTTATATGTGCCCTTAAAATATGTTGATGGGTCCTTGGATAGATTATACTGATTTGAGTGGGTTGCAAAATGAAAGCTTGAGTCCCTGTGGTCTAAAGAACCTTTATTTACTACAAACCTTTTTTTTTTACACAGAAAGGTTGTTTTTATATTTAAGGTTCTTTATGAACCATTCAACCAAAAATGGTTCTTCTATTGGCATTGAAAGCACCTTTATTTTGAATTATTTCTGTATAAATGTTTATATATAAAGTATGTACTATTCTAGTCTTAATTTCAACCACAAAACAGATTTTTTTATTACCTTAAGTCAACTTAACATAAAACAAGAACAAACAAGAAGCTTGAAATCAGCTCATTGGAGACACACTCCAAACCAAACATGTGAAGAAATCATACACTATATTATTACTATTATAGCTTGCCAAGAATAAACTTTACTGACAGCATTACTCATTGAGCGAGGAATGGCAGTGTAAAATGTAATGGTTTTGAAGAGAGCTTCAATCAACAGTTGAGTAAGTATCTACAATTTATTCTGTGGCAGCTCTTAGTTTTGATCAAGATGAAAGCCTGTGTTAGATCAGGCATGACCTTTCATATGCGGCTTATCGAAACGTTCTGCTATGACTGTACATTATAGGTTGTAAAGGCAATTATCTCTTAGTCAAGCTCTTGATAACTGAAGAATGCCATGGGCCACACCTGCAGCCCCACCTTTTCAGCAATTACTTAAAGGGTGTGGTTACTAAGAGCCCTCTGACACAATGGGTCTGCTGGCGATAACTATACTTCAGAGAGAAATGTTTGCATAAGTATTACATCTTTTGAGTGTTTTTATTATTTGGTTTGGTCAGGCTTGTCTTTGCATACAAATAGATGGAGGATCACTGCCTCTGCCAGGTGCTCCAGTATTCAAATAAAAAGTGGTTCCAACTTCAAAAGCAACACAGACTGCTGATAAAAAAGGCAAATGACCTCAAAATGGCTTGGGGCAGCGTAGTTATTTGATGGTCTTAAAAGATTATCATAAAAGTATTTTTCTATTTGTTGAATGATCCGATCGGAAAAGTGATCCTGAATCATTCAGTCGCGCACAGTAGAGGAATCTCGAAGCAGTAAATCTGCGTTTTGTCATAAAACTGACCGACGAAATGAATTTATCTATTTGTTTATTTTGGAGAATGACAGCATCACCACGTGTTAAGTGTCGTCTGCTTGGAGGGAAGTGAATTATGACAGTTGTTCGACTCTGATCCAACACACGAGGGTTAAATGCCTGGTAATTATTCTCATGAGAAGTTTATGGCAGATCTCTGGCTAATGTTATACGACAGGGATTGTTTAAAGGCAGAGTCTAAAGAGCAGTGGAGCAGATGCCCTGATAGAAAACGAACAAAACGTTTAAGCATGGGCATATAAATCTAATTCATTTTTATGGGCTAAACCAAAGATGATGTCCAGACTCAGTTGTGTCTGAATGATCATAGAATGATGCAGAATTGCAAGTGCAACCATAAAAAAACCTTTCTGTAGCATTTGTCCAGCAATCCCTAGGGACACACATACTGCTAAAAATGTATAGCTTGAATGCACCGTAAGTCGCTTTGGATAAAAGTGTCTGCCATATGCATAAATATGGAAAAGAATTTTCTAGAAAGATCAGAGTATTGACTGACAGCAGAGAATTACAGCAGTCAAAACACAGGAAGTAAGATAGGAGGAAGCAGGAAGGAGTGAGAGAGGTACCAAAGGAATAGAGCTGTTTACTGCGAGGTCAAGGTCCTAGTGACATGTTTATGAGTTCTCTTAGAGAAACTATTGCTGTTAAACTTATAGCTTCACCTTCTGCCCACCACACACATACACATACCGTCTAAAATAGCGGTATAAAAGCTTTGGAAGAGGTTTCATTTTTCCTACAGTTTTGACCTGTGCAGGTTTGTTGAGGTGAATGAAAAACATTACAAATGTCTGGGGAACATTAGACAGACAACTCCTCTGTGTGTGTGTGTGTGTGTGTGTGTGTGTGTGTGTGTGTGTGTGTGTGTGTGTGTGTGTGTGTGTGTGTGTCCACACAGTATAGTAACATGCAAAGGTTTGAACCCAGTGAACACATACAGACGAAGCAAAAATTGTCTTGATGCACTAATGCTTAAACAGAATTGTCATTTAGAAGTTCACAACTAATGTCCACAAGTAGTATTATATTCAAATATTTAACCTTAATATCATGACAATACATATTTTACAAATCAGTTGAAGTATATTGTTTAAAGCGCACCTATTTCATTGTTAAAAAAACAAGGTTATTTTGTGTATTTGGTATAATACAACGTGTTCGCGTTGTTTATGGTTAAAAAACACATTTTCCAAATACCATAAATTTTTGTAGCTCCAGATTTCCCTCTCTTCCTGAAACGCACTGATTTTGTACAAAACTCATTGATTTGAAAAGCGCTGTATCCCTGATTGGCCAGCTAATCCGTTGTGATTGGTCTGAATAGATCTGACGTCAGACGGAAATGTGACGCTCCTTAAAGATTCGGTTGCTAACAGGAGTTAACTTACAGGGTATGAGTCAAAACGGGAGGAATTATGATAACGTCGGTCTTCTCTACGTCACCAATCCCAGGAAGTAAACTGTTGCCTCGCGTCATCGTTTACTTTGGGGTTTGTACCTTTTGCATATCGTTAACTACGTTAATATACTAATACACACTTACATACCAAAGACAATTTAAAAACATGAATCAGACAGTAGGTGCTCTTAAACAATCCTTAGTCCATTTTCCCCCATTCACATACACTATCTGAGCTCATTCTACTGTATGAGAAAAAACAAAAGTTAATGCCAGACATTTGCAGGTTTGTTATTCCCAGGTAACAACACTCAAAACTAATAACACGCGGTAACCCAGATGCTGCAAATTATTTTGACAGGTAATATTACAAAAAAAATTGTATATAAATATGTATGTTAATAACATATATGACATTATAAATAACAAAAGGAAACCAAGGCACTCTTCTTAATTATAAAACCGCTTTAATAAAGGTGCTAGTTCATAATGGAACTTAAAAATACCACCAACATGTTTCGGCCTACATCTAGGCCTTCATCAGGGAAAAAAAAGACATTATATTTACAAATGATTAAACCACATAGGGCCCTATTTTAACGATCTGAAACGCAAGTGCGAAGCGCAAAGCGCAAGTGACTTTGTGGGCGGATCTTGGGCGCTGTTGCTATTTTCCTGGCGGGAGAAAGAACTCTTGCGCCAGGCGCAAATATATAAGGGGTTGGTCTGAAGTAGGTTCATTATTCATAGGTGTGGTTTGGGCGTAACGTCAAATAAATCAGAACATCATCCAACATTCCCTTTAAACACAAGTGCGCAAGTTCCATGGCGGGTTGCTATTATTATGACGGATTTACCAGGCGCACGCCAGGAGAGGTTCACAGCCGAGGAGACCCACGTTCTTGTAAGAGCGCAATCAAAGACAGAGAATTTGTTTTGTATGGGGATGGGAGAAACCCGCCCAAATTAGCGTTGGTTAAACAGGCGTGGGAGGAAATAGGCATCCCCAGGACGTTGCACCGCAAGCGCTACAATGATGTCAGGAGACGGGGGAATCCCAAGCTTGCCAGCATAAATCGGGCACGCCGTGTAACGGGAGGTGGATCTCTACACAGGACCTGACGCCAGCAGAGGACATCGCTGCGTCCACCCTCACCGCTGAAAGCCAAGAAACGCAAGCAGTCCAGCCCCAAAGTACTCTTACAAATCAAGTTCACATACATTAAGGATTCTTATGAAAACATTTTAATTATTATTTACATAAAATAAACGTAATACAGCCACACAACAAACTTATGAAATATTTTAATCGTAACTTGCATGATAATTTTTTTAAGCAGCCACACAAAAAAATAAAAACTATGACCACAAGGTCACCACAATGATTTCCCTTATCTCATGTGTTAATATTTTTTATTGTAACAATTTATGATTGGCAAAAATTACTGTTGCATCTGTGTAGATTAGATAAGCAAAGTGTGTGCACGTTGTGAACGCTATACATTATGGTCAAGCATGCGCCCTTAAAATAGCATAATGAACAACGCGCAACGCGCCACTGACTTTAGACTAGTTTTTTCTGGTCAGTGGCGCAAATGTTTTTTGAAACTGCAATAGCATCAGGGATGGTTTGCGCCAGAACAAACCTCCTTTTTTGCGCTGAACCGCCCAGGGAGCGCAAGTTCATTCCCTAGTTTGCAGACGTGCGTCTGTGGAGGGAAAAACCCGCTGTGCGCCGGTGCAAAATACGAATGATACATGCGTCACTGACAAAGTCAATTGCGCTGAGTGCAAGATAGGGCCCATAGTGTTTATGTGACATTTGAAGGTCTTGTCTTATCTTAAAACCAAAAGTAAACAGGTTTTCTTGTGGAAGGTGTGCATTCTTTAAAAATTAGCAAATAAAATATAAAATATTTTTTCTTTGGATCCTAAGGAATGAATGGGGCTAGGCTAAATGCTTACACATTCACAATGTGCAGTACAAATATTAAGTGCATGTATGAGGTAAATAGCTGTGTAATAAGTGAGATAATTTACAGGCAGCGGGTTGCTATCATGAAATAAGCCCCTAAAGTTTGAAACAAGATCACGTAAGTGGCTTATTTCTGCGATAACAACTGTCTGCCTATACATTATACCTTATTTAAAACAGTCTGTACAAGAGGTGAGAGCACATGAGATATAAACTTAATCTGACAGGTTTGAAAGAAAGATGTTAAAAGGGTCTGAACAGGGTGGGAAAAAGCAAAATGCTGTGAATGAATTGCATAAACAATGAATCGCTGGGGAAAATATCACAAATTGTTTTATATAAACACATAGTGTAATTAAACGTTTGCTGTGTTGCAGTGCTTATGTTTAATAATAAGTAAATAAAGTAAATAATATATTGACTTCCAAAGCCACTTTCTTTACTGTTTATTCAATCATTCACCCATCTAACACAATACTGTATCTTCAATCTCATCTTATATTGATGGATTGTATTCTTACGTCTTACTATCATGCATTATTACTAAAGCTGCCTATAATGAGCATGTTAATCACACACGCACGCACACAGAAACACACAGAAAAAAACTCAGCAGTAAGCAGTCCACATCATTTATTCTGAATGACGCAGGAAACAAATGTAGTTTTTTCAAATGGGTCCCAGAGGAACCAAACCTTAATAAGTTGGATCCGATTAGCCTCTACTGGTAATCATTGTTCATAAGTATGGGTTGATAGTTTCCCCTGCGAATGGAAAAACAGGCACTGATTAGGTGAAATGAAGGAAAAGTGCAAAAACTTTCTTAACATGACCACAACTTCTCAAGAAGCAGACAGACCACACACACTGGGAGCATTTTATAGATGGAGTATAATTATTGCTCATATATATTCTCACTTACTGTACATTTTCTATAAATGCATGTGTGGGACAAAAAAGGGCCTAAATTGCTTTTTCCTGTGTTGTTCTGCCCAGAACCTGAACTTACACATTTATAGCTCCTTCTGTGAAAGAACATTTAGGCTCCCCACCCTATTTGAACAAGCAACCGAATCTAATAACGCTCAGGTTTATGAGATACATTTGGTGTTTTGGATTTAATCGTAAATTAAAGAGACCTCTTGGAGCCGCTATCCAAATCCAGGTCTGCTGGTTAGTGTTAGAAAGAGGAAAAGATTTGATGATCTCATAGAAAACACTAGATCATATTAACCAAACATTTTAAAACATTCCTGAAGTCTCCATTCATTTGTTCATAGCTTTATGCTATGGCAACTTTTTCAGTTGTGAAATGACTAAATATATTATGGTATCGCTATTTTGCTATGTAAACAACATAAAAGTGTGAATAAATAATCATCTCATACAATTTCACCTTTTAGCTATATTGCCCATGACAGACTGAACTAATAACCTCTCCAACCCTTCGGACAGTGAGACTGTTACGTTTTTGTCCCGTGTGAATGTTTCCCCGAGTTTGTAAATACCACAGACAGAATGTTAACACGCACCTGGGAAGGAGGACAGTTCTCCAAAACTACACAACCACACACCTGTTCAGTAAAGAACAGCTGTTTAATTACTATGTCTGTGCCACTGTAATCTCCTCTACTCCCTTCTTATGCTGGGTGAAGGCTGAACCTGTGTGACCACAAAACATGTCATTTTGACTCACTGACATATTCAAATCAAAGACCGTTGAGATGAAAAGGTTTTTTGAACCTCGGAGCTTATCCTATCCTTAATTTACCCTTAAAGTGTGTAATTCAGCCATCAATTGCACAGCCTTTATATACCACCCAAAACCTGCACCAAATCTGCGTGACCGTCCATAGACACAGAGCTTCAAATACCTGGAAAAAAGACATGTGTGCAGATGTGCACAAATATATTTTATGAGTATGTTTGCCATTAGAAGTATTAGCATGTAGATATGCATTGTTTTAACAACAATTAAATCTTTAGTCTCTTCAGTATTAACTACTTAATTTGCAGTATTTGAATATATTTTTTTAAAATATTGCTTAAATATAATTCATTAGGTGTCTTTAACTTTTATGTAGGTACATATAAAAAAATATATACGATGTTTACCATTGTGCACATACATGTTCTGAAATTGTATGTACATTTAAGGTATCTGCATGTAATTACACTCTGACCCTAAAGGGGGTCGCACACCAGACGCTCAGCTCAGCGCCGTGCCGTTCTAAAAAAATCGAACACATTGTTTTCTATGAGTATATGCACACCGGTGCCGACAGGTGATCCCTGTCGGCGGCGCCAAGCTACGACTCAGGAAGTTGCTTAAATCCCTGTCGCGCCACAGGGCGCGACTCACATAGTTTAACATTAAATAACATCATATTTGTCCCAAATCTTTAAGGATTAACATTGGCTGCTAATGTATATTTTGCATTTTGAAGTAGACACTATCTGACTAAGCTCGCACTATTTAATGTGCACTATCGGTGTACAATACCTCTGAGTTGTCCTAGCCGTGGTGCGACACGGCGTGCGACACCCATATGCATACCCTGAACATTAACACGCTCACAATAAGTGCAATAAGGTTTTCTTTGTAACAGTTTTATACGCTACTGTTGCATTCTTTGTGCGGTTTCTGGATGAGGTCAAGACAACTGATTAGCCTGATCTCAAAAGAATTTGTTCATATTTTACAAGTTGGCTAATTCGTATAAATTCATACGAAGTTAATCGCGCAAAATGTATGATTCTCATGAAAAAACAACAACAAAAAAACGAACCCCTCACCCTAACGTCACATAGGTCAATTGTAAAAAAACTTACAAATGTGGTCATATGAATTAATACGAATTAGCCAACTCGTAAAATATGTACGAATTCTCGTCAGATAGCGTTGGATTGACAGCGAGTCATGTTTACAGAGTTCAGGGAAAACAAATTTGCGTTTAAGATGCGTGACAAAAACACATGCGCGCTTCAATTAGTGTTGTATAGATGAGATTAAAATGCAGTGCCGGCTCGTGACTGCTTATCCGAGGGTGTCGTGTGTTGCTCTTGTTTTCAAAATATGTGTTTGTTGCGTCATGTGAACCATGTGCATCACGTGTTTTTTCAAAATAAGTGCCTGCTGCACACGCGTCAAAACCGTTTATGATAAAAGAGACATTCACATAATACACGCAATACACTCCCTTAACAGTAAATTCTGATTACGCATGACATTATGCGAGTATCTGGCAAGCGCGAGCGTCTCTTTTATCATAAACCCTTTGGATGCGTCTGCAGCAGGCACTTATTTTGTCAAGACACGTGATGCACATAGGTTCACTCGACGCGCAGAACACATATTTTGAAATTACGAACCACACACATGACGGGCTACATACATGTTGTGACAAACTTCGCATTAAGCGCCCTCAAAAAAAGAAGTCAGCGACCGCCACTGTTAAAATGTTTACATGCCCATGCATTGTGGTTAAAATCAGCATACGTCATGTTTTAATTCGAAGATATTTGCTGCGATTTTGAGCTTACTCGCATTATTTTGATCAAAGTATTGTGTTGACATGAGATGAAGTGTAATCTCAATATTTCCAAAATCTCATTATAATCGCATTATGACTGTGCATGTAAACGTGGTCATTGATGTAATGGTAACTTCTGTGTTTTTTCTGTGAGCACATATCCATTTAATTACCAGTGACAAACACGGGCAGGTCAGAGATTACTCTAAGTGCTAAACAACTTTGTAGTTTCTAAGACATGGGTGGAGTGCACAATTGCGTGTGTCTGTGATTGTGAGGGAGAGGCCTTTATTTAAACCATGTTTACATTGGCCGCAGGGGAAATACCCCTGGGGATCCGGTGCATGGGGACCTTTGGAGTAAAGTTTATGGTGACCTAGCCAAAAAAGTCCCCCTTAAACACACACAGATCAGCGTTACCAGTGACACTAGCCAAAAACAAACAGGTGATGTGTGTGTGACATTTTGAAGTCACTGATCCACAAACAAACACCACATGTATTTCTCTCTACCCCCCATATGTTTACACGTCACAATGATGTACTATCAACAGAAAAGATTTTCCTTAACGGTTTCACATACAGATGACAATGTTGTTTGAACAATCCCTGTTGACATGGATCCATGAAAAGGACTGTAACACTGTATTATGCATACAAGCCCAGTAGTTGATGATGTCACTCGATGTCTAAACATGTATTCTGCATGTGCATGGTAGCAGTTTTTCGTTTTTGTAGTTTACACAGAGACGATAATGATATTGTTTTAAAAACTTGCATTTGGAAACCAATTTTCAAAACTTGGTGGTTTCAAAACGCATGATTATGTAAATGAGCGGCAAAAATAAATAAAATTGTGTGTTAGTTGAAACAGCCCCTGAGTCCACTTACCAGTCCATATACCAGCATATGTACTGTACGCTTGTTTAGCAAAATAACATTTAAATATAGATGGTTTTACATTTACGCAGTCTTAATATGTGTGGCTGGCTTTTTGATTTTTTTTATATAAGAATACTTAATTTCTCTTCATATTAGCTGCAAACATGTCTTATGGCATTCCGCCAAAAATTGTAAAACCTAACAGTGATTTGATGTAGTTAAATAGTAACACATAGCCCCTACTGACTCAGAGTTTAACATATTAAACACAGGCGATAAAAGGGTATTTAAAATAATCATGTGCCTTAAGTGGACTCATCTGGTACTATAGCATTTAAAATGAATTAGGCAATGCCATGTGGCCCGAGATGCATTGAGCTTCATATTAGAAGTGTGTTTGTGTTTATAAAAGAGTAGATATGTGTGAAAGCGAACACCATTTAGTATTGAAGTTTTCGCTTTAGCTAACAGGTCTCATTAACCTCCGCCTATAAAGGGACAATATTAGATTAGAGACATATGTGTAAGGGGTACAGGCTGGGTTCACCAATGTGCCTAAATCTCACCTGTGTTTTAAATTTAATGTTACTCTGTCACGATTGAGTTTTACATGTTAAAGGTTAAAAGCACCATTTTAGGTGCCCAATCTCCCTCCTCGGGGTGTAACATTAAATTTAAATGTTCCCGTATGCGGATGTTATAAATGAGCATCCAATCAGAGCAAAGCAGCACCGCGTGCAAAGTAAACTAAATCACACCACAACTCAAGTTCAGCTGATCTATTCCCTCAACCTCCAGCTGAACTTTAGGCTCTAAAGTTTGTTCTGCAATAGGTCTAACACCTTTTCAGTATATGGGTTTAAACTTCAGGTATACCAGGTTTATTGTTTGAAAATTTGAGGTGTTTTAACTTTTTCCTGGACTTAGTGGTACATTTTCATTACAAATTATAACATTTAAGTGAAATTATAACAAAATTTAAGTGAAATGTTAAATTGTAAACCATACTTTCACAAATTAAACATTCTCTTTGCCGTTTTTGTTTTAAAGGTGCTGTGTGTAGATTTTAACAGGATCTAGATCGCGAATTGCAATCAACGGCTTAGTCCACAGCTCACCACTCCCCTTCAAAACACATACACTGTAAAAAATTTGCTGTAATTATGCAGCTGGTTGCCAGTAACGTACTGTAGAAGATAAAGACAAAAAATGTTTCATGTTCATTTAACTTTAAACAAACTGTAGCCAGTAAATAACATAAATGTAAAATCTACAGTAAGTTACTGGCAGCTAGTTGCCAGTAATACCCAGTAATACTGTAATTTCTACAGACATTTTTTACAGTGTAGAGAAGCTACGGTAACCCACACAGGACAAACATGTCATTGTCTGAAACAAGTTTGTCCGTTTTGGGCTACTGTAGAAACCTGCCGATGCAAAATGGCAACTTCCATGTATGGGGACCCATGGTATATATAGATAAAAACTAAGGAAATAAAAACAATACAATTCATTTTGTAAGGTCTTTATACACCACTAAATATAAAGGTATGTATAATATATTGTATTTCTGTCAAGAGATCCTCCTTAAGGTTACACAGTGCACCTTTAATAAAAGTCTGGACTTGATGATCCATGTTATCCTAGCATGACTTAAGATGTTTTAAGTAACATTTTGTGTGCCTCAGACAAATTAAATATAAATATAAAAAGACGTTAAAGGAATAGTTCACGGAAATATGAAAATTCTCTCACAATTTACTCAACCCTCATGCCAGATGTAGCCTACAGTAAATGACTTTTTTCTTTAAATTGATTATTTTATACTAAAATGCCATCATGTTATCTTCTTATGTGCAGTAAAAGCCAAAATGGCAAATCTCCAAAATGCACAAACATCTATTATTAAAGTAATCCAAATGAGTCCAGTGGGCTAAATGTCTTCTGAGGTGAAATTATTCATTTGTGAGAGAAAACAATTCATATTTTGAGCTTATTTAGTGATGATTATATTGCATATCCATTGCAACATAAAGATAAGTGCGGTAAGTTCAAATATTAGGCCACGAAAACATTATTTCATTCGTTTTCAAGTTTCATGTGAAGTAACATCTCAAATAGCAACATGTTCCTGAATGTCCGAATCTGGCTTACATTGGGCATTTGTGGCTTAGTTCTGGCTCTCGTTTATTCACATCCTTGTGTGAAACAGCATTCGGATGACCAAAATCAAAAGGCACCTTTTTGAGTCCTGGCTTGAGTTTGGTCCGCCATAAAAATAAAATATTTTGCTCGGATCTGGTTAGCTGAAGAGTGAAAAAGCAAGCAAAATGTTTTTGTCATGAAGAAATATAAACATTTGAAATATTTTTGTAATGGCAAAACCCTTTAAAATATTTATTCAAATACAAATACAGTAGCAGACACTTTTTAAAACCTATTTATATCAAACCAGATTTACAAAAAAAAGACTCATCATTTTATGAGTAGTTAATTCAAAGGTGTCGATGTGCAGTAAACAAACAAAGTAAAAAAAAAAATTTTAGAATAAAAAAAAGAAATAAATGATTCATTCATCATACATCAGACAAAAGACTTAACATGTTAAGAGTCCATGGCTGAACTGGCATTTTTAATTATAGTGGATTTTATTTTCAGTCCTTTCAGTTTTTTTTATAAATAAATAAGACTTATGTTAGAGTTCATTGTCTGCTCGATGTTGGAGCTTGATGTCAGGCCAAAGTTGGGTTTTGATGTCTTCCCGACGTTTATTTCTGACGTCAAAGCAACGTTGGTTTTTGATGTCAGACAATAGTTGGTTTCAGACTTCAAACCGATGTTGGATATTGATGTCAACCCGATGTTGATTTCTGGTGTCAAAGTGACGTTGAGTATTGACGTCTGGCCATCATTGGTTATATTGGTTATCCTGACGTTGGTTTCTGACGTTAAAACCCAATGTCAATTTGGAGTCAACCCAATGTTGGTTTCTGATGTCAAACTGACGTTGGGTTTTGATGTCAAGTTTTTTTTAACATGGCCAACAATTTTGTTTAAATTAAACATTTTATTGGCCACATTCAATGTGAAAAATGTTCTCTACATTTATTAAATGTCCTTAGGGTTCTGAGTTTTTTATATTTTGAGAACCCTACATCCTGTTTGTTAAAATGTTTGAATTAGATGAAATTTTCATAACAGACTATATTACGTATTAAATAATGTTTGCATAGTGTTACAAAGGAATTAATTATAATTATTGACACTGCACATTGGGCTTACCTTTAACCTTTTAGCACAATTACAGCAAGCGCCACTAAAACTCAGTACGACAGTGTTGAGTCTTGCATATCTATAAACATTTTGAAAGTTAAGGGAATGTCCACCGTGACCAGTGCTCTGTCTGATATACCAGATCAGATTTTATTTGCAAAGTCCGGTGCTCCACCCAGAATACACATATACACACAGACACACACAGTATAATAAGACTTTACTTCGTCCCTTGAGCTCATTATCACTCCAGCCCTGCCTGTCTGAAGATAAGAAAGTCTTCCATACCAAAAATCCCCTCTTTACTCCACCCTCACGTTCCTGTATCACTGCTTCCCCATTGCATCCC
Organism: Paramisgurnus dabryanus; assembly: GCF_030506205.2. Taxonomy (NCBI): domain Eukaryota; kingdom Metazoa; phylum Chordata; class Actinopteri; order Cypriniformes; family Cobitidae; genus Paramisgurnus; species Paramisgurnus dabryanus. The sequence goes on along the minus strand of NC_133337.1, from coordinate 54,083,396 downwards.
TTAAATAACTTCTGAACCAAACACTGTCCCTCTTCTGTAACTTTGGATGTCTTGTCATTTACTCAACACACTCTTTTGTCCTGCACTATGTAACATTTCCCTTAACATGTTGAATGGAATTGAATAAGCAGTGCCATGTTCAACTTATCATGACAAATTAAAATACTTTACTTTTGGGTTAAATTTAAACCCAGCCATCATTTGTTCACCCTCATACCTCCAAAAATAACAAAAAGACCATTAAACCGTTTTATAAAAGTGGTCTGTTTTGTGTCAGTGATGTCAAACGGCATTTGCTTGTTGTTTGACTAATTTGGACATTCCAAGTTTTAATGCATCTTTCTGAATGGGATTTATTTGCTACAGTGGTGTAGGGACAATTTTTCAAAATGTTGTTGTGTTTCTCGCACATAACTATCATATGGCCTCATTCTTAAAAATGTAACATTGATGTCTTTAATATAATAATAATAATAATAATAATAATAATAATACAACTTCGGCCCAGGTGTGTAGCCGTGACAATAAAACCGTCTAAAAACAACCAATTCTGTTTAAGCATAAATAAATCTGAGAAAAAATATTTTCTCAATAAATAATTTAGCATTTAAAGATTTAAATTAAATCAGTTTTAACATATGTAATGCACAAATCCAGAAAATGCGATGATCTGCATGCTCAAATGTAGAAAACTGACACTTATATTTATAAAAAAAATTGTTTAATTATTCTAAATGAACATTTATCTATGTTACGTCTATTATATTGTTATGACTAGGCATAGGGGCTTAAAAGTGTTTAGTGAGACCGTTACAAGTGCAGTGTTTTGGTACATTTACCTAATGAGACTGACCTCCATTTAGCATTTGACATTTTACCATTCCTGTAAGGATTACTGGCTTGAGTGACATCCAAAGTCATTAATGTTCATTAGTCATCATGTCTTTCAACAGTAATCTGTGGTTTTTCCTCAGCCTGTCATAATGCAGAGTTAAAGCCCATAAGAGTGTTTATATGTGGTGCAGGCCCATCTGAACTGTATATGTATATTTTTCTAGTTCCCTTGCATTATCACATTTACATTTGTAACATCTTTCTCTAGTACGTGTAGGTTTGTCGAATTTAAAAGCATAGCAGGTCATTCAGCAAACGACAGACCAAACAAAAACACCCAGACAAGACAAGCTTCACAAAATAGAGGAAAGAATGTTTGCATAGCGATATCAAAAGATTAACTCGCATCTCTTGAAAGCAAAAAGCAACAGGAATTTATGCCTATTTATCTGCTAAAGAAAATATTATTAAGAACCCTTAGACAGGGATGGGGATTTTTGAGTTTTAAGCAAATGTCTACAAATGTGCAGAAAAATGCACCAAATCCAGACATTGCAGGCCACGGCCGCTCATTCTCTCAATAACACTGAGAGCAAATTCTGCTCCACTGACCTCCGTCTCACCTCTCTTCTGTCTGTGATGTGAGCTTTGGACTCACAGAGAGTAATGAGATCATTACCACTAGTTAATTAAACATGATGTGCCCAAAAGTTTGCCCGTTCACATTGTATCCTAACAATCGCCTCTCTTGTGGACCTCTGAGGATGAAGAGGGGAAGAGACTGGAGCAGAGTGCCTATTGTGCTCCTCCTGAGAAAATAATCCATCCCTCGCTTTTCCCCCTCAATAATCTCATTGTGTTGTTTGCTTTCTTTTCATTTTCCATTATGTGTTTTGGACCCTGTCAATCAGAGATTTGGAGAAAATGCGCAGATGCATGAAGGTGAGAAAATCATGAGGATTTTTTTCATTCATTCAAGTTTTTCTTTAATGCTACTTTTATGGTAGTGTATTTCTCTAAGATGTCCTTTAATGGACACAATGTTCACTGAGAATTAGTGTGATAAAAAATGAACATCAATTTTTTTTTGTCCTTGGATAAGAGTGAATGTGAGATGAGATATGTGTGTGTTTAAAGTTATGAAAATAAAAACCCAGACAAGTACACACAGTTAACAATTTGTCTATTTTCATGTGTCTATCTTTGAAGCATGCTGTCTACAACCTTGTCTATGTTTATATGTAAATAAATATCTATGGCCTATGGCAGGGGTAGAAAACGTCAAGACTGATTTCACGGAAAGTCGTGTTATAAAATGTTATTAATTTATTTGTGTCCATGTCACGAACATTAGCTTTTTTGAATGTCTTTTTCGTGTCACTCGCACAAATTTCTATAAATAGTTTTTTTGTCTGTGGCACGAGTTTCTTTTTTTGTGGCATTTTATGTATTGTTTTCTCATTGTTTTTTCTTATTTTCTTACCATTATCTCTTGGGTTGGGGTTAGTTTCACTTTCTGTTACATTTTTAGACATCCTAACCCAAACCTGGGGCCTCATTTATAAAAGTGCGACGTAGGAACTGTCCTACATTTAATCTAAGACCATTTCATTAGCATATAAATATTTAATTATCAAAGGCCAAATTCTCTGACTGCTACAATGGCGAGTGGTAAAACAGGCTATTTGTTTGCTTAAGTTTTTAATATTTCTAAATTCTAACATGGAAACTTTATTGACATCACTCGAGTTAAGGCGATTATTAGTGGACCTTTCAATTCACGGGTTTCATTTAAATATAGTTTTACACATAAACGTAATATTTGTGTCTTTAAAGTTTTGTTTCAGTTTGCCATATGCCTCCTGCACGGCGATGTTAAAATTAGATATTTTCAACTTTAAAATTCAAAGATCATATCTTAAACTGTCAGAATATATTCCATATGGATTCATTTGGATTTACAGATGTTTAACATTAAAATCGATGGATGGGAATAATTGATATTAATTTTTGAAATACCCAACACTCTATGTCGCATGTCCATTATTGTACATCGAGACTTTACAATTTAGCACGGTCTAAGATCACGCACGGTCTAAGATCAAATCTGTGCGTAAAAACGCTTTATAAATGAGGCCCCAGAACTCTAACCCCAACTGCATGTGAGAATAGTTTCAAGAGCGTAAAAAAAAACGTGTAGAAACCAATACATAAAAGTACATCCAAACCTAAACCCCTAATCTAACCCCAACCCCAAGCGAAAATTTTTTAAAAATAAAAAACAATTAGAAAACAATACATAAAATGAACTAATAAAATTTTTTGTGACTATAACACGACTTGCAAAGTTTAACTCCAGCTCTAATCAAGCACCTGAAATAACAAATCAATGTCTAAAGAGTCACCTGAAAACAACAGGTAGGCGAGATTTTATTAGGGTAAAATCTGCAGGACATCGGCACTCCAGGACCGACGTTGCCTACCTTTGGTCTATGGTATCTCAAAGAGTGGCAAAATGTTTTGTGCATGTATATTAATCTGCTTAACCTTCAGTTTTAGTCATAATGTGCACATGCAAGCTCAACAAATGGATAACTATTCAGGTTTCATCCATTTAACCTTTAGCCTACACACAAAGTTTTTTGAAGGATCCTTTCAACAGTTTGCTGGGCTTTTGACATTCTTCACATTTTTCCCAATTCTCTCAACTTGACTTTACACTGTGACCTACAGACAACAGTTTCACAATGAAGAGAAACGGTGGACACAAATTAGAAAAACACACGGTTTCATTTAGACTTTGAAGATGAAAGAATATTGTATAACACATACTTTTCCATGTTTAAGTGCTATAATTGAATCCCCAGTGCTTCTATCAACCTAGAAAACATGAAAAATATCAACCCAGTAACTTTGTTTTGGTAAACCATTCTCTGCAAGCATGTGAAAAATTAGGTCGTTCAGATTTCGCCTGTTTTGTGAGGTAGGTAGCAAGGTGAATTACAATAATACCGCCCCCTTAATCTGCATTATCCAACCATGGCACTGCCATTTAGTGCAGAGAGAAAGAGAGAGAGGAAAAATAATTGTCAGCACAATTGAGTTTCAATTGCCATCACTGTGATCAGTTTTTGAATTTCATCCACTCATTTGCATTTTAAAGGACACACCCAATTGACGACACTTGACCATTCGTCATATGTTGACGTGAAGGGTATACCTTTCGCGTCATTTTTTGACGAACTGGGGACTTCAATACTATTACGTCCGTTGGATTCTCTTTCCTATTTTATTACCATTTGCGCGTCGGTTTAGGGTTAGATTTACATAATGACATCCCTACCCAAACCTAACTCTAACCCCAACGCCAGGTGACAACTGTTTCTAACCCCAACGCCAGGTGACAACTGTTTAATTTCGCGTACACTGTTTAATTTCGCGTACACTGTTTAATTTTGCGTAATCTAACCCTAAACCGACGCGCAAATGGTAATAAAATAGGAAAGAGAATGCAACGGACGTAATAGTATTGAAGTCCCCAGTTCGTCAAAAAATGACGCGAAAGGTATACCCTTCACGTCAACATATGACGAATGGTCAAGTGTCGTCAAATATTGACGAAATGGGGTGAGACTGTGTTACAACAACGGCACACTTTTGATCAGGTCTACAAAGTGGCAATTTTAACATGCTATAATTAATTATATGTTAGGTATTTCGAGCTAAAACTTCACACTATTTACATCTTAAAAAAAATCTCATAATATGACCCCTTTAATAAAACAAATGCATTGTGACATGCAAGTGAATTACGCCATTAGAAAGTTACAAAAACAAAACACATGGGCAGTAAAATATATAATTAGCAAACCCTCCATTGGACCATTTGGATCCTGGCAAGATGTTATTTTGGGAATGCTTTTGGTTGCTGTTAAAATCATCTTTATTCTGAAATCTCCATACTGTCTTGCATGGCTTCAGTCAGTCAGCAACTCTGTATAATCACAAAGAAAATAAGCAATCTCTCTCTCTCTTTCTCTCTCTGTCATAACCACCGCGAGCATGATGGTTGGTATTTTAAAGACTATCATTTTCTTTTTTTGGGGAACTTCCCAATGTGTGGAGGTCCTTTGAAAGCCTTCCAATGAATCTTATTAAAGAAATATCACATGATTCAATTCATTTCTCCTGCTAGGAAGCTTGGTCTAGTCAAAGATCCTCTCGAAACCCTCACTGGTTGGTCAAACATCTGGTTGTAATGTGCATTGATTCTGGGTACTTTTTTGTTTCTTAGTGTTGACCCACAAAAAAGGAGAGAGAGAAAGCTTTTGTGACAAAGTTCCAGACTCATAAATATAAATCTGCCAAGCATGCACTCTGAAGCAATATCAACTTCTCCACATTTCTATCTTTAGACATTTCTCTGTCAAAAAACATCCAATGACGCCTTTGTTCCGAGTCTATTCAAACTAGAAGATTGCGTATTTTTTTTTCTCCATACCATATGATTATACGCATTCCAATAATAATGTATAGTAACCCTACATATTTAAAGGGATGTACATTTTGCTTCAGAATAAATTGTGCACTTAAGTGTTAGCGTTCAGTTGTTTCTCTGTTGACCACACATACAGTTTTTCTATCTTTTTTAAATCTTGTTTTTGTATGTTTGTTTGGTAGACAGATTTGCATTACACAGCTCGTACTGTAAACATTGGGTTTGTTTAGGGTGGATGGTGAATATGACACTGTAGCCTCTGGTGTAGATTAAGCTGTCATCATGACTTCACATTGTGACTTGTGATAGGCATGAACAGAGAGTTTAGTGTGTTTCACTTGTAAAATGAAAAAACAAACATTTTCACGGTATGACATGAACAGTAACCTGGTTTGGTTCTCCTGTTGGAATGTAAATAATCCGTACTTTTTGGTCGTCAAGTTCAACAGATCAGTGTTGCTGTTAAAAAATAACCAATTTCTTAGAAGGCCAGAGTCTGGCTGTCTAACTGCAAGGGAAAGCTGACAGAACGGGTTACATCTTATCTGGCATGCAATGAACAGCATTTTACATATCTTTCAGTATTATATTTACCTAAACTATACATCTACAGGCCATGAACAAATATGACTTCATGGCATAGAGGACACAGGGTAGTTTATGGCGTGGTTTAGCTAAAGCAAGGGCTAGGCTTTAGTTAAAGGGGCCATTGTGAGGGTTGAGGAACAGATGAACCCAAACGCAACGATGTCGGGGAAAAACAGAAAACATTTTAAATACACACAAAACAAAAACCCACGAGGGGGTACACGACATGAACACATGAAACACTTAACTTTCACTAGATTGCCTGACTAGACTGGAACATGGAACACGATACAGAACACAACACAATGAACCTGCACAGAACTAAAGATACACTGACATTAAATACAGAAAACCAAACAAGATAGCGAGCGGGAACAGGTGATGGGAATAAGTAATAATTAACAATAAGCAGGAGGACGAGTGGCGGGGACAAATGACAAGACACCGGAGGCACATGCCGAACACAAAAACAAGGCATGAACCTCCACACAAGGCCAGGGACTGCCAGAACTCTGCCACCATGACAAAAATACAAATATAACACAAGACTTCAAGGCAGAGTCCTGACAGTAGCCCTCCCTCAAAGGACGCCACCTGGCGTCCAAAAAGGGAACACACAAGACAAGAGAACATGACATAATTAACATGACAAGACTAGAACACATCAGACTAAAACTTAACAAGAGGTGCCAAAAACAAGATAAAACCAAACTAAATCAAACACACATAAGTCCACAAGATACAAAAACAGGACAGTCCACGGGGGTTTGGGGCGAGGACGCAGCTGGTACTGCGCAGACTGTAACTGCGCGGGCAGGGTCGACCGCGCGGGATACGCGTGACGGCTCGACCGCGTGGGCTCTGTCGTCGGCGCGGAATGTGCTGGCTCTCCTTATGATGTCATAAGGAGCTCTTATTATAAAAATACCAACCCTTAATCTGCACTATCCAACCACGGCACAGCCATTTAGTGGAGAGAGAAAGAGAGAGAGAGAGAGAGAGTAAATAATTTACAGCACAATTAAGTTTCAATTGCAACAAACCACCATCATTGTGATCAGTGTTTGAATTGCATCAGCTCATTTGCATTTTAAAGGACACACCCAAAACGCCGCATTTTTGGTCGCACCTACAAAGTGTCGATTTTAAGTAAGGGATAATGTAGAGGCAGCCGGTAGTTATTGGGAAATAAGCCCCGACAGTGTGATCAGGACCCGACGCGAAGCGAAGATCCTCTGCTTCATACTTGTCTGACTCCATTTTTTTCTATTTAACCAGTCTTTGAGAAGTTTTAATGCCCATTCTGTTTTTTTGTGTGTGTTGGCTTCGTAGCTGTCATGCTCTATTTTGTCAAGTTCAGTCTCATTAAGCTGTCTGTGTCTTGTCGTGGTTGTCCAGTGTTTGTCACAAGATGGCGCCAAACCGACAGTAATCTTTATTGATCTTTATTGGCGCGGAGCGATTTTACTCGTGCAAGTAGTCCGGCTATGCGTTATTATTTTGGAGCGGTTATTATTTGAAAAGAACGAACCTGCAAATGTCTCAACTGACCAATCAGAATCAAGCATTCCAGAGAGCCGTGTAATAACGTGTTATAATAAATGATCTATATGGTATTTTGAGCTTAAACTTCACATGTGTACTCTGGGGACACCAAAGATTTATTTCAAATCTTAAAAAAGTCTTGTGACATGGCCCCTTTAAATTAAAACATTTAAGCATCTTTTAAAAAATGCCTTAAAAAATTACATTAATGGTGTGTATCTTGAGACAAATGAATGGCACTGGTGTATTTGAAGATCTGCCAGTGCGAGTTATTTTCAGTTGAGACAGCTCAAACATGTGTTTTAATCTAGGACTAGCCTTAAGCCTTGTCTGAGAAACTGGGTATGAGTTTTGTTTTTTAATTCAGTTTATGCTTAGACACATATTTATGACCCAGTCTGTGAAAAACAAAATCATTGACTGTTTTCTACATAAAAAACATCCTACATAATGTAAAGAACATTTTGTGAAAATATAAACTTAATATTTCAAAGATTCAAATTAAATGAAATTCATTCAAACTTTGATGCTCCATGGTCTTAAAATTAGATGGTAAAACTTGAACCTGGATTTCACAGGCTGGGTCACAAATAGGATATTAAACATTTCTGTTATTAATCTGTTACTGTTATTACACAGGAAGAAAGATAAAAATTATTGTACGCACAATAACCTTACAATAGCTGGCCATGTGGGGTAAGTTGTCACAAGTAGAACCTGCAATAAAAAAGCATTTAATTTACAACAGACTTGAACTGGGTGTTTAAAACCAACATATGAAACCACTGGTTGGTAAAACCATGTAAGCAATTAAACATGACTCAAAACCAGATACAAACATTGTGACAACTTTTTCACTCGAAAACTAGCCCTGCTTTCCCATAAAAGAGACAAAGAGAAAGGCGCAACAAACACAAATACAGAATCATATAGTTATATGATTTGTTTATGGTGAGGTAAACCAGTATTACTGGAACCTCAGAGACACTGAGGCTGCGAGGTAATGTCCCTGACTGGGGTAATGAGTGCCCTCGGGTCAGTCTAGAGCATCGGCACCACTGTACACACACACACACACACACACACACACACATGTTTTCTCCTCTCGTGAGTTCAGGTAATAACTGCAAGTAGTCAGGCTGTGATTATGTTGCAGAAAGACTCTAAATTAAAGGATAGGTCACAGCAGGCATTCATGACAGACCCTTTTAATGTACTCCTACAGAGAACCATTACACCACCTTCTATTAAAACCTTACTGATTACAACGTCTTTGTGCTCCTTTAACATATCAGTCGCATTTAGTTAAGGCAATCATGCGTACTATATTCATGCATATAGTACTTAGATATCTCTATGAGTGGTGGCATTTAGAAACCAAGGGTCATTGACAGTGTGAAACCGTAGAGATGGACAGAGTGAAAAGCAAATGGGTTTAAGATAGGAAAGGTGGTTTATTATAATGTTGTTAACCCATTCGTGTCCAGATTTGTCTTAGTAATATCTTAGTTTATATTATTTACACAATCTTTTATATAAAAATAAACTCAAAATAACCCTTAAGTGTATTACAAGTTTACATATTTACGTACCAACAACAGTGTACCTTTCCATTTTAAAACACAATTTGTGTGAATGTACGCTCTAAAAAAAGCTCAGTTGTTTCAACCAATAGTTGGGTCAAATATGGACGAACCCATGTAAACCCAGAGAAGTTGAATTTACTTAAAAAACTGGATGAAATTTGTTGCCCTAAAAATATTAAGTAATGTGGACTTAAAGCAACACCAAAGAGTTTTTTTTACCTTAAAATAACGTTTCCAAAAAAGTTTCAGTCGTTCATCCACTCGAAACAGGGTGAACGGCACTTTCACATTCGCATTGCAGCCCTCTATCGGCCAAAACCGCACTAAAGAAGTTTCCAACCGTCGGGTCGCGGTCCTGTAGTTTGAGTGAAAACTACAAAAACTTGCGTTACGGCAGACCTACAATCCAATCAGAGCCAGCTTTGCTGCAGTAGTTTAAATTATTTACGACAGTGGTAATGGACAATTCCGCTTCCAACCTGTAGGGGGAGCAAAGAGCAAGAACTCTTTAGTGTTGCTTTAAACAAAAGAATATTTAACCTAAAATTTCTAGTTCAGTAAATTAAATTTTAAGTTGTATTTAACTTGAAATAATTTGTAACATCAATTGCTTGTCCAACATCTACACTTAGGTAGTGTGCACACCAAAGCTTTTACGCCGGCAGTCAGTGGATGTTTTCAATTGTTTACAATGGAAGTGCAGAGTTTTTCAAAAAAGCCAGCAGCTGCTGTTTTTTCCCAAGCTGAAAGCCAGTGCTCGGCAGTTTTCCTGCGCTCAGCGATGAGTGCCGAGAATTGAAAAATATTCAACTTTGGGTAAAAAGCTTTGTCAGTTTTCACACGGCGGTCCAATCACAGTGGAGGAGGGGCAGGACCAATATCACAACACCAATTGGCACATCATTCACTAACTGATAAACAAAGCGCTTAGCTGAAGAAAGCTGGCAGTCGGCTGAAAAAAGCTGACATTCGGTGTCCGCCAGGCATTTCAGCCGCGTAAAAAAAGCTTTGGTGTGCATGCCCCCTTAGTTAACTGAGTTCAAAGATTTTCTATTTTTGATTCATTTCTATTATTTTTAGTGTTATAAACAGTGGCGGCTCGTGACTGCTCATCTGAGGGGCGCTAATTCAAAATATGTGTTCGTAGTGTCATGTGTTTTCAAAATATGTGTTTTTTGCGTCATGTGAACCATGTGCATCATGTGTTTAGTCAAAATAAGTGCTTGCTGCACACATGTCAAAACCATTTATGATTAAAGAGACGCTCACGTTCACAAAATACACGCAAGACACTCGCTTAACAGTAAACTCTGATTACGCATGAGATTATGCAAGTATCTGGCAAACGTCTCTTTTATCATAAACCATTTAGACGCGTCTGCAGCAGGCGCTTATTTTGACAAGACACGTGATGCACACAGGATCTCTCGATGCGCAGAACACATATTTTGAAAAAAGGAACCACACATATGATGGGCTACATACATGTTGTGAAGAACTTCGCATCAAGCGCCCTCGAAAAAGAAGTCACCGGCCGCCACTGGTTATAAATGGTATTATAACACAAAATGTATCACTGACTTTAAGTAATTAATTGAATAAATTTGATTCTCCACAGAGAATTTAAACCTCTATGACATTTAATGAACAAATATTTAAGTAATTAAAGTTCTTATCAGTTATTATTCTGTGAAAAATAAATAATCAAAATATTCAGGCACAATGGATATTTCTTACAAAACGTATTGAGAATGAACATGTTTTAGTTTAATGAATTTTATACGCTTAAAAGTAAAATGTCCAAAACTCAAAATATTAAGTGATATTTACTTGTATAAATAAAGACCATATCTGGGTTAACAGTGCAACTTTTGTGTTATAAATAACCATATGCTGGTTTATTGTTATCCAACTATGGGTAGAAATAACCCAGCATTTGGGTTAAAATTAACCCAACTATTGGATATTTGTCCATATTTAACCCAACTATGGGTTAAAACAAACCAACATTTATACCTATTTGAAAATATGTAATTTGTGATTCATGATTTGACGTGACCTCACTCTGTCTATATTAGAAATACAAAGGTTATATTAACATAGAATGTTATTTACATTATGTAGGATGATTTTATGAAGAAAACAATGAATCACACACTCACAGATTTTAGGTGGGTTTTCAGAGACTGCACGGGCCACATTTTTCAAAACGGCAGATATCTTATCAAAGTAAACTGGAAAAAGAATAGGACTTATAATTTAAACCCTCATTTTTCTAGAACCTCGGTTTATGGGAAAAACACTTGGGTGTGTCATTTGGATCAGATTATAGCTGTTGGAAGATTACAGGCTCTTATGAAGCGGAGGCAAGATCCACACAGCAAAAAATAAAGCACAAAAGTAGAATAAGAAACCCCCTGATGCAGTGGTGTGGCTTTGTTTGTAAATGAAGTTGCTGAATGAAAATGACTTACACAATTACAGAAACACAATGAATAAATTCACATTCAAGGTTATCATCACGGCATGAGAGTTGACAGAGCATGATGAGAGGGATTTTCCCTAAAACACAGTTACACACCCACACCGTGGATAATAGCAGGTTGACTACACCTTATCTTTGGGACAGTTTGACGCCTTGGTGTCTCTTGGTCATTGTTTTGATGATCTCATTCGCATTTAGGTGACACAATGGCACACGTTGCTCTCAAATGCTCAGTAACCACCACACACACACACCTGTCAATCTGTCTCATTCTTATGAAAGATCATTTTAGACAAGTCATTTTCATGTGTATTGTGTGTGGGTATTAGTTTCGTAGTATTTTATTGAAAGCGCTTGTCTATGTTTGACAAATAACGCCTGTGAAGAGCATTAACCTGACTGGATTCACAAACATCTGTGATTTGTTTCAAAAGGCAGTGCTTTTGTAAATAACAATTAGACTTGCATTTCCTTCGGAAAACCAGTGCTGGCTGGGAAGGAAAGAGTTGAAGATTTAGAGCTTGTTTTTTTATTTTGCTTTGGGTTATATGTGAATGAAATGCAGCATCAGAGTCGCTTTGCAGTTGTCACAACAATTATAAGTGTCTTGTTAGGCTTTGTATGAAAATCCACACCCTATGTGACATAATCTTTGCAGAAAAGAGACTGATAGAGTTCAGAAGTCAAGTCATGACCCAAAATAGATTTAAACTCAAGTCACACACCACACAGCCAAAATATTGCTGTTTTACCTACCAAAAATGCAAATAATGGCTAAATAATCATTATTAAATGGACAATGGTATACTGATAATGGTATATTATCTAAAACGTGAATTATCAGAAAAGATGGTTTTAGAAGCAATACTTTTAGATTTGTCTTTGTAATTGAAGAACTGCATTACTTGCTTTCCTGGAAGTAGTAAGTTGTTCAAATTTAGAATAAAACGGAATAAAAAATTATTTCTAGGTTTATTTTTTACACAGCACAGCTACATATAAAAATTGGCTTCTGTAGTAATGTAAAATATTTAGATTTAAGTTTCAGTTCAATCTTATTTCAAAGCACAATTTTATTTCTATTTCTATATTTGTATAGCAGTAAATGCATATAAATAAAGATAGAAGAGACAAGGAAAATCATAAAAATATTAAAATACCAATGCTATCTAATGGCAATTCATATGCATTTTACTAGGTGGTTAATTTGTATTAATTCGTATGACCACAATCTGAGATTTTTGTATGATTTGTTTTTGCCCCTGTGACCTGTTTAGGGGCTGGGTTAGGGGTAAGGTTTCATTATTGTTTTTTTTAATGATAATCATATGTTTTTGCATGATTTACTTACGACTGTATATGAATTAGCCAACTCATAAAATAAGTATGAATTCTTGTGGGATCAGGCTGGAAAATACATGATATTAATGCAATTTCTTTCTCCCAAAAGATGTACATTAGGGGGGGTTCAGAGTATGCCAGGCATATGGGCCCATGAGTACGCTAGGGGGCCCCACCGTCATCACTTTTCCCTTTTTATTTTTTTATTGTACACGTTTAATTATTAACACTGTAGTAAAATGTAAAGTAAATTAATATAAAACTACGGTGAATGACTTTGTGTTAAGTAAAATTGAGACACTTTTAAAAAACAGCGTGCAAACATGACCTAGTAGATGTAATTACATATTTGGCGGTTCTGGTGGTTTTTAATTTGATTGTGCGGGTATGGATATGGGCGGGTAGGCAACATTTTGGTTTGGGATCAGTTTGGTGGGTTTGCTATGCAAAGTTACGACAAATGGTCGACAGGCCTACTGTTTGGCATTTCAAGGTAAGATCTCACATGCCACTAAAAAGCGTTCATGCTGATCCGTAAAATCATGAAAAATAAAAAATATTTGTGTTAATACAAAAGGACAGCAAGAGCTTTATTTAGGGAAATATTAGCATAGCGACTGCTGACAACTATTGCATTTCTAAGACGGACAATAACTTAATAGGCGTAGTTAAAAATATTATTTTCTAAATAAACATGAAATAGGAGAATTGTATAAGCCATAATTGAGTTAAATTTTAAATTACTAAGAGCTGGTTTTAATGTGAAAGTGATTCATTTTTATTCAGGTTTGCAACGAAGGTTTTGCCCAAAATAGAAAACTAAGTGCAGCTATTATAAACGCTGTATTAGATTGTTTTTAACATATCCTAATAGAGAATGTCTATTTTATATTTATGTTTGAGTATTGTTGTGTTTAAATATTGTTGTAATGTTGTTAATGTTTTGTTTTAATTAACACTCGACTGCCGCGACTTTCAAAGCTCCTTCCAGAGATTTCCATAGATTCACAAATGCATCTTCATGCATTCTTCTTCTTTTAGTGATCTATTTAAAATCATGTGAATGTTTTCTGCCTTTCCAGATTAAAATGATAGGCTATTCGTTTTTCGAATAAATCTGTATTTTTTTTTTTTTTGCTTCATGCATTTATTTTTAGTTGTAAATGCGACCTGTAAAATTACATAAACGCACTCAACTAAGTAATTTTATAAAGCTACACATAATGGTATGAAAATCAAACAATCATCTAAAGAAAGGGGCCCAAAATTCTGTCTTGCATACCCCCCTTGAAACTGTTCATTGCGCCCCTGCATGCAGGCATACGAACTGTAAAAATAATTGGACTATTATGTTCATAGTGATATTTAAAAGAACATGTCGACTTTAGCTTATTTACCGTATCCCCCAGAGTTAGTCCATGAGTCCATACATATCATTTTCATCTCTGTGAGTGCCGTAACTCTGTCTGACGCACTCACCCACCGCTAACCTAGCTTAGCACAAAGACAATAATAAATAATATGTTACATTTATATAGCGCTTTTCTGTAGTGCTTTACTTATGAAAGGGGAATTCTCCTCAACCACCACCAATGTGCAGCATCCACCTAGATGATGCAACGGCAGCCATATTGCGCCAAAGCGCCCACCACACACCAACTTATTAGTGGAGAGGAGACAGAGTGATTTAGCCAATTAGTATGAGGGATGATTAGTAGGCCAACGGGTAAGTTTGGCCTGGACTCTTTTTCGAAAAACTCTTTTTCGAATAACATCCTGGGATTTTTAACGACCACAGAGAGTCAGGACCTCGGATTAACGTCTCATCAGAAGGACCTCCAAAGACTGGAGGTTAATGGCTCCAGCTAGTATACTGCTCAAGTAGCAGTGCTTTGCCTTCTAAGAATATAGTCCCCAGTATGTATATGTTTAAAAGATGGCTGTGTCTCATATATGACCTTGTTATTTGTACACTGGGACTATTTAAATTCCAACATGTAAATAGGAAAATATTGGCGTTATTTTGTCACTTATTGGGAGCAGTATGCTAGCTGGAGCCATTTACTTCCAGTCTTTGTGCTAAGCTAGGCTAGCGGTGGGTGCCTCGGACACAGTTACGGCACTCATAGAGATGAAAAGGTTATGTATAGACTTATCTAACTCTGGAGGATACAATGAATAAGCTGAAGTCCCAAAAAGTTGGTGTGTTCCTTTAAGTATTTATGTTTATCAGAAAAAAAAGGCAAATTGTACTTACTGGACAAATAATTGTATATTATAATAATGATGAAAGTTTTTATTATGACTGAATTTAGTTTATATACTGTAATTATGTTACACTAATCAGTCCTTCCAGAAAAATGCAGAGTTTTATTGTGATTGTTGCGGGCAAAAATCCTTGATCTTGCGGCACGTTTTCTTAAAAAATGCGATGGAATATGCGGCATATTTATGCAATTTTATGCAATGAAATTGCAGGAACTTGCAAAAATTGCAGGAATTTGCAAAAACTACGGGAACTTGCAAAAACTGCAGTTAGGGATGTTCACGTCGATGTCACTTCATAACATTCCCATAGTAACAGGGGACATGACTCCGCTTGTGTCAAGTAAATGCAACATTTTTCAACTTTCTGCAAAGATAATATGTGACTTTTTGCTACAAAATGCAGGGATTATGAAATCATGCAAGACCCGCATATTTTGCGCGTGGAAATCTGCAATTTATGCAGTAAAGTGCAGCGTATCTAAAAAAAAATGCTGCTCCGCATAAATATGCATTGAATCATGCGATCGCATAATCGTGTTTTTCTTGAGGGACTGAAAATCAGATACTAAAAGCTTATGAAGGTAACACCTTTAATAATGTACATACCAAGAGGGGTTGATTTGTGGATGCACGTAACAAAGTAAATATGATTCAGTCTTGTAATTCACCCTTTACCTGGGCAAGGCTTTGATCCAGACAGGAAGACATTGAACATGACATGTTTTCAGAAGTGGATTCAAAGGCACAGTCGAGATGATTTAACAGCTACATGATGCTAATAGCAGTTAAAAACATTGTTGAGCAGTTTTACTGTCATTTAGCAGTGAACTGTAAATGCTGCTTAAGATGGTTGTGACACTTTAACAGAGGTGAGAGAAGGAGGTTAAAAGCTTGAGGCTGACTTGTTGAGTATTTTATGAAGAAAGAGTTGAGGACTTCCAGGCACAGTAAAAGACACCTCTTTTAGTCCTGACCATTGGCGTCTTTGGTGTCGTGTGTGTGGAGGGGACCTGACGAACACACAAAGTCTGAACATCAATCAGTTCCTGTGGTGAGACACAAAGACCATGTAACATTCTGGAAGAATGGGAAACACGAAAAAACAATATATGAAAATATATAAAATCATATAAAATAAAAGATTAACATTCAGGCAAGAAAGATAAAGGTTTGTGGGGAAATTTAACGACAGGACAACATGTTTGTTTAAATATGTTTTGGACCACTGTTTATACCATGTAAATACTATGGCATCATTTAATACCATAAATACTGTATGTATCCATTAAACATTTTTGTAACTGATGTTAATATCTTGATATCTAATAACATTGATACGCATTTAATTGTAGAAGATTTTTAATAATATTTGTCTTGTCTAAGACCGAACAATGTTTTTGCAAATTGCTAAGATCTAATCTAAAGTGGCATTTAAAAGAATGAAATGTTTGCTTTGCAAGCATTTTTTAATGTTTAATGTGCCTAAATTGTAACAATTTGCAGCATTTTTGCCAAATCAAAACATATTTTTATGTTACTTTAACTTAAAAAATTAAAGGTCACGTTCTTACTAAGCCCATTTTCAAACTTCAGTTAGTGAGTAATGTTGCTGTTAGTGCATAAATAAAATTATATTAAATTATATTATGCAAAATTATAAAGCTCAAAGTTCAATGCCAGGTGAAATATTTCCTTTAAAATTCCCCTTTCAAAGCCTACAGCGAACGGCCGGTTTGGACTACAGTCCTCTACTTCCTGGTTGAGTGACCTAAATAAAACAGTTTTTGACTAAACTCCGCCCACAGGAATACATCAGTCGCCAGTTTTGGTTCAAACGGCTCTGCTAAGCTAAGCTGCTGTCGAATCACAACACACTTAACAAACTACACAATCAGAACTCGATACGTATTACTGAAGGAGGGAGAACAAAGAAGACATCAGCCCATATAGGACAGTAAAAACAGTGGTATAGAGAAGTAAATTGTGTGAAAAATACAGCGTTTTTTACATGTGAAACATGAACACATGTTATGTTGAGAATTGTAAACACAATCAAAGCTTCAAAAACACAAGAAGAACGGGACCTATGTCAACCTTTTTAAAGGACAAGTTCGGTATTTTAGACTTAAAGCCCTGATTTCAGATTGTTTATGGTGAAATAGAATGGTTTTGACTGAAATTTCGACATTTGCGGGTGCCCTGAGAATTTTCGCGTGTTTGTGTTTCAGCTCAGACCTCTGCAATGGGTTTAATGGTGCACTGGAACAATCCTTCCTAAAATGCATTAAACTTTCGTTTACAAAGACGTGAAACTCACCGAGTGGTCAGGTGTGTTCACTGATATGCTCACACAAAAATCGCTGCAAAAGATGCTTTCCAACAGCTGTTTTAGCATTCGTTGTTAACTTGTGGACCTATTTTTCCAAACGCCTCACACCCGTACATTCTTCCGCTTAGAGCTTGAATAATAGACACTCCAGCCCAGGTGGTGGCGCTAATCCGCCATTGCCAATAGCTAGAATAGAAACAAAGTTCCCGGCGCGGAGTAATACCGTACCTCACAGGACATCTAATACAAGTCCATGGGGCTGGTAAAAACTACGATAAAACCTGTTGGAATGCGTCTTTTGGAGCGATTTTTGTTTGAGCATATCAGTGAACACCCCTGACCACTCGGTGAGTTTCACGTCTTTGTAAACGAAAGTTTAATGCATTTTAGGAAGGATTGTTCCAGTGCACCATTAAATCCATTATAGAGGTCTGAGCTGAAACACAAACACGCGAAAATTCTCAGGGCAGCCGAAAATGTCGAAAATTCAGTCAAAACCGTTCTATTTCATCATAAACAATCTGAAATCAGGGCTTTAAGTCTAAAATACCAAACTTGTCCTTTAAGACAAAACTTAAAATAGTAGGTTACATTGACTTGCCAAACCAAGTAATTTTAACTTTAACTGCATGCCTTTTTTTATAGTACATGTGTTTAAAAATAAACACAGGAATCCATGCAGAATGTGTGCTTTAGTTAAAAATATTTGTTTACCTAAATATAAGAGTTTTGAATGTGTGTGTGTTAGTGAAAAAAGAGAATAAATGACTGAATATAGCAAGGTGATGTGGGTTCTAGCGTTTGAGTTAGACCAGATGTCCTGACCTTTGGTTATAAGATACAGCTTCACTCCCTACAGGACGACAGAGATGGATAAGGTGAGCTCAGAGCCACACACAATTTTGGTGGACTAAAAGCCCATTTGCACTCTTTTATTACATTTCGTCTTTAGCAGTGTTTAAAGTGCAGTTTAAAGACTATGTGACCCTGTCTGTGAAATCAAGACTAAAGTCTCATAATCTAATTATGAAATTAGGACCATCAAACGTTGGATTTCACACTGATTTCTGGCTTTGCATGGTCTTAATCAGTATTAAAGAAATCAAGGTTATATTTTCACAGAATATCTTTAATTTTTTTAAACGCTTTTAACAGTATATCACAAAAACTGACTTTTGCTTGGTTTTCACAGGCAGGGTCAGATATCAAATCCATCTTCAGCATCCTCTCCAACCCTCCTCATGACCTCACTGTTGTGTCTGGTTTCCATTGATCAGCAAGAATGAGATTGCAGACATAGCTGATGTATTGATAAACTGAGTATATATGAAATGTAAACTTTGATGAAGACAAAGAAATGTTGAAAGACATATATAGTTTAAATAAAATGTGAAAACCTTCATTTGTAGAGATAAAGATAAATACATTCATAATTGTATTATGAACACCCCCGCTTCTGCTCCACGCTGAACACCCCCACAACCTCCAACCCCAAAACCCCTTCCCCTCAGCTTCACATTCCAGCATTTCACAGCCATAAACAACTATCAACTTAATGGTTAACAAAAATCATTAAAGAAAGACCATCTGGGAAACAAGAACGACCAATCAGAACGAAAGGGCTGGAGAAATTCCGAATCGTGACCCGTGATTGGTTAAGCCCGGGACTCACACCTTGTTAAGTCAGTTCCTCTCATGTGCATGGGCTTTATGAAGCATTAGAGAGGGTAAGAACAGCGGGACGTGGATGGAAGGAGGGGGAAACTCAAGCGAGGGCTGAAGGGAAGAAATAAACCCACGCTCACACGCACGTACAGATGGTAGTGGTTAGTCTCTCAGTGGTAGCAGCCGTCGGCTTCTCTGTTCTTCAGTTCTTTATGTTCTAAATCAGAAGCAGCCTTTAGCCTGACCCTTAATTTGGAGCTCTCTACAGTTTTAAGATGTCATTGGAAATTGAGGTGGAAAAATTGTTTAGAAAATGAACTGAGGGAATAGGCTGCGGTGGAGGAAGAATTGCATAATTAGAGGAGAAGACGAGTCTGGCTTTTTTCAATCAGCTTCCTTTATTCTTGCGTTTTTCCCCTTTCTTGCTCACAAACCCTCCCTCTCTTTTGTTTGGCCTTTCCAAATGCATGAATGTGGCTATTGAATGAGAGGGTTTGAGAGATAGAGATGTTGAAAGCTTTCATTCTGAAATTAATCTTTAGGGGTGAACTCAATAAGTGGCTGTCCTACATGTGGCATTGTTCGAATTCATACAGGTTTCAGTGTGGGTTTGTGTGAAGGCACACATACAGGTAAATAAAAAATACCCCATGCTGGGTTAAAATAACCCAATGTTGGGTTGTTGTTATGCAACCATGGATTATAATAACCCAACAGTTTGGTTAAAACAACCCAGCATTGGGCCAATTTAAATTTTTTGGTAAAAAATAGCCCAGTCGTTTTTTGGTGTGTAAGTTGCTTTAGATAAAAGTGTTTAAAGCACTAAACATACACACAGTAAACATGAAACATGTGTTTTATTAGGTGACAAAGTTATTAGTGTAGGTGTAGACAGCACCTGGAGAATACAAAGTAATTTTTCTATATACAAGCATCCTACATGATGCAAAGAGCATTCTGTAAAAACTTAATCTTGATAATTAAGATAGAAATACATTTTTAATCAATAATTGAAATCAAACTTTGATGCTTATAAGGGAGGGTCACAAATGTCAAGATATCATAAAGGGCCGCCAATTGATTAAAATATTTAATCTAGATTAATCATATGATTGTCATGAACTTGTGATTAATTGAACCCAGTCTCATGGAGTTGCGTATAAATAGCACGAAGTGTGAAAATCTTGCAACATACGCCAAATTCCAATTTGCATATGATACGCCAGTCCTTACCAATTCATTTAAACAGCGCATCTTTTTTTGTCGTTTTATTCATTGGTTTCTCAATTTTTGTTCTATTTTTTACCATTGTCGCTTAGGTTTAGGGTTAGAACAACTTTTTGTTACATAAAAATGTCATCCTAACCCAAACCCCAATTCTAACCCCAACGCCAAGCGACGATGGCCTAAAAATAGACAAAAACTTGGAAAAACCTGTATATTAAATATTCTCCTTAAGCAAATCTCAAATCTAACCCCAAACCCAAGCGAAGAAAGAGTTAAGACGTTTAAGTGAATGGGAAGGACTGGCGAATCATATGCACGCCAAATTGGAATTTGCCGTATGTTTTGCACGATTTTCACACTTCGTGCTATTTATTCATATCTACATGAGCCTGGGTAGGATTAATTGCAACTTAATCACACATTTTTATCTGTTTTATATTAACCTTAATTTAACAACACTTTTCAAGTTTTAATACTCTAATAATCAACATGGGCATGGACAAATATGGATGCAAATTTATGTTTATTTTTAGTGAAAGAGTCAGCAAAAATACTTTTGACTTTACAATCAATCAATATATGTTCAACTTTTTTCTTTCTTTTATTGTTTGATTGACATTGAGACAAAAAACAATTTTAAGATCTACTGCAAGGATCTAATATAATGTTATGAATCAGATATTTTTCCCAACATTCACTTAAGACATAACCGATTATATCTGCGTGAATTCTTGTCAAAACAGATATTTTTAAAATATAATTCTGTCTATGTGTGCATTATCGGGGTCGTGCATCTGTGAGCATGCTTTAGATGTGCCTGTCAGTGCGAGGAAGATTGTTTTCAAGTCTTGTCTGTCTTAATAACTCTTTAAACATCAATCAGTTTCCAAACTTTATCTCTTTTAATAACTATTTTAACATGTAGCAAGTCCTGCACTCTATTTTCTAATTCCTGCTTGTTTTAAAACCAAAACCAAAATCTCAGACACGTAAGTGGATGGACACGCAACCTTTGTATTAAGCATTTAGGACAGTACACCTCTCAAATTAAGACAATAAAGACAATTTTATACGTTTGATGACTATTTAGGGCTGTAACGATTAATCGCGTGTCCCATTAAAATCGACTCTGAATCGCAAGGCTGCAATTCTGTGTTTTATGCACAGCTTGTGCGTGTACTACAACATTTGGTCAGTTGGAAGTCCTTATCAATCTAAAGTCATTATAAGTCGGAGTCGTTTATAACGTGCATTTAAAAAAGCAACATTCTTTAAATTAAATAATTCAAAATATTCTTTATTTTCATGAAAATACCTGAAACTATTGAAGAACAGCTATATAAATATTCCTATAGACATTTCCTGGAATAGTGTTTGTAATGCTACTTCTTCTGTGGCACAAAAAGAGTTTCTGCACGAGAGCTTTGGGATGTGCTGGGATTTCACCGCAATTCATTAAAATTCATTCATTGAGAAAATGCGCATTTGCACGATTAATCGTAACAGCCCTACTACCTAAGGGTGCGTCTTAATTTATCCAACAACGGGCTATGCCAAGGGTTATTGACAGAAATTGCACATTGCGTTAATCGCTTATGTTATTAAAAATTTGTAAAATTAATCATTTAAATTAATTTACGTAAACGCCTTATTAACGTGTTAATTCTGACAGCCCTAACCAAAACCCAATTAAATTATACAAATATTATATTAATAAATTCTAATATACATAAGTAGTAATTTGTGTGTTGTAGCTTTCCTTTAGCTTAAAGGAATATTCCATTTTCTTAACAGAAAAATCCAGATAATTTTAACTCACCACCATGTCATCCAAAATGTTGATGTCTTTCTTTGTTCAGTCGAGAAGAAATTATGTTTTTTGAGGAAAACATTGCAGGATTTTTCTCATTTTAATGGACTTTAATAGAGCCCAACATTTAATACGTAACTCAACACTTAACAGTTTTTTTCAACGGAGTTTAAAAGGACTATAAACGATCCCAAATGAGGCATAAGGGTCTTATCTAGCGAAACGATTGTCATTTTTGACAAAATAAAAAATATGCTTTTAAACCACAACTTTTCGTCTAGGTCCGGTCCAGCGTGACCTAACGTAAATGCGTAGTGACGTAGGGAGGTCACGTGTTACATATATAAAATGCACATTTGCGGACCATTGTAAACAATAAACTAACACACAGACATTAATTAGTATCATTCCACATACAACAACGTAGGAACGGTCCTCTTTCAACACACTTGTAAACACTGGGGCAGAGTTTCTTGTTCGTCCTCTGTGACCTCTTGACGTCATGACGTATTGCGTGGGGTCCATAGGTGTCATTTACACTGGGGACGCTGGGGACATGTCCCCACCACTTTTTGAAATGGCTGATTTTGTCCCCACCACTTTTCGAAAGCATTTGGTTAAAATTTTCTGAAAAATCTATCAATACCTGTGCGACTTACACTGCAAAAATGACTTTCTTACTTAGTATTTTTGTCTTGTTTTCAGTAAAAATATCTAAAAATTCTTAAATCAAGATGCTTTTTCTTGATGAGCAAAATGACATAAAGAAAATAAGTATAGTTTTTAGACAAAAAAATATACAATTTAAGTGAATTTGTCCTTAAAACTAAAATATCTGCCAATGGGGTGACAAAAAAAATCTAAAAATAAGATTTCTTTTTTCTTAAACACTTAATTTAAGCAAAATTTTCTCACCCCATTGGCAGATATTTTTGCTTGTTTTAAGCACAAATTCACTTAAATTGTATAGTTTTTGTCTAGAAACTAGACTTATTTTCTTAAGTCATTTTGCTCTTATTTTTAGATATTTCTACTGAAAACAAGACAAAATACTAAGTAAGAAAGTCAGATTTTCAAGAAAAAATTTCTTAGTAAAATATCTAAAAATTCTTAAAATAAGATGCTTTTTCTTGATGTGCAAAAATCTAGTTTTTAGACCAAAAATATCAAATTTAAAAAATCTGCCAATTTGCGAATTTAGTGTTTAAGAAAAAAAATTTTGCTTACCCCATTGGCAGATTTTTTTGCTTGTTTTATGCACAAAATCACTTACATTTTGTCTTTTTCGTTTAAAAACTAGACTTATTTCTTATTTTCCAAGAAAAAGCATCTTAATTTAAGAATTTTTAGATATTTTTACTGAAAACAAGGCAAAAATACAAAGAACATTTGGTAGCACTTTATTTTACAGTACGTGTACTTACAGTGTACATATATGGTAAATAAGTTGTACTTACCGACAAATGTGTGGTACTTACTTTTAGGTATCTACAAGGTAATTAATTGGTATCATTACTGTACTTACCAGTAGTACATACTTGGTAGTTAAAATGTAACTCTAGATAAGTACTGGGTAATAACATATACATACGTATAGTGTAGGTATACTGTAACTAACTAGAAACACTACTCTACTTACAAATGAATGTACAATATAAGTATTTAGTATTTACATGCAAGTTAGGGTAAATGACAGGTATTTATAGTGTACATATATGATAACTAATATCAAACACTACTGTACTTACAAATTGTATATACATGATAAGTGTGTGGTACCTGTAGGTCATAAATTAATGACCGGCACATATGGTGTATGTATACTGTAACTAACAAGAAACACTACTGTACTTACAAATAGTATATACATGATAAGTGTGTTGTACCTGTAGGCCAGTGTAAGTTAATGAAAGGCATATATGGTGTATGTATGTATACTGTAACTAACTAGAAACACTACTGTACTTACAAATTGTATATACATGATAAGTGTGTTGTACCTGCAGGTAAATGTAAGTTATACTTATACCATACCTATATGATAAGAACAAACATTACTGATGTGCCATTTTGGTACTCAGTATCTTTGTCCTTTAAACCAAGCATTAAATAACCGTATGCATTAACTACTGGGTACATTCACTAGTACATCCATGGTAACTACATGGAAACAGGACTGTAAAATAAAGTGTTGCTTTTTACACAGTTATTATATAGGACCTACCACCTAAGATATAGCATCATATACATGTCACTGTGAAGCAAACCCAACCATTGACTATCCTACGCATTAACTACTGGGTACATTCACTAGTACGTCCATGGTAACTACATGGAAACAGGACTGTAAAATAAAGTGTTGCTTTTTACACAGTTATTATATAGGACCTACCACCTAAGATATAGCATCATATACTTGTCACTGTGAAGCAAACCCAACCATTGACTATCATACGTATTAACTACTGGGTACATTCACTAGTACGTCCATGGTAACTACATGGAAACAGGACTGTAAAATAAAGTTTTGCTTTTTACACAGTTATTACATAGGACCTACCACCTAAGATATAGCATCATATACATGTCACTGTGAGGCAAACCCAACTATTGACTATAATACGTATTAACTACTGGGTACATTCACTAGTACATCCATGGTAACTACATGGAAACAGGACTGTAAAATAAAGTGTTGCTTTTTACACAGTTATTATATAGGACCTACCACCTAAGATATAGCATCATATACATGTCACTGTGAAGCAAACCCAACCATTGACTATCCTACGCATTAACTACTGGGTACATTCACTAGTACGTCCATGGTAACTACATGGAAACAGGACTGTAAAATAAAGTGTTGCTTTTTACACAGTTATTATATAGGACCTACCACCTAAGATATAGCATCAACCATTGTACAGTAGGTTTCTAGTTAGTTACAGTATACATACATACACCATATATGCCTTTCATTAACTTACACTGGCCTACAGGTACAACACACTTATCATGTATATACTATTTGTAAGTACAGTAGTGTTTCTTGTTAGTTACAGTATACATACACCATATGTGCCGGTCATTAATTTATGACCTACAGGTACCACACACTTATCATGTATATACTATTTGTAAGTACAGTAGTGTTTGATATTAGTTATCATATATGTACACTTTAAATACCTGTCATTTACCCTAACTTGCATGTAAATACTAAATACTTATATTGTACATTCATTTGTAAGTACAGTAGTGTTTCTAGTTAGTTACAGTATACCTACACTATACGTATGTATATGTTATTACCCAGTACTTATCTAGAGTTACATTTTAACTACCAAGTATGTACTACTGGTAAGTACAGTAATGATACCAATTACTTACCATGTAGATACCTAAAAGTAAGTACCACACATTTGTCGGTAAGTACAACTTATTTACCATATATGTACACTGTAAGTACACGTACTGTAAAATAAAGTGCTACCGAACATTTTTTCTTGAAAATAATTTTTGCAGTGTACGTTTTGTGGTCCAGGGTCACATATGTTGCGTTGTGTGCTTATAGTGTGTTTTCTTTTACATATGTAATGAATTTCATTGTAATCATTGACTTCAGGTGCTTTCTATGGTGCTTTGGCACTGTTCGGTTGAGCTGGTGTTGCAGGGACTGTTACATGTGCAGTCGACATTGTTGAGGATTTTATGCTGAGTATTTTTCTGTTGTTGACCAGCCTACACTATGCCCATTTTTGATGCGTTGTTATTCAATATTTTTCCCGTCCTGCTGTAATGTTTTTTCATCTGATTTTTTGTCCCCACCACTTTTCAACACAAACTGACGCCCCTGGTGGGGTCACGTTGGCGCATCACGACCGGATCTAGACAAAAAGTTGTGGTTTAAAAGAGCATATTTTTTATTTTTCTTGTCAAAAATGACAATCGTTTCGCTAGATACGAGCCTTATGTCTCGTTCAGGATCGTTTATAGTCCTTTGAAACTCTGTTGAAAAAACTGTTAAGTGTTGAGTTAAGTATTAAATGTTGGGCTCTATTAAAGTCCATTAAAATTAGAAAAATCCTGCAATGTTTTCCTCAAAAAACATAATTTCTTCTCGACTGAACAAAGAAAGACATCAACATTTTGGATGACAATGTGGTGAGTAAATTATCTGGATTTTTCTTTTAAGAAAATGGAATATTCCTTTAACTGTGGTACATGGCGTTAGCAATTGCAAAGTCAAGGTTTCAATTTCTAGGGGATACACGTACGGATCACATGTAAAGCCTGAATGCACTTAAGTTGTTTTGGAGAGAAGTGTCTGCCAGATATGCAAATAATTGTGTCTGGTTAAGATAGTCAAATATTGTTGGTGCAAGTGAAGAGCAGGTGGCCTTAAGCTGGGACTCATAGACAACTGCTCTACCTTCTTTAATAATTAAACCTTTTTTCTCCTATTACTCTTTGTTGTCTCTCAGCCATAACATGCAAAATCTCCACTTGCGACATTTTGAAAAATGAGATACACACATTCTCTTTTGTCTCTATACACTATAGGGAAATGTGTGTATACATTATACGTGTGTGAATGTGTGTAATACAGTGAATTGACTCCACTCACCTCTTCTGAAACTGGATGAATGTTTGGTGGGCTTTGTGTGGGCTTTCATAGCTGAATGAAACCTATGCTGCCAGGGGTAATTATGGGTAATTGGTGACACAATGAAGTGATGACAGCTGTGGTGCTACACACACATACACACTTACACACACTTCTGTGGAAATGCAAAGTATTGAATATTTAGTTCCTCTGACTGGTCACTGACCTGTACCTCAGAAAGTCACTAAGGGGACACAATGCGCTTATAGGCTACCCAAATCATCACATGCACACTTATATAAATGCATAAACGGATTACATGCAGTATGATTTCCAGCAATTCACCACTAGTCAAAATTTTAAATAGTAGTTGTCATTTTGATTGAACTTAAAGGTGTGGTTTCCCTGACAGGGCTTATGCTAGTCCCAGACTAAAATGCATGTTTGAGCTATCTTCATTTAAATTGACCAGGTGCTGATGGTTATATAACATAAGTTCCTCTGGTGACCTGAAAGACCACAACTAACAAATTTTACATTTTTGTCTAAACAATCTTAACAACGAACATGCATCCTTAAGTCAAGAAAAAATTAGAGAATTCACAGTGACCTCCACAAATGCTTGTATAACAAGCCTGCATCTCTCCATAATCAAATGCAAGCACTGTTTGATTATGAATGTGTGTTTGGGGGGAGACTAAACAAAGAGAGAGAGAGAGAGAGAGAGAGAGAGAGAAAGAGAGAGAGAGAGAGAAAGGCCTTGTGCTTGTCTTCTGACAATCAACCAATTGTTCAGCGTAACAAAACAGCCATAATTAGCAAGACATAACAGTCAGAAACGTCACATGCGGTTAATGGAGATGAAAGAGAGACCGAATCAGACAGGAAGCGAATGAAGAAAGACAGGAAGTTGAAAGAGGAAGAGAAAAAGGTTATATCAAACAATTTAGGGGAACGTGTCCCATTTCGTATCTTATCTCCTCCACAAATCTCATTGCATCTTCCTCCGGTTAACTGTGTGCTTGCACAATAATGCCAAAACACACGCAGCCGCACACACAAAGTCTTCTGCTCAGCTTTCTTATGTGTGTGTCCTGTTTCACATGGCTGAATGAGCAGTGTGTTAACCATCTAATGGGGCCAAAGGACGTGTCCACTGAACTACACTGAATACACACACACTCCTCGCTCACACTACACCTGAATGAGCATTGAGTTAACCATCTAATGAGGGCAAAGGATGTGTCCACTCTACTGAACACCCACATACACACACACGCTGGGACATCCTCTCTGGACATCTTTCCCTTGTAATTCCTCTGTGGATCCCTGTTAGAGTTTTTTTTTAAGTGTTTTAATCGATAGTCTTTTTTCATTTATCCTCAACATCATCCCCATGCATTAATAATATAACATGAAATACAGCCTGTACATTAAAGACACAATTTTCAAGAAAGTCACAATGTTTGCCGAGCATGATGTAGGCAACAGCAAGAACACAATAAGTATGGACAGCAATATATATATATATATATATATTTATTTATTTATATATTCTGTGATGCCTATTAATTGATTTCACTCTAAAATATTTGAGCATTTCATATTAAATAAAAGTACATAAATTGTTTTGATATAAATATTTAAAACAAAGCTGAAAAATAACCTTTTCTTTGATTTCTCACTTTCTTCCACACTGTGTAGATAGCCAACTTAAAATCTCGACTGGGGACTTGATGACTAAACACTAGGGCTGTCAAAATTAGTGTTTTAATAGCGCGTTAAACGTAAATAAATTTTATTAATGTGCGATTAACGCAACTTTAATATATGTATATATTAATGGGGCCAAAGGACGTGTTCACGTGTTCACGCTTGTTATACAAGCATTTGTGAAGGTCACAGTGAAATTTCCTAATTTTGATATATAAATAACATATATTGATATTGTTTTTGACTATGATTGTACGGTATGGATGTGATTTTGTTTTTGAAAACAAATCTTTAATCAGATTTTTTTTTCAAAATGATTTTTGCTGACTCTTTCACTAATAATAAACATACGTTTGCATAAAGCGGCCATATTTGTATGTTGATTAGAGTATTAAAAACTTGAAAAGTGTTAAATTAAGGTAAATAAACAGATAAAAATGTGTGATTAAGCTGCAATTAATCACGAGTTAACTCATGACAATCATGTGATTAATCTAGATAAAATATTTTAAATAGGGCTGTCAAAGATTAATTGTGATTAATCGCATACAAAATACGTTTTTCGCACAATTTATGTGTGTGAACTGTGTGTAATTATTTAATTATTATATATAAACGTTAATGTTTGTATTTAAAAAACATTTACATGTGTATTTATACATATTTTGATATATTTTATATTATAAAAAAAAATATATATATACCTAAATAATTTTTTTCTTAAATTCATACATATATTTGTGTATTTATATATACTTAATATATACACACAGTATATATTATGCAAACACAAACTTTTCTTTTATATGTGATTTATCGCGATTAATCTTTTGACAGCCCTACATAAAACACGACCCCACATTATACATTAAGGAATTAATTTTATCATTCATCAACAGGAAAGTATTATCAATATACATTGCAATGCAGTAACGTAATGATGCATAATATATAGTCAAAGTGTGTTTGTATCTGCTATGGTGACTGAAAGTATAGATAAAACATATGAAGATAGAGCACCTGAGAGAGACTGAGTCCTCTGAATGAAAGGCCATGAGTGGGGGAGAGATGACCGACTCAGATTAGCTTCATATGCACTGAGGCCTCTGCTGAAAGGCTCTTATCAGACTCTGCCCCCAGACTTCAGACAGACACTGAGAACCGGCCCAGACTGACCTGAGAATGGCACAGATGGACAGACAGAGGACTGAATGATAGAATATGATAACAGGGTGGAATAGAGAAATGACTGTTCAGGGATATTGGGTTGCACATATGCGTGTGTGCAGCGTGGGTATTCACCTGGTGAAATAAATGAACCATAATCGCTGTAAACTTAAACCAAACACTTCTGCTTAAAATAGACACAACAAAAAGACACAACTTTTGCCAGTTCTTTCCTAAAAGCGGACAAAATTCAGATAGCAGATATGCAAGTTTAAAATGCCATTTTATGCAAGATAAGGACTAATACTCATCCTGCACTACACAGAATTTTGTCCAATTAAATGCTGTCAAGACTGAAAATGTCCATTTATATACATGTATGTGCATGTGTTTAATGCCAGGAGTAGCACAGGAGATCTGTGCTGGTTATAAACTATCTGATTAAGCTGTCACGCTGTAGTTAAAATCAGCTACAGCTGTGCACTGTCTGCACTGCCTAACTGAACACTTCCCCGACACACATGCACACACACATGCACACACAGTTGGCAGTCTTTAATTTACGAAAAAGTACCATTTAGTATGTTTTTAAGCCGTTCAGTGAACCATGTTTTTGCATTATTAAACATCTCATTATACACTATGCATGTCCCCGTAAACCATATATATATATATATATATATATATATATATATATATATATATATATATATATATATATATATATATATATATATATATATATATATAGGTAAGTACACATACACAAATGAATTTACACAGAGACAATAACATCATAATTTTCATAAACTTTATAACCTGTTTGTTTATTAGTTTGCATTTTTATGTCTTCATAATGCAGTAGCATTTAAATGAACGGCTGAAACGAATACAATTTTCCATTTTTAGTTTAAAACCCCACTCTCTTTATCCAGCACTAACACCTTGTGGGCCACAGAGCATTTAGGAAGGAGGTGAGGATGGATTTTTAATAGACACAGATGCATTGCCCTTTGACCCGAACCTGTAAATGTGAGAAACGCTTCCCTTTTCTTCAGAGAGCGCGCCCCATTGTTAATATTAGGACGATAACAATGCTGAGAAAGAGGGAAAAGTGTTTTGTTCTTTTGTTAAGCCAAAATAAACTGCAGCCATAGGTTGTAACCATCTACAGGATCACATGATTCGAGCGATACCCTCCCTTTTCCCTCCACCCCACCACGGCCCTCATCAGGTCATGTCAGCTTGAGTTTGTTGCTACTGTAGTTTTTAATTCTGTCTGATAGCTGGACAAAAGCAGACTGGAGGAGAAGGGGGAATGAGGGGGGTTGGGGTGCATTCTGGGTAATAATAAAAAAGTAGGGAAACATGGGAAACAAAGCGTGTGTTTTTTTTTAAACCACCATTATTGTGTTTTGTCCTTAACAGTTTTGTTTCCAGCTTCCACTGTGTAGTCTTGACTGAATGGGTGCTGGTCCCTGTGGTTTCATTTTTTCTTGCCGCCCATTCATCTAACAAGAAAAATGATGTTTTCCCAAATCCAGAAACTGTGTGGGATCAGATTTCTTGACTCTGGATTCTCTCCAGTTTCTGCTAATAGCAGAATAGCACTTAGATTTGACCTAAGGCTCCACACGAATGACAGAAGCAAATGAAAAGAAAGAGAGCGGGGGGAAAGAGCAACCACACCAGCCTAAAGCAAGACTATTATTTTTGATGAATCTGGCCACATTTGAAGTGTCCTGAAGGGTATGTATGCTTTACATATTAAGTGTGAGGTTGGCCAAAAGCTGTTCAGGGCCATATAAAGGAGCCCGTATTAAAGACCGTGTGAGAAACAAGAGTTGTGAAAAGAAAGAATCAATCAAACATGGTTGAAAGAGCTCCCTCTGCTGAGCTTACAAAAAATTATTATTATTTTATTATTAAGTTATTATTATTTTATTGCATTCTCACTGTGGGTAATAATTTTTTATGCTTACTGTCTTTAAAAAATTAAATATTTTTATTAAATCTTTCTAGTCTTTAGTAAATCTGTCTCTTTTGTGTCATTTAGATTTTTTGATCAATTTGATAGGGGAGAAATGGGCTTCCTATCATACTAATAAGTTGTCACAGCAATGACTTTAATAAAATGTAAAATAAATTAGGGTATTATTTTGGCACATATTGTTCTTCAAACTAAATTTCCAGTAACATCTTTTTTTTTGCTGTAGCTTTTGCATTAGAAAACAAACAAAACATATATCTTTTAAATCTTTAACCTAAAAAAAACTCAACATTTTAACTCACTGATGTAAAATATGTGACAAACACAGTCATCTTTATAGTTTTTCTCTGTCGATGTGGATTATACAGACACACATTAGCCATGCACGGTGGTTCACCAAATCAAACCCTCTCCGAAAATTACATCTGTCATTACTCTAGTCCAGTGGTCTCCAACATGGTGCTCGCGGGCACCAGTTTGCCAGCACAGAGTCTGTGAGTTGCCCCCCTCCAAAGCATATTCCATGTTTCTCATTAATGTTAATATTTTTTTATTATATATTTTGTATTAGCTTGGCAAATTAAAGCTAGATTCAAAATGAATTTGATTCCAGGATTTTTAATTTTAATATACTTTATTGGACCTCAACAGAGAAAGTGGAGTAATAGTTTTAAGGGATAGTTCGGCCAAAAATTATATTAAACCCATGATTTACTCACCCCCAAGCTGTCCGAGATGCATATGTCCATCATTTTTCAGACGAACACATTTATTTAAGAAAATGTTTTAGATCTTTCAGTTAATCAAATGTAAAGTTACGGGGTCCACGTCCTTCAAGTCCAAAAATGTGCATCCGTCCCTCACAAAATAAATCCAAACGGCTCCACGATGATAAACAAAGGCCTTCTGAGGGTAATCCGCGCGGTGTTGTTGTAGAAATATCCAAATGTAAAACTTTATAAACGAAAATAACTAGCTTCCGGTAACGCCGCCATCTTAGACTCCTATGTATTCAGGAGAGAGTATCAGTGTAGTGTACGCACTTTTTTTAGTGACGTATGACAAATTCGGAGTGGGGGGGGCACAGAGCAGCAGCACAGAACCCGTCATAAACTGCATACGCTCTCATTGTGAATGCGGATGCGACTAAGATGGCGGTGTTACCGGAAGCTAGTTATTTTCGTTTATAAAGTTTTAAATTTGGATATTTCTACAACAACACCGCACGGATTACCCTCAGAAGACCTTTGTTTATCATCGTGGAGCCGTTTGGATCTATTTTGTGAAGGAAGGATGCTTGAGGATTTTTTGGACTTGAGGACGTGGACCCTGTAACTTTACATTTGATTAACTGAAAGATCTAAAACACTTTCTAACATAACTGAAAATGTGTTTGTCTGAAAAATGATGGACATATGCAACTCGGACAGCTTGGGGGTGAGTAAATCATGGGTTTAATATCATTTTTGGCCGAACTATCCCTTTAAGTAACTGGATTAATGTGTCGAAACCGCATTTGTAAATAAATATAATTACTGTAAATAAATAACAAAGATATTTCTGAAGGCAATGTTGTTTTATATTTATGTAGATGTTTTCTTACAATAAAGTAAATAAGTCACACACTAAGAAATGCTAAGACAGACAGTCGAGAATACAGACCAGAACTGAAGCTGGTACTGTAAGAAGAATGCTTCCTGAAATAGCTACGTATTCCTGCTACAGTAAGTATCTGACAGGCATATATGGGAAGAGCTAAAAAGGAAAAAACTCTGAACCACAGAGACAATTTCATCATATGCGTTGTGCTACTGCCAGTAACCAAACTTAACCTGTGCAATTACAGTCTTCTCCTCTGTCTGGCGATCTGCTTTGATGCTGTCGGCAGCAGGGACAGATAATAAAAGACTGCATCTGGTCAGATGAGGACTATTTAAATTAAAAACTGTATTGCCATAACATTATGTAAAGTGGTGGGTTCTGTTCATAATTTGTATTTATGTTAGACAGGTAGAGCAAGGCCTTGCCCCATTCAAATATTACAATTGTCTAGAAAGCCTGATTTTCAGTCTATTTCTGTTTAAAATCTTATAATGCCTGTTTTTGGAATGTAGGCCTATAGGTTTTCACGATGAAACTGATGTTCAAAAACACTTTATTAGTGTATCTCTAAGAAGGTTATATTCCTGTCTTCATAAAGCCCCTGACTGCTCAAGCTGGTCCGGTCTGTTGTGATTGGTCATCCGATTTATGCAAATTTTGGAAATGTGGACCCACTTACCAGAACTGTGAGCTTCTTCTCAGGTGTAAACAGTAACAATGGCGTCTGCTTTTTTGCGATGAACCAGAACCAGTTCGACATGACGACAGCACACTGCTAAAAACCTTTTGGATGTGCCTTGAATGATGTAAATGAGGGATATTGTGATGGTTCACTTTACAGAAACATTGCATTGTAGTTCCAACAAGCCATGTGTTGTAGTTTTAGAAAAGTGATTTCTGTTAGATATAACAAAAATGAAAATGTAAAATAGCACCCATTTTAGCACCTTCCATCCAGGAGCTGCTTTATTTACGGATCTCATTGATCTAGCTGCGTTTAGATGAGCCAGTGTCTTAATAATTACTGTAGGATGTGAACATAGCAAAGTGTTGACATATAAACCTCTACAAACACAGACACACGCATCTGCCTCTGTCTAATAAAACTGGGTGTACTGAATAGATGGAGCCACAGTCATTGACTGGATCAAACTCTTTCCATACCTTAATCGACTTGGGAATCTGTGTGTGTGTGTGTGTGTGTGTGAAATTGATTTGGGCAAAAGGTCTACAAAGGAGCAGCGCCAAAATCCATACCCATAAACCTGACTCTGTTTAGGGGAACGGGAATCTCAATATAACTGTGTCTTGATGCAAAGCAAGTAGCTGATTATGATTACTTATCCATTACAGGGTTTTAAATCAAAGTTTGTTTTTTACAAAAATCAATATTCAGAAATACTTTAAACAAATATTTGCTACAAAATGACAATCAGATATGTACAACAAAACAGGGCAATGACTTCCTGTAATTTTCCATATGAATGATGAATATGGGAACATATGGCATTGACTGATGTTGCCGTGTCGATACGGTGCGCTTGCTCGCTGATATGTAACCAGTCAGATAAAGGCATGTGTGTAGATATCTTATCTCTCACTGTGGACCAAATCAATAAACTGTCTCTCGCTCTTCGCCTGGCTGTCCCTTAGTTTTTCTGTTTCTCTTCTCACTTTATTTCCAACAAACATTCACTTTTTCATGATAGGTTAAAGCCTCTTGAATTTGATTTTTTGTTATCTGGAGATGTCATCATTATATTTCTGTATGTGCGGTTTACAACAATGTGACCTCTTTAAAGTTTTCGGTTATTTTGTCTGATATAAATTCATGACCCAGTTCCATTTGATGTTTGCACAATTTCTGGGTTAAAGCCATATTGTACATTATTTATCTTATTAACAAGCAATCAATCCTATAAAACCTTTCTGTACAACACACTATTTATTTAAACTAAGTTGCATCAGGTTACCTCAAGTTTTTGGTTTTTATGCAAATATTGTGGATCTTTTATTTGTTACTTAATAGAGGGAGGGTAAAATATCAAACGCTACCTTGCCTCTGTCATATTCACTTGTGTCCGAGTACCTCAGTATTTCTGAGAGGAGTACCGTCCTAATTTACATCAGAACAAGATCTCATTTCCCACATCAGCTCACTCTCTACCTCCTCATTCTCCGGGTTTTGAGTAAAGTGAGAAGACCTGCTGAAATTATGAGGAAAAGTTATATTATAATTACCTCCCAACATTATAATAGACAACTTTTGAATAAAAAACTCACAGCGGCCAGCCGACCTGTTTCACATTTGTGGGATACACACTCCTTTGTATTGCCCCTTAAAAGTAATGAAGCATGTGATGAGTGAACCTTCATTACTGCCCAAAAAACCCAATGATGATTTCTTTTGTCCACCTAGAAACGAAGCACTTTCCCTTCACCTGAACTCTCTTTCACTGGCAGAAAATGTTTGCTATAGACCATCCAACCTATTTGATCTGGAGAGCAACAAAGGTAGTTTGAAAGGGTGTTGATGGGAGATGAAAAATGTATGAGACAGTGTTTTGAAAAGGTTTAGTAAGGCATACTTTGTTGTATTTGTGACTTGATAATCCTGTTCATACAAACAGAAAATATGACCATGAAATATCCTTTACATAGGACTGTTGTTACCAGCTGAAGCATACAGCAGATATCTCCTACTCTGCCTCATTATGATAAGATACTTTGTGTGCGCGTCTACATGTATCTTATCTTTATTATACAGCTTGGCGTATCCCCTCCCCATAATCGATTGATAGCTCTCGTAAATTCCTCCCGTGTGATTGCATTAAAACAAACAAGGGTGTGCGTCTACAAGCTAAACAATAAAACATTTTTTATTTTTGGGCTACCTAAAGTCAATTTTTTTGCTTCTATGTTGTTATAAACAAATAAAAAAGTTCAAGTTTAATGGTCAAATGTATTTAAATGTATATTAAAGTATTAAAGTTATTTAGATTGATTAGAGAAAGGAAGCACTTTTTAACAATTTAACTGGAAGTGCACAAAAAGTAACTCTTTAAAAGTAACTGTGTATATATTTATTGAAAGCAAAGAACAAACACATAAAATCAGAAAATGCACATAAAAGCACTAAAATTGCACTAAAAGTGGTAGAGGATTGTGCTTTCAAAGACCTGATTTTGCCACTCATAGTGCATTGTGCATTACAGTAAGTTATTACTTATGTTAAATTTATTGAATGTTGAAATTATCTCTGCTTTCCATACACCACAGTGTTGTAACCCCTGTGGGTTTCTACTTGTTTCTAAAAGTGCATTGAACATCATATTTATGTCTAGCTGGAATGGCTGGAAAGCAGGGGAGAAAGAAGAGGGGCTATTGACAGGCTTGTTGAGTGCTGGCACCAGGCTTATTAGATTAAGACAGACAGACTGTGATAGAACAGTCAGTAAAATATGATTAACCAGTGATCAGTGCTGGCCAATAAAAATGTGCTAAAGTTAAAGAGAGCCATTGAGACGATATCTGCAGATCTAGGAGATTAGCCAAATGCTAATGTTAAACGTAATTGAATTGAACAGAGGGATGCAGAGAAAGAAAGGAGGGAGAGAGAGAGGGGGGGGGGAGAGGGAGAGAGAGAGAGTTTTGCAAATACTTTGGATGTTTTAACCAATACTTTTAAGTTTTGATCCAATTGTTATCAGAGGTGTCATCGATTACATTTTAGGACTGCAGATTATTTTAATATAGACCTGCAAACTTCTATAAAGAAAGTACAAAAACTGATATTCCGGGAATTCATGCTGCCATAAACCAGTGGTTGCCAAACATTTTCATTCCGCGACCCACTTAGACAGGTAATCTATCTTTTTTATGGAAATAAAATATTTAGAATACAAACAAATGTCTCTTTTAGAAGAAAGTTGTTTATATTTTCATTGTACAAATTAAATGTAAGTTTAAAGGTCACGTTCTTCCTGATTCCATTTTTTAAACCCTAGTTAGTGTGTAATGTTGCTGTTAGAGCATAAATAATACCTGTAAAATGATAAAGCTCAAAGTTCACTGCCAGGCGATATATTTTCTTTAATAGAATTCCCCTTTCAAAGCCTACAGCGAACGGCCGGTTTGGACTACAGCCCTCTGTTTCCTGCTTTAATGATGTCAGTAAAACGTTTTTTTTGACTAAACTCCGCCCACATGAATACGTCAGTCGCCAGCTTTGGCTCAAACGGCTCTGCTAAGCTAAGCTGCTGTCGAATCACAACACACTAAACAAACTACACAATCAGAACTCGAAACGTATTTCAGAAGGAGGGACTTCAAAGAACAAGGAAGAGACATCAGCCTGTTTTCAGGACAGTGTAAATTGTGTGAAAAATACTGCGTCTTTTTACACGTGAAACATGAATACATGTTATATTGCAAACTATAAACACAATCAAAGCTTCAAAATCACAGAAAGAACAGGAGCTTACATTGCAATTACAAAATACCTGATATCAAAACCATTGCCATTTGAAAGGACAAAATTCACAAAATGATCCCACTGTGAAACCCACCCACAGTTTGAAAACCCCAAACACTTTTATGTATGTAGACAGTTTTAGATCCTGTCCACACAGAGACGGGAGCCTGATTCTGGTATGTTTTTTAAAACCGGGTCCCAGAGTGGATAAATCTGATATGCTTGCGTCTTTAGAGCCAGTCCGGATATTTGTGTTATAAAGTTATGTCATCACCCCGCCTCTTGAACCTACTTAGAACCCCCTACTTCACATAATAGCAACAATAACAACAATGGTGAACGACATGCTTGTGTTCATGCTGCAGCAGCTACTGAGCCTATTTGCTTTGCTAAAGCAAAAATCTTTTGCTACTTTGCTTCTATGGTGAGCAACAAATTCTGGACAACAACAAATGTGGTCCACCACACAGGGTAACCAGAAGAGCAGCCAGGAGAAGATTTTGGGTACGGTCCACACAAGTTGTTTCCGCGTGTCCCAAGTTGTCTTCTACGTTTGTAGTGGACCTCTGTGGCAAAATTACAGTGACACACATTGGTCTGGCATGTATACTACACCATTTTGACTCAGTTTCAGTGGTTTTGGTTTACGCAAATATTTGTTGAGATGATGCCGTGTATACACTTTTTTTTAAAGAACAAGGAGAGAAGATCTATCAGGTAAGAAACTGGCTTCTTTTGTATAGCCTTAAGGGCTTATTTTAGTTGTGCATGAAGTCCAATTTAAAGTGTTGCATAAGGTCTATGTCGTAGGTTATCCGTAGCCTCTGCGTAGCCTGACGTGTACCTCGCCAAATATTTAACAGCGCGTCAATTCTATGCAGACCGCAAGCGGTGTGATTGGTCCACTAGAACCCCTCCCATCAGGTGAAAAAAACTGCATCATAGGTATTTCCATTTGTGATGGTGAGACAAAGATGGACCAAGTTGAGGAGTGATTTATTTGAAACTGCAATTTATTTTGACACTCCATCACTGCTGGTCTCCTCAAAACATACAGAACAAGCTGCTGTTTCTTCTTCATTTGTGGATTAAACTTGCAAAACTGCTTCTTCATTGACGGTTGCGCTGCTACTGTGACGAATTTCCGTGGAATAGTCACGGAATTTTGTGCTCATTTTTCCGTGGCATTCTCACGGATTGGTTACTCAACTGCTTTGTCCTATTTTCTTACCATTTTCGCTTCGATTTAGGGTTAGATTTACATGAAATGACATCCCTACCCAAACCCAACTCTAACCCCAACGCCAGGCGACAATTGTTTAAAGTTTAGAAAATATAAAAGAATAAATCAGATAAAATTGTATAAACCAATAGTTAAAGTGACATACTAACGCAACACCAAATCTATCCCTAAACCGAAGCGAAAATGGTTTGAAACTAGGAAAAAGCAGTTGAGTAACCAATCCGTGAGAATGCCATGGAATAAGACAGTCCGTAGCAGGGCCACAGAAAAATGCGGAGATCCGTGAGAATGCCATGGAAAAATTAGCACAAAATTCTGTGACTATCCCATGGAACTTTGTGAGATCATGTTGGGTTTCGCGCTTGGATACTGCCTACCAGCAGTCTGACGTACGCACGTCACGAACTATAATGAGCCCTTAAGTCCTATGGCGTATCCTAATAACGGATAGTGAGTGATAATATAGATTTCATTTTTTTCGTTTTCAAACGTTGATTGGTTGGCAGTAAGCTGTAAGCCATGTGTTGATTGGCTCTTCAGGAAGGCAGTGAAGTTAGGGTCAAAAATCTGTACTTGTAACTCGAGTCTTGTATATCAGTTTCACAAGCTCGTACTTTCAATGTTGCGCAGGAAAGCATCGCGTATCGTCGCCGAAAATATTCACACATGTACAAAATATTTTCACAGATCTGAATTTTATCCCCACATATGTACAAAATATTTCTAGAGATACACATTTTTTCCACACATGTACATAAAATTTCTACAGGTACATATTTGTTTCACGCATGTACAAAATATTTCTACAGGTACGAAATTTCTTTGCACATACACAACTCCTTTTGCACAGCTGCAAAACTTTATTACACATTTGATCATCTTTTCACAAGCTCACAATATTATTGACCCTCCAAAGAAGAAGAAGCAGCAGTTTGTTGTGTATGATTGTAGAAGATTAGCCTGTAATGAAGGTAAATAGACAGCGATTATTGCACTGAAAAAAATGATTCATTGAATTTAATCAATTTTTTTAAGGTAAGTGGTTGCAATCAATTTATTTAAGATACATTTAAACAAAAGTTTTATATTTTATTTTACTTTACTAATCTTTTTTGTTTAAATGTAGCTTAAATAAATTGATTGCAACCACTTACCCTAAAAAATTGATTTAATTCAATGAATAATTTTTTTCAGTGTGTTGCAGCTTGAGTTTATCATTCACTCCTCAACTTGACCCATCTTTTTCGTTGTTAGTGAAAATCCATATGAGGAACAGACAGGACCAGTGCCAGATTAACACTTTGTTATACCCTGGGCAACAATATTCAAGGGCCCCATCATCACGACCCCAGGATCACCATAATATGGTCATATACATAATATATTACTGTATTATACAGTAAATATACTCAATACTTCAAATTCTAACTGTCATCAGGTGTATTTTGATTTACAAATATTTAAATGCTCATACAAATGCACTACTTTGTCCTCTATCAAAGACATTCACTCACATATGATGCTATGAAAACAAAACACATCAGCATCTGTATAATCTCCGGGCTGTAAAAGTAAGCTGGCGGTGTAGAAAAGTCCTGGCTAATTTAGCTGAGTTGTCCTCGTCGTTGATGGAAGCTCACTTAACAGAACTTTTTAAATACACATTTAAGATGACCATGGATTAACTATAATTTGCAAAGTCATTGATATAAAAAGCTTATTTTTTGCATATAAAAGCATTGTCTAAAAATGAAAATAGGCTTTTACTTAATTATT
Organism: Paramisgurnus dabryanus; assembly: GCF_030506205.2. Classification (NCBI taxonomy): domain Eukaryota; kingdom Metazoa; phylum Chordata; class Actinopteri; order Cypriniformes; family Cobitidae; genus Paramisgurnus; species Paramisgurnus dabryanus. Next base: position 54,042,649 of record NC_133337.1, on the reverse strand, counting down.
ATTACAAGACCATCATATAGCCTATATATTACACACCCAAACCAAAGTGAAGAAAATGATCTTTAATTTGCAAGTCTGAACTGAACATCAACGCAGACATTAATTTTCTCACAGAAGTTTAAGATCATATAGGCTACATCTTGAACGTAGATATGAACACAGTGAAAGGAAGTTTAACACTGTGAAGCACAAGCAAACATGCTGGAAGGCATTGGAAGCCTTACCTCCAGATAACGTAATAAACTGGATTGATGATTTAAATGTTGTTTACTCACATGTGCGTTGTGAACTCTCCGGATTTTATGTTGTGCACTGCTCCACTCGTTCACTTGCCACATGGTCGGTTTGTTTACAGTATTGCGTGAGCAGTATACACTGCAGGTTCGACTTCATTTGGCTCTAAGCAGACCTCTCGGTGACGTCAAAGTGCCGCGAGAGCGATTCTAAGCACATTTCTCCATGTGATACCGAATCGCTCTCGCGCTACTGAGCTGTCACTCGTCTGTGGGTTCTCTGCTCCCCAGTCACTTTCGCGCCGCTATAGTAATTTGATTTCATACGCCGGTCGGATCGCGCAGATACCTGCGTATCACGTAGAGTGGTAGACTACACCACTGTTTATACTTTACATTTTCTGCGTTTCTGATGTCCTTTTCCTTTTTTAATTTCCGCTTCGCGCTCCAACTTAGCTTCTCGTTTTTTTCCTGTTGTACCAATGCCTTGCGTCACGTAATGCTCGGCGAACCTTTGACCCACCTCATGCGGACTGACCAATGAGGAGAGGGTGTTAACCTGAGGCCCGTCTCTTCATTGGTCAATCCGCATGAGACTCAACCGCTCTCAACTCACGTTCAAAGTAATAGGCAGCACAGCGTCTCTCTTTGCAGCGCAAAAGCCCGTGTTGACAGTTTGTTTAATATAAAGCGGCCAGCGGGATATTACCAGATACAGTATTTTGCTCGTGCCCTTGCTGTCCTGGGCCCTTTGGAGGTCTTGGGCCCCTGGGCAATTGCCCAGTTGCCCGTATGGTTAATCCGGCCCTAAACAATGACTGAACCTTTACGCTAGAAAACCTCTTACATTTTAATTTATTTTGGGGCAGTTTCCCAGACAGGGTTTGAATAAGATACGAAACATTGTGATACAAAAATGATGAATTACAAACATTGTTATATCTTATAACATGTTTATCTAACTTTTTTATTAGGGTTATGAGTAACTTGCTGTGAGTAACTTGCGGTGGAGAGTCAAAAGAGTAATAAAGGAAAATATATGCCTTAATAGTATTTAATTCAGTGACACAGCAGTATTCTGTATAGGTAGTTGTAAAGTCTGCCTCCAAACAGATTAAGATGCACCCCAAGTATACATATGCACTCAAACACACATTCGCCAAGCCAGACTGACTCCTCTCGGAAAGATTCCTGGCTCCTTTTCAATAATCAGGATCTATAAATTAATTCTTATTGTTAGGGAGAAGCTCTCTCTCTCTCTCTCTCTCTCTCTCTCTCTCTCTCTCTCTCGCTCGCTCGCTCGCTTTCACATACACTAATGTAAATACACTCACTCAGCTGTTGCCCACACAATACTTCTGCTTTTCCATCTTACTTTGTCAGTCGCTACGTATATTTCTCCTTCACAACTGTCCTTATCAACCGACCTGCCAACTTAATATTTTTAAAGTATTATTTAAACTAAACAGGAAGGTTATACATAAATTCTGTATAACTCACATTTATAATTGTGTAATTACGTATTCATTATTCATTTTGTGTTCAACATAAACTTTTGATAAAAGACCAGAATGCATTTTGTGTCAGTTAAGCCCCTCCGCTGTATCAGACATCATGACAACACAGGGAAAACACAGGGACAGTTAACAGCTGTGTTAAGCAACAAAAAGGCCTTTTACGAGAAAATAGACAACCGTGTATGTGCACATATGTGTATGGAGAGGAAATAAAAGGGCACTTAGTTTTAAAATGCTTTTTCATACTAATGGATGGATATTTGGTGTGGTTTAAGGAAAAGCTTCCATTTCGACTAATGAACCCGGGTCATGTAAATATTTAGACTCGGATCCAAACGATATCTAGACATGTAAAGTGCCCCTAACTATCACACGTACTAACACAAACTCGCCTACTCCGAAAGCAGCGTAAAAAAACATAAACAAAGTACACTCCATCCCTCATACAAAGCAATATACAAAATATAAAAGTAACTTAAAAACTGTTTAGTTTAGTAAGACATTTACCATACATTATTCTAAACAAATTAGTTGTTCACATGCATTCACATAAAACTTTCAAAGTATTTAAATGCACGTTTACACACTGAACACATGGTTGGGTGAAATATGGACAAACTCAACCACAGGGCTCAAATAACCTAGAAAATTGGGTGATATCTTAAGCATTATATAATATATCATCGTTTACATTTCGTATTATTCATATTAAACATAAACAAACTTAATTTACATCCTACATTCTCATGTTTACTTTAAATTATTTAGTTACATGACGTTTTTTCTGGGTATTGACGTCCATGAGAGTATATGCGTGTGGGAGTTGGTGTGTTATCGGGAGATCGGATAGCACTGAGTGCTTTAGTCAGTGTGTAACAGAAGGTCTCTGTTGGTCTGAAGTTCCTGTCGCCTAAGTCTTGTGTCTCCAAATACTCTGGGGAGAACAAGAATCTCCTGCAACTGCTGCTTCTAATCTAGTCACTAACCACACAATACATACACACATACATGCAGCGCATGTCAGGGCTGGCCTGGACGCCCAGTAGCCAGAGAGCTTCCTCGTGCCTTATCTCCTCCATCAGCCTTCTCTTCAAAGCACGATCCTGCTCTAGACGGGATGGATCAGCCAAAGAGAGGGAGGGAGGGGGCATCGTTGAACTGAGGTCATTGCTTTAAACTTTTAAATACATAGCCAAAAGCAAAATGCATACATAGCGTGCAAAGAGGATAGCTACAAATAACTTACTTTAAAATCCTGTTAGTGATTTTTCACATTTTGATTCTGTTTGTGTAAAAGTTGGTTTACTTCATGTCGCATTTCATGGCGTGCCATGGATGCGTGTTTTTGCGTGAAAGGAAAGAGATAAGAAAGAATGGAGCCATAGATTAGATGGAAAAGTGGAAAAGAGTTAAAAAGCAAAAAATACTCGGACGGGACTTCTATCATGATAGACAAAAAATGAGAGCAGCTCTGGAATGTATATATCTCCTGTTTTTTAATGAATGAAATGATTAGGATATAAGGTTGCCTAGGGTTTGAATTCTATGCTTATTTCATATCTACCAATTTTCTCTAATTCAGTTCATTTTTTCAGTAATTCATTATTGGGTTTGTGTTGCTTGTCTTGAAAGAAAATCCATATTGCCCACCTGATCTCTGGGATCTGAGTAAAGGAAAATCTAACATCTAATGTAAAAGCCCTTATGCTGTGGTTATGCATAGCGTGTCACCGCGGTATGCAATGTATTAACCTGCCTGTATCATGCGTTCACTGTGTGACTGCCCATGTGATGATAAACTGTGTGTCTTGTATCTCTAAGTTCATGTGCTCCTATGTAATAATGTGTGGGTCATGCATGGTGCTGTACCTCCCCATTACCACTTGATGATTTAAGATACATGTGTTCTGATCTCAAGACCTACAGTACAATACCAGTAAAGAACAGGGTTGCAAAATTCTGGGAATTTTGGAAACTTTCCATAGGAATTACACAGGAATATATGGGAATTGTAGCAAACACATTGATGAGTCAGATGTCAAGAAAGATAATGTTTGTGTGTGAAACTGTTTGTATAAATTAGCCAAAATTTATAAATAATTTCTTAAGTTTCCAACTTGGAATATTTACAAATTTCATGACCTTTACAACCCTAGTCAACAAACATTTAAATGTTTCCCATGATCCTGAAGGTGTTCATAGAAAATCTTAAAAACGAAAATGTTATAAAATAAGACTTAGACTGATTAAAAAAAAAATGCAGCCATACTAGCCCAGAATAAATGCAAACTTCTTCAATGTCCTTTAAAATGCATCTTAGGATACAAGAAGCTTCTTTAAAATATATATACGTTTTGATTTATTTTAGAGATTTTCGTCACAGCATAATTGCTGGGTGCATTTGTGTTTGTTTCCAAACTTTTGACCAGTACTGCATTTTTATAAAAACTTTTTAAACTTTAAGACAGTTTAGTTTATTTGTGTGTAGTAAAATAAGTCGTGGAGTGCAGGTCATTACAGTAGGCTATGTTAGATGCAGCATCATGTACATGCAAGCATTAAAAGTAAATTTTGACCAATTTTTACTTGCGGTTGATGCTTGGCAAGCCTTTACTTTGTTTAGACCCTTACCGTTTCCTTTTCTGAAAATGAGGACTACACAACTGCTACTGCAAAATGTTTGTGGTGGTTTTAAATCTTCTTTTCTTTTTTTTAGGTTTAGCTCATTGGGTTGTGCTTGTTTACTTTTACTGTATTTAGCAGAGGAAATATTTTGAGAGATTGGAATGTAAAAGCAATGACATGAAACCGATCAGTAGACAAGAGCATAAATCTGGCTGTCATCCATTTATTTTGTCGTGGTTTGTGTGCGTGTTTATGTTCTGTATTGTGTCTTTGAGTCTGGGTGTACTAATGAGTCACTAATAAGCAAAGAAATGTTTTAAAGTGTACAGACCCTCTGTCCCTCCTATAATTTTAGCAGCAAAGAAACAGTGAGAACATCTAAGGAAAAGACAAAGCTCAAGATTGTTGTCAATATCTGTTCAGTGTGTGCAGTGGATGTTTGTGAGTCAGTGAATTACATGGATTGTTGTCTCATGGCTTAACTGTCTCCCTAGAGCAATTTTGACCATTTAATTCCACCCACATAAAGTTAGGACACACGCAAACATGAATGCAGTATTTTGCATGCATAACTACCATCTTTTCCACTCAATCAAATGCTTCATTTTTGTTCAGTCACCATTCAGTCAAAGGTTTTTCAAAGGACGATTTCTTGACCTTTTTTGTAGTCTTAAGAACCTTGTTTCGAAATAGAAAGATGTTAAAGATTTTTATGGAACCATACAGACAAAAATGTTTCTTTTACAGGATTGGTTTGACTTATAAGGTCAAACTATTGGAAATATCTTCATAAATACTGTGAAACTTGTGAGAACATTTGATGCAGTCACTTTGGAATGAATACAATAATTTTTGCTTCATATTTAATCAAAAGTGTCACAACGTTTATCCACACACTAAGGGGCGGTTTCACAGGCAGGACTTAAGACTAGTTCAAGACTTATTTAAATGTTAGGAAACAACTTGCGCTAACATATCTTAAACCATATCAGTGCGAGTGTTGTGTTTCAAGATGCACATCAGTAATGTTTATTTATAAAATATGCTTTTAAAAATGACTTAAATAACCTAGTCCTGGCTTAAGCTACAGTAATCCCTGTCTGGGAAACTGCCCCTAAAACTATTAATCTAAAAGAGAAAGTTCTCCCCCCACACAAAAATAAACGCTTTCATTCATATAATGAAAGCTGATGTTTGTCAGGGACTAACTGTGGATTCACACCAGCCGCGGAAGAGGCGGCAAGCGCGGATGATTTACATGTTAAGTCAATGCAAACACGCGATTAGGCATCCTGCGGCGCGGTACACGCGGTAGCCGCGGCGCGGATGTCGCGGAACGCGCGGAAGGCGCGCGTTCCGCGCGAATTGAGCGTTGCCGCGGGAAACGCGCGAGTTCAAAAATCTGAACTTTGGCGGAATTCCGCGCCGCGTTAACCAATCAGGAGCTTGCTGTAGTAGTGACGTGATTACAGGAAGCGAGCGGAGTGGTGTAGTCTCCGCGGAGTCGCAGAAGCCCCTCCCATGACGCGGATTTCCGCGTGAATTTCTCGAATGACTAGAATTTCACGCGCGGATTAAGCGAGTAAACTCAAAATGTTCAAGCGGCAAACTGGACGCGGTTCACGCGTTTTTGCCGCCTCTTCCGCGGCTGGTGTGAACCTACAGTAAGAGGTCAAAATGCAGCAGAAAAGCATTATAAAAATATATATAATATATATTTAATAAGTCTCCTGAAACCACATTGAAGCACAAAAAGTATGACAGCTGTGGTCCCCATTTACTTTCAGTATGGTAAAGAGCAGCTTGGACATTTTGTTACAAAAAAACTTGTGTTCCATAAAACAAAAAAATTAACGTGGGTTTTAAAGGTGCAATGTGGCACTTTTTGTGACAACGTTTAGAAACATGGTGGAGCGAAATGGTGACTTCCATTTAAGGGGACCCACGTTGTATGTGGACAAAATGGCTCATTCTAAGGTAATAAAACAATCTAGTTTATTATGTAAGGTCTTTATACACAACTGATAGTATAGTTATGTAGATTATATTGCATTTCTGTCAAGAGATCATTCTAAAAATTACACAATGTACCTTTAAAAGGCATGAGAGTAAGTAAATGATTTTTGTGTAAACAGTCTCTTTAAAAACTTGTTTCTCTCATTTCTTGTTATCGGTCTTTGCTGTTACCTTTTAACTCTTTCTATATATTAAAAAAAAAACAAGTATTTTTTCTTAACTTGATCATGATTTCCTTCTCTGTCTTTTCAATTGAATCTATCAGCGGTTCCATCTGTCCCCGTGGCTGTCGCTGTCTGTCTCTTCACTGTCCTGATTAATGTTGACACTGATGTCCTCATTAGATTAAGAGACAGGGGGCCATGATCTCATAGCTACTGCAATAATTACAGCTCTCTCCTGCAGTCCAATAACCCCCTGAACCCCTGAGGAATTTTCACACACACGGCATAACAGCCATGGACACACGGACGGCCATTAGTCGTTGCGGCGAGGCGCATTGGCACCAGAATTAGGGTGGAGACAGGGGGCATTCTCAGGCGGACTTAGCAGGCTGCCTAAATAGAGAGCAGCCGTGCCATCTTAGTTTTTCCTGCCTCTTCCTCCGTCTCTTTCTGTCTCAGTGATGTGCAGGCAGAGGAAGTTTGCGGTGGTAAATAGCCGCGCTCCTCTCAGACGCACAGACGTCAGCGTGGCTTGGACGCTCGCTCTGGAATGCTGGGAATTATAGCCTGTGTGGAGCTCTATTGCTTTGAGCAGTGTACTTCATTTTAGTTTGTGTATGTGTGTGTGTGTGTGTGTGTGTGTGTGTGAGGCTGCTAGGCATATGGTTTTGTGTTTAAGTTTCCGTTCTTTGCCAGCCTTTCGCTTTTATGAATGAATGAAGTTTATTCTGGGAAATAGGAACGGCCATTCTTTCATGTCTGCACAGTAGATTTTTTACTGATATAGAAGTGGTGCTTTTCTTTCGTCCCAATCCTGCTATTACACACACTTTTGCCACAGAAACACACACAGACTGACGTGTTAGTGACACAAATTATGTGCAAGTCATTTTTCTGTTTTATTTTAGATGTGCAGATTTTAAGTTATATGGAGTCCAGTCCAAATACATGCAATGCAACAATTGTATATTTCATCAGAATCTTAGTGTTTTTGTTTGAGAACATGAATGTTAAAAGGTTTTCATAGAGGCCTGAATATCTTAAACATATTTAGATAAATAAAACATATTGGATGAAATTTGGAAGAATATGGATAACATGCATGGTAATAAAATGTACATCGTAAATGCCCTGTAAGGCACATTGGATAAACGCATTTGCCTAATGCATAAATTATGTTTGTTTAAAAAAAAATAAACATGCTTGATTCTGGGAATTTGGAGTTAAGGATCTAATGTAACATTTAGGTAACAATTTCAATAGTACACTTTAGATATTTTATTATTACTGTTTTAACACATAACACATTATTGTGGTGATGATCCCTAAATAGACATCCCAACCGTACCCCAGGGCGAATCAAGTTTTTAAAGGGAACTATTGATATTATTGAGATGCATGTTTTTATATTCATATTTGTTTCTTAGCAATTTTGTTATTTTTGAATGTTGTTTAATGTATTTTAACATACAGGATTTTAAGCATATCGTAAATCTCACTTAATGTATCCTTTATTTTTTATATTGAACATATTAGGTCGCCTGTACACACACAACATGGATTATTATTAATTCACCATGAAAGCATACAGGTTTGTTTTTATTTCAGGTTATATTAATGGCCTGTTTTCACCCAAGTTCTGCTTCATTCATCTCCATCAGCTCACATGAACGGAGCTCCGCCTTAATGAGTGGAGGTGTTTACTTCCTCTCACCCTGCCAAGTCAAACAGTGAAGAACATGACCAGTATGTAACACTTTCTTTCACATCTCTATGCTGTAGGGCCGAGGCTTTAGGCCAAACATCATTCCCATGATGCTGAGTAAAAATGTGAACTTCCGAAGTAATTAAATTTCAACCTCTGGAGTTTTTACGTATTCAGTGTCTTCATTGTATTTTCAGTTCACGTTGCAAAGGGTAATGTGACACACTTTTAAACAAGGATTTCATTTAACTTTTTCTTGGATTTTTCTTTTCTTGGTCCTAATATGTATAACATTTGTAATTTTTAAAAAAATGTAATGTTTACAATTGATAAAGGTTACATCTATAACACCAGTGACAGACTTTATAAAAATAAAAGGAACAATGTATTGAATTCTAAAACACATAATAGAGTATTACAGTACAAGGGGTACTTTAATAGGATTTTTTAATTAATTGACAGTTTGTGAAAATACATATTCGGTTCATGCCTCCCCTCTTTTCATGCCTCTAAAAACATTGTAATTTGTTTAGACTTATAATTTATGTTCATATAGACGGTTTCAGAGGCAACTACATTAACAAACGGCTTTTAACGTCCGGTAGACTTTGGCAAAGAAACAATAACAACACAGACCTTATAGAATTGATTATTTTTGATAACAAGCCAAAATATACACTGCATGAAAAGTAAGATTTTCGTCCCCGTAAGCGCCTGTCTGCAAGCAATGATTAAGAGGTCAAACCCAACAAGGGCAAAAATTAAAAACGCCCGGTGAGTAGGGGAAAGCAGTTTAAAAAACATTGGAGAAACCTCATGTAATATAGTCCAAAGTTATAAGCGAAAATAGCCATTTTTCTCTGCACCAGTAGTTATGGGTATGAACATAAGGGGAATTTTGTACTGTTGGTGGCGCTAGAGGGTTTGAGTTAGAGACATCACTGTTGCTATATTAAAAGTTTAAACTGTCCTTTATCTGTTTGGCAAACTTCATAACTTTCCTATACATGAATATCGGATGACTTCATCCGCGTACGTCACTCACTTCTCAAACTCGTCTTTCGCCATCTTGAGTACCTGATTCTGTCACGGTGATCCGTGTCATGTTTTATGTCTGTTCCATATTGTCATCACCTGGACAAATCTTAATTATCACCTCATTCATTCCACCTGTGTGTCATTAGTCTTTGTGTATTTATACTGCTGTCTGTGTCACACTTGTTGCCGGATCATTGTCATTGTCGCCTTTCCACGTCTGTTCCTGTTGTTTTCTGTATTGGATATTCCTGTGTTGCTGTTTACTCCTCGTGTTTTGTTTCTGTTCATTTTATATTAAATATTATTTATTTCATGGCGAACCCTGCACTTGCGTCCTGATTCCTGTTTCCCAGTCATGACAGAATGATCCGGCCAGACTGGACGCAGCGGGTTCATGGAGGGCGGCTCCCCCAGGAGTTTCGTCGAGGGGGAGTAGTGACATCGGGGTTCATTCCCCATCAGCCCCGATGTCTCTTGGGGACCACCGTGAGCGATCGCTCGCTCCTGCGAGCATGCGGGAGGAGGATCGGCCCAGGCGGTCCCCCAACGGTTGAGTCGTCGTCGACGGTCCCTCGGAGAACCACCATCCTGCTCGCAGGGGGATCCGGAACGGACCACGCCCGATCATTTCCCCGGGGTGGCTACCGTGAGAGGGTCTCCGTTTCCGCGAGGGGATGGGAGATGACTTCCGGGGGCAGCTGATCGTCGGCGATTCCCAGGAGGGGGGTAATTCGTCTGCCTCGGTTCTCTGAGCGATCGCTCCGGTTCTCCTGGCGCAGTCCGGCCTACCGTTCCTGTTGGTCTCATCCCGGCGGCTGCCGGCTTCGTCAGGGTCCCCAAGCCCTCCACCCCTCCCTTGGACTCTCGCTACCAGACTTTTGTGTTTGTTTTGTTTGAGTGAGTGTCTGGTAGCCACTCTTAGAGGGAGGGGTAATGTCACGGTGATCCGTGTCATGTTTTATGTCTGTTCCATATTGTCATCACCTGGATAAATCTTAATTATCACCTCATTCATTCCACCTGTGTGTCATTAGTCTTTGTGTATTTATACTGCTGTCTGTGTCACACTTGTTGCCGGATCATTGTCATTGTCGCCTTTCCACGTCTGTTCCTGTTGTTTTCTGTATTGGATATTCCTGTGTTGCTGTTTACTCCTCGTGTTTTGTTTCTGTTCATTTTATATTAAATATTATTTATTTCATGGCGAACCCTGCACTTGCGTCCTGATTCCTGTTTCCCAGTCATGACAGATTCGGCAAAATCGATACGTCAGTCTATGTGTTTCTGTACATTGTTTTACATCAAATATTCAATCATCAATCATAAACTTTGCATTATTTGAAAGCTAAAACACCCAAAATTCATGTTCTGAGCTTGTTTTTGCCATCAATACACTGAGTGAAAAGGATTAAATGAAATGCAGACAGACCGCATATTAATATGTCGGTATTCACATATCTGGCCATGATTCTGATCATTTCTGACATATCCAAAAAACTTCAGCGTACATTGCAACGTAAGGGTTCACTCTTCAAAGTGCATCCCACATTTTAATCCAAAACAACGAAAAATAGGGAATATCCCGCAAGATCCTCCTTTGTTTACATGCTCACTTACGATCATGTTTCACGATCAATGAAAATACATCTCTTTCTGCTTCATTAAACTGTTCCGATAAATACTTCGCATAATTTTTCTGTTTTGTCCAATCAGATAAGGTTTTGGAACTTAAAATGTCCTGGAAGCGTACATTGGGTAAGCAAGGTGTCATTTTGCGCACCTTGGCTTTTGACCAGTGGTGGCTCGTGACTGCACTTCCGAGGATGCGCTAATTCAAAATAAGTGTTCGGATTGTCCCGTGTGTGGTTCCCTTTTCCAAAATATGTGTCATGCGTGTGGAGAGATCCTGTGTGCATCACGTGTTTTGTCAAAATAAGTGCCTGCTGGAGACACGTCAAAACCGTTTATGATAAAAGAGACGCTCACGTTCCCTAAATACACGCAACACACTCCCTTAACTGTAAACTCTGATTACGCATGAGATTGTGCGAGTATCTGGCACACGCGAGTGTCTCCTTTCAAGTTCAAGGCAGCAGGCACTTATTTTGGCATGACACATGATGCACACACAATCTCTCAAAGCACAGAACACATATTTTAAAATGACGAACCACACACTGTAATGACACGAACTGAGCGGAAGCAATTGCAGGTGAAAACACAACGTTTATTTATAAACACAGAGAGAGAAAAGACACAAGCAGGAAATGTCCGGTGTTGTTGGCAATGGTGACGAGGACTACGGTGGTAGATGGTTATTGAGTGCAGCGTTGGTGGAGTGGTGAGCAGTGGTAAATCCAGACTGTGCACGGAACATCCACACGGAGACGACGACGACGACAATAAACAATCCACAATGCGACTCGTAATCCAAGACAGAGACGAAGAACCACACAACACGAGGACCAAACAGAAAGTGATCATCTGGCAGGGAACAGAGAGTCATGTGAGTATTTATGGAGGAGATGTAATGATGAGCAGCTGGAGCGAGGCAATCAACACACAGGTGAGCGGCATCAGCCTAACGAGCACATGGCAGAGCTGTGAGTAACAAACACACACACAAACATGACACGGAGGAAACAGTGGATTTCCTACCGTGACAGTACCCCCTCCCCTAGGAACGCCCCTTGACGTTCCCAGCCTGCTTTACCTGTTGATTGTAAACATCGATAAGGCGGTGATCCAGTATGTCCCGAGCAGGAACCCACCTTCTCTCCTCCGGACCGTAACCTTCCCAATCCACCAAGTACTGAAATCCGCGTCCCCTCCGTCTGGAGTCCAGAATACGATTAACCGAATAAGTCGGTTCCCCATTAACGAGACGAGGCGGGGGGGGAACCGGGGCAGGCGGATTAAGACGGGAAAAAATCACCGGTTTAATTTTGGAGACGTGGAATACTGGGTGAACCCTCCTGTACGCCGGAGGAAGGCTCAGACGCACTGTTACCGGATTAATGATTTTGGTAACAGAAAACGGGCCAATAAATTTGGGAGCAAGTTTATTCGAGACGGAACGCATCGGAATGTTCTGGGTAGAAAGCCACACTCTTTGACCGACGACGTAACGGGGAGGCTTCGACCGGTGGCGATCGGCCTTAGCCTTGGTGCGCGACCTCTACGAGCTCTGGTCCAGGTGCGGTGACACCTCTGGACTAATGCGTGTGCGGAGGGGACCGAAACCTCGGATTCCAGACTAGAAAAATTTGGTGGTTGGTAACCTAGACTACACTTAAAAGGAGACATGCCCGTGGATGACACTGGCAGAGAGTTGTGTGCGTACTCCACAACTGAGAGTTGTTGACTCCAGGACGAAGGATTCTTGGAAACCAAACATCGTAACACCCTCTCGACATCCTGATTGGCTCGCTCGGTTTGGCCATTGCTCTGGGGATGGAACCCTGAAGAAAGACTAACAGTCGCTCCTAGCAATTTGCAAAACTCACGCCAAAATTTGGATACGAATTGGGGACCTCTGTCAGAGACCACGTCTGTCGGGAGGCCATGTATACGGAAGACGTGGTCAATGACAGTTACCGCTGTTTCCTTGGCTGAAGGTAATTTGGGCAAGGGAATAAAGTGAGTCGCCTTCGAGAACCGGTCCACTACGGTTAAAATCACCGTATTACCCTGGGAGGGTGGGAGGGCGGTAATAAAGTCTAGCGAGATGTGGGACCAGGGTCTCGAAGGGACTGACAGCGGTAAAAGTAACCCATCTGGAGGACGATTGGAAGTCTTACCAGTGGCACAAACCGAGCAAGCCAAGACGAAATCGTGAGTGTCACGAGCCATACCTGGCCACCAGAATCGTTGCTTAACCAGGAATCTAGTCCTACTAACCCCTGGATGACAGGCAACACTGGAACCATGACCCCACTGAAGGACGTCTGACCGTAACTCCTCCGGCACAAATAAGCGGTTCGGTGGGCAACGAGCCGGGGGCGTTACCCCTTCTAAGGCTTTCAACACCTTCGATTCGACCTCCCATCTGAGCGCAGAGATAATGATGGTCTCCGGTAAAATTCGCTCGGGAGTGGCAGTACGATCGGAACGCTCAAAAAGGCGGGATAAAGCATCGGGTTTGATGTTCTTGGAACCCGGTCGGTAAGAAAGAGTAAAATCGAAACGACCGAAAAACAAAGCCCACCGAGCCTGCCTGGAGTTAAGTCTTTTGGCGGTTCTAATGTATTCGAGATTCTTATGGTCCGTCCATACAATAAAGGGTACCCCTGACCCTTCAAGCCAGTGACGCCATTCTTCCAGTGCTAACTTGACTGCCAACAACTCTCGATTGCCAATGTCATAATTAACTTCCGCAGGAGATAAGCGATGAGAAAAATACGCGCAAGGATGAACCTTTCCGTCTGAGGATGCGCGCTGGGAAAGCACTGCTCCTACCCCCACCTCTGACGCATCGACCTCCACTATGAATTGACGTGTGCGATCAGGTGAGACGAGAATGGGAGCTGAAACAAAGCAGCTTTTCAGTTTGGCAAACGCAGCCTCGGCTGCGTCTGACCACCTGAACGTCAAACTAGGGGAGGTCAAGGCGGTCAGAGGTGCGGCTAGTTGGCTGAAATTGCGAATGAAACGCCGGTAAAAATTGGCGAACCCCAGAAATCTCTGCAGGGCCTTGCGAGACTCTGGGGATGGCCAATCAACCACAGCCTTAACCTTCTCAGGATCCATGCGAACACCCTCAGTCGAAATGATGTGTCCTAGAAAAGAAACAGACTGTGCATGAAAAACGCATTTTTCCGCCTTGACAAAAAGCCCATTCTCTAGCAACCGCAGAAGCACTCGTCGTACGTGTTGCAAATGCTCCTGGAGAGACGAAGAAAAAATCAGTATGTCATCCAGGTAAACATAAATAAACTGATCTACCATGTCTCGCAACACGTCATTAACGAGTGCTTGGAAGACTGCTGGCGAGTTCGTGAGACCGAAAGGCATCACGCAGTACTCAAAATGGCCACGAGGGGTGTTAAAAGCAGTCTTCCATTCATCCCCCTTCCTGATGCGAACCAAATGATATGCATTACGTAAGTCCAATTTAGTGAAGAGAGACGCTCCCTGCAACCTCTCGAAGGCTGAAGACATCAACGGCAAAGGATAAGTATTCTTTACCGTTATGTTATTCAGCCCTCGGTAATCAATGCAAGGTCGCAAGGATCCGTCCTTCTTCCCCACAAAAAAGAACCCCGCCCCCGCTGGAGAAGAGGAAGGACGAATGAACCCCGTTGCCAGAGAATCAGAAATGTATTTCTCCATGGCCTCCATCTCAGGAACGGATAGAGAGTATAACTTGCCTTTAGGCGGAAACGTACCTGGCAATAAATCTATGGCACAGTCATAGGGACGATGAGGAGGGAGAGAATCAGCCCGAGACTTACTGAACACCTCCTTCAGGTCGTGGTACTCCGCGGGCACGTTAGCCAAATCCACTGCTTCCCCCTGAAACACAGACTCAGAAACAGTAAGACACGCAGAGACAAGACAAGACTTATGACACTCCTCGCTCCAGCTGGTGACTGAGCCCAGTCTCCAGTCGACCTTAGGGTTATGGGTATGGAGCCAGGGATGACCAAGGACGATGGGAGAGAGTGAGATGTCTGTAACAAAAAAGGAGATCTTCTCGGTATGGTTGCCTGAGGTGATAAGAGTGATGGGGGCAGTGGTGTGACTGATGGTGGGAAATTCATGTCCATTGAGAGCGAAGGGTGCAATCTGGTGAGTGAGTGGGATGACGGGGATTTGTAGCTTACGTGCAAGTGACGAGTCAATGAAATTCCCCTCTGCCCCGGAGTCCAGTAGTGCGTGGTCGGTGTGTGACTTGGTGGACCACCGTAGTTTCACCGGAAGGAGAGTAGATGTTGTCGAGGTCTTGCGAGCAGAGATCCCGCCCGATAGTAGCCTCCGTCTTACCATCGGGCTTGGTCTTTTACCGGACATCTCTGGCAGTTATGACCCGTCTCGCCACAGTACATGCAAAGACCAAGGGATCTCCGCCTGTTCCTCTCCTCCCGGGAAAGCCGAGCTCTACCCACCTGCATGGGCTCAGGATCGGGGAGAACGTTGCTGGGTGTCTCTCTGGGAGGGCTGGACGACTCAGGTCGGCGCTGTATGCTGGTAGGTCTCCTACTACGGTCCGCTACGGTCAGCCTAGCGTCGACCCGGATAGCCAGATCCACCAGCCCGTTGAGAGATGTGGGTAGTTCCGAGGTGACGATCTCCCGCTGGATACGTTCCGAAAGCCCATGCAGGAAATGATCCCACTGCGCCTCCTCGTTCCACTTACACTCCGCCGCCAGGGTCCGGAACTCGATAGCGTAGTCAGATACCGTACGGTTCTCCTGTCTGAGCTCGGTAAGGAGGCGAGCAGCTTCTCTCCCGGCGACGGAGCGATCGAACACCCTCTTCATTTCTTCAGATAAGAGGGTGAACGAAGAACAGCAGGCGTCGTTGTTCTCCCACACCGCCGTCCCCCAGAGGGCAGCCTTGCCCTTCAGTAGGGAGAGAGTAAACGCCACCTTGGTTTCCTCAAGGAAAAACGATCGGGGCTGTTGAGCGAAGTGCAGAGAACAGTGAGACAGAAATGTACGGCAATAATTTGGCTCACCGGAGTATTTCTCAGGGATCGGTAATCGGGGCTCCGGAGGAAAACCACCCCCTGGAGGAGAAGATGGTGCGGGCGGTGTGGGTGGCGCAGTGGGGGGCGAAGGATGAGAGGAACGCTGAGAGAGCTCGGACACCTTCGTCACCATTGCATGGACGGCCTTTCGCATCTCGTTGATCGACTGGTCCTGAAGATCCATACGAGCCAGAGTTCGCTGGAGAAATTCCTCCAGCGTGGCCGTGGGCTGGTCTCCTGCTGCTTCCATGTATGGCCAGATGATTCTGTAATGACACGAACTGAGCGGAAGCAATTGCAGGTGAAAACACAACGTTTATTTATAAACACAGAGAGAGAAAAGACACAAGCAGGAAATGTCTGGTGTTGTTGGCAATGGTGACGAGGACTACGGTGGTAGATGGTTATTGAGTGCGGCGTTGGTGGAGTGGTGAGCAGTGGTAAATCCAGACTGTGCACGGAACATCCACACGGAGACGACGACGACGACAATAAACAATCCACAATGCGACTCGTAATCCAAGACAGAGACGAAGAACCACACAACACGAGGACCAAACAGAAAGTGATCATCTGGCAGGGAACAGAGAGTCATGTGAATATTTATGGAGGAGATGTAATGATGAGCAGCTGGAGCGAGGCAATCAACACACAGGTGAGCGGCATCAGCCTAACGAGCACATGGCAGAGCTGTGAGTAACAAACACACACACAAACATGACACGGAGGAAACAGTGGATTTCCTACCGTGACACACACATGACAAGCTACATACATGCTGTGACGAACTTCGGATTGTGCGCTTCAAAAAAAGAAGTCACCAGCCGTCACTGCTTTTGACTAGATGAAACCAAAATGAAGCCAGCCATTGCCTATCCAGCAAAGTTTTGATTGATGGGGGTAGTAACCAATCATGAAACGATTACAAGGATTCAACTTGCATCAGTAAAATGTACTTCTGTTCAAATCTGCGCATGGGCACATGGGCTCATTTTTCTATGACATGACATGTAAATGCAGCATATTTATGGCTATATGAATCTAATGGATAGAATATACAAACTAAAAACAAGAAAATAAAATATGTGGCAGAAAATATGCTGTAAATCATAGCAAGCTAGCTATAGGCTAGACAGTACTCGGTAGGTACTCAAGATGGCGGCAGGCTACTGGAATGACGAATAAGGTCACATGACTGATAATCATGTATAGCTGCCAGACTTCCACGGCTGAAGAAGGAAGAAGAACACTAATGGATACAATTAGGGGGTTGACCCCTAATAAATAACAAGTAAATTACCTTAGTTCAAATAATAGCTAAAGCGTATCAACCACTGATCTAATGTTACGGTGTAAAATGTATATATACAGTGTTAGATACAGGCTCCAAAACCTTCTGGTGACACGGTGCGACAGTGACCGTTGGTGACTGGATGGGGCGTGTCCAGTTGCCCAACAAAGTTGAGAAATGTTTAACTTTATGCAAATTATAAGTCAGTTACTGGAGTGGATGGTACTCATTTGTTTATGACAACCAGATTTAGAGTCTCTTTTGAACGAGATGAGTGACAAACAGCGACAAAGTCACTTATTATGTGAATGTACATTTAAGCATGACTTGTACACTACAGATCTTCAAGCCTGAATAATCAAACCATTAACACTCAAATAAAACTGTGTATTCAGTCAGGGCTGAAAAAGGTACAGACTTCACTGTGGATCATGAGGTACAGGAAGCAATAGATCTAGGCACAAATTCAAACTGTCTTTAATCCATCATTTCTTTAAAATCCAAGAAATTCTTAAGAAAATTTGTTTCCAAAGATGCCTTGCCTGAGAAAAACATTAAATATACCAAAGACATATTTGTGAGTGAAATTCACGCAGAGAGGTCAGAGACCGGAAAAGTTGAGATAATGTGGAAGCGAAAGAAAACTAAGCAATGCAAAAAAATGACAGGGATATATTGAAGGAAAATGTGAAAAATAGAATAGGAAGAGAAAAATATGATGGATGTTGCTTTATCATTTGGGATAAGCTTGATTCACCAGAACTCCTTTATCTACTGTGAGACAAATTACCTTCTCAATCCACTATCTGTGGAAATGTACTGACTGTGCTGTGTTTGTGTGCGTGTGTGTGTGTGTGTGTTTGTGTGCATTATTTTTAATGCAGCATTTGGCATGTGTGTTATCGCAATATGTGATAGCACACTACACAGCCTTGACAAGCTTGAATCTAAGATACATGTGCTACCAATGTCTTAAACACACATAGCCAAGACACCCACACATTACTATATACTTAATTTGTTATATACATTTATATTTGTGTTTATATTTATATGTGTGTAACACAGACACAAGCTGCATGCAGTCTTTTACAGGATTAATGTATGATATTAACAATATCCTGTTTATATTTAAAACAGTTAATCTCTGAGCTTGTTTTGACATAGAAAGTCCCTGGCAGCTGGTGATATTGTTCCTAGTTTAATTGGCACAAAGAAATGGGAAAAGGGAGATAGTGAGGTAGAAATGGAGGGTGAAAGAGAGCAAGAAAATGCAGTTATGTCATTAATGATTTATAATGGATGGTGGTTTTATCTTTATTTTCCATCACATTTAAAAACATGGCACACTTAAAATAAATGACTAAAACACAAACCAGCAAATTAGCCTGCAGGTATTTGCAGAAATGGGCAGATGCATTCATATGGATTATTCTGAATTACCACGTACGCTGTTTTCGTGCCAATGTATACAGACTGGCTGGCATTTGTGGTTCAGTGTTTCGGGAGATTGAAGATCTTCGGAAAGGCAAGTTCTGGGACAGCCTGGCATCGCTTTGGTTCACAGGACTTGTGATGGTTTAAGTTGGCACAGGTTGGGCAGTGACAACAGTAAAGCTGTTTCCTCAGCATGCATGTTACCGGTAATCAAATAAAATTACATGACTACTACTGTGAGATCCAAGAAAAGCAGCAAGAGCAATTTAATTTTGGGTTTAGAGGTTTAACTTAAAATGTCTTATAAACCAATGACAACGTCACACATAGCTGCAGGGTTGTTATACAATCAGATTAATTTTCCATGGCCTTACGTCGAGTGAAATTAATCTAAACTGACCTTTCATACCATAAAGGGCTGCAGGATTTTTAGTTTTACCTCACATTTGAAAATGTGAACTATCTCTTGAATGCAGTGGCGTAGCAAGTCAGTCCTGGGCCCATATGCAAAAAAAAAAATATGGGCCCCCTTAAGCCAAAGCCCTCCCAACCTTGCCCGTTGGCACTTTTAACTGTTGCACGCAGGTCTGTTAACAACATATACTTTTTATGAGGTAGTCAAATATTTTTACTTTACTTTTTTACTTTAAAGGGTATATTTAAATAAAGAAAAACTAAATGTTTTGGGTAGTTTTGACTCGTGACAAACTTATCCGTCTTCTCTTTTCTCTTTAAGGCCCCACTTTTATGTTTATATTTGTCCATCCTTAATGTTCATGTAGATAGCCGCTATAGTAACCGCTCACATTGTGTTTTCTTTTTTTTTGGCGCGGCGATGCATGTAAAAATAAGGTGGCATAGTAGTCTACGGCAGTGGTTTTCAAACTGGGGGCTGGGGCCCCCAGGGGGGCCGCGAGATGGTGCGAGGGGGGCCCCAGTTATATCACATTTTATAAAATACATTAATTTTTCATGAATTCTGTGTAATTAAACCTAAAAAAATATGGCTACTAACCGACAGCACTACTTTGTATCATTTAATGTTTTTTTTAATTAAAATGTTAAGTTTAAGAACGTTTTTGTTGTAAATTTTCTTTGGGGGGGCAGCGAATGAATGCAAGGTACACAAGGGGGGCGCACGCTGAAAAAGTTTGAGAACCACTGGTCTACGGCAGCCGCGGAGTGCAAAAAAAATAATAAACGCAAACAAGAAATGAAATAAGACATTACGGAGAAATAAGAAATCACTACACATGATATGCATACAAAAATATATTTATTGCAGCCACAAATAAAAATTAAATTGAAAAAATTGTTTTATTAAAAGCTGAGGCGGGCCCAGGGCCGGTCCCCCTGTTGGCCCGGGCCCATTTGCACGTGCATACCCTGCATGCCCAGACGCTACACCCATGGGCGAGGCTAGCCCCTTTTTAGGGGTGCTTCAGCACCCCTAAAAAGGAGCTCAGCACCCCTAAAACTTGGGGCAAGAAATTTAATTATTCTAAAATGTTTGTTCGTCTTTGACCAGGTTAAATAATGTCCAAAACATACTCCGTAGTTTGTGGTTTAAAATGTATAATAAGGTAGAAAATGAAAACCTCCCCCCTTAGCAAATGGTGTCATCCTCTTCTACTTCTCTGTACCTGCATCGCCCCGTCCGTCATTCAGCGCGAAACACACGCAGAGTGAGAATCAGTTAAAAGTGTTGTGATGCAACTTTTTTGTTCAAATCTTACAAAATGTTTACGTTATGTTTATAATGAGCGAGTACATCACAAATCAATCTTTCAAGCCGTGTTTTTGTCTTATAATGAATCACCATGGTACACGTATAATAAGTGTTTATTTTCGGATTATTTTAGTCCGGCGGGTACCCGCGCGCTGCGGAGTAGCAAAGTACCTGGGTGACTCGTCCATAGACTTAAACGGAGAGAAGTAGCGCCGGTTACAATGTTCTTCCGCAAGACGCATGCAGTTTTGTGCGTCTCAGTGGGAAAGTTGCATACGTGTGTCTCCGTTGTTATAGTTTTTTGTTTGATTTATCGTTAATTTGAGACTCATTTTAACAATCGGGAATCATGTAAACATGACATCACGTGCGTCTTTTCTGGTCAGTCGTCATGAAAACATGGCGTTTGAAACAGAGTGAAAACAAACTACATATCACTGTATACCACCAGTACCGGTAAGTTATGTGTCAAATCACTAACTGTCTGACTATCAAACTAGACAATAAATATTTTTTAGTTTGTCACATGTAGACTAATATGAAGGGGATAACGTTTTTAACCCTTAGTGCAGGAGTCACAAGTGTTTTATTTTAGACATATAGTAAAGGTAATGGTTCAATTAAAGGACTGTTAAAAGAAAAGCTGCAAATTAAACTATAAATTAACCTACCAAATGTTGTAGGCATAAAAGTTATAAATTAGGAGATTTGACATTTTGATAAAGGCTTAAAACGATACACTGTATATTCACATAAAACCATACCCACACTGCTGCTGTAGCCCACCTTTTGTCCTGAGACTTTAATATGGCATTAATGGCAAAAATGTGCTAGCTCACCATTAATTAGAAATAAAAAGGTTGGCAAAAAAAATGCATCTGAAAACTCATCAGATTGATGCTTTAAAATATGTTATTTTAAAAAAATTCTAAGGGGGAGCATGCTCCCGGACCCTAGAGGGGTAATATTCTTCTCATCTTTTTCACCCCTGACCCATTTTCATGCCTGAAAGGTCTCCAAAAATATCTTTATTTTGGAGTTAGTAGAACCAATGTTAAAATGATAGCTATTTAACAATAGACATATTATTGGTTTCTGTAGGAAAAAAGAGCGGGTGGTGGCAGCGGAGCTCATTGGGTGCTCAGCACCCCTAAAGCTCTAACCCTAGAATCGCCTCTGGCTACACCACTGCTTGCATACTGTCATCATTTACAATCTCTACTGTATGCTTGCAGTACATGCAAACAAATTAATGATTAGATTATGATACTTAAATTTCACAGGCAAAGTCATATGTTACTTTACTTAGACATGTAATAAAATGAAAGCAAATGTAATATGATTACAGATAAGTATGATTACATATAATGAAACAAAATTCACCCTAATGTATCCGTACAGTTGAAAGTTTAACAATGAACAGCACTGACCTCAGTTTAGGTCTTAGTTTATATACAGATCTTTGCGGTCTTGGGCCTGACATGGATCCATTTCTGTCCCTGATTCCAGGGGGTTAAAGAGTTTCTTTGAGTGTGGCCAGACTTCTCATTTTAGATTGAAGATGAAATATGAGGACAGCTTACATGTCTGTATGTAAATCAACAACTTTATTTTAACTTCCAGAGTTTCCAGAAGTGTGGAGACAGGCCAGATAGACCTACAGTAATTGGATTTAGACTAGTACACTACTACCTTTCTGATTATGAAGCTAACTACTGCTTTAAAAGAGACACAGAAGTTCGTCCAATTTAATTCACGCGTCATGCTGAGAGAATATGACTTCCAGACAAATTCAAATTGAAACCAGGTTAAAGTACACTGAATTACAGGGTAGTGTGCATGCCCTTAATGTTAAAGGAGCACTTCACAAATATTCGGGAGGCCCTTCTGCACATGAAGTACACACACATTAACAACCGCCTCGTTCTCAAAGTCTATTTTCAGCTCTTGAGTGCACCAGACACAATTAAACAGCGGTGATACCTGAAACACCCAAAAGAACCATTTCATCCCAAATGGATTCGGACACAGTCAGTAAGCGGAGCCCCAATCGCAGGCTGTAATTTCAGCACATTTATCTCATTTCCTGCAAGCTTTGTCTTTCCCTGGAATAATGGGGTAAGTAATTGGAATAGACTCCAGATAATGGGGAATTCTGACCCTGTTGTTCTTTCGCAAGACTGGATGGTTTGCGGCGACGAGGGAGAAAACTTGGGCAGCCTGTGGTTCCTTACACAAGTGACTTGGAGTCGGGTAATATCGTACCACAGCTCTGATTGTGCTCTGGAGGCATTAAATTAATCTGAATCATTCCCAACATGGTTACATCTTATGAGAAGACAAATCATTTAGTCATGTTTAAGAGAAGATATGTACTACAAAGATGATAAAAATGGCAACACACTCTTAAAAATAAAGGTGCTCAAAAGGTTTCTTTACAGAGATCCCTTAGAAGAACCATTTCTGGTTTGCCAAATAATTGTTCAGTCACAAGTTTAAAAAAACAACATTTGTTTCTAACATTTTAATTTAAATTCACTACAACAAAACTTTTACTTCTGTGTATTTTAAAGGTCCTTATGAAACCACACAGCCCTCTTTATTCCTTAAAGTGTACCAACATATTCTACTAACAAAAAAATTTTTTTATTAGACAGATGTTACTAGTTTATTTCCTAAAAACCAAACCAATGACGTTGCTAGCACCATGGTCTACCAGCTGATCAAAATGATAACAAGATGGTAAAGTGAGGAGCCATAAAGTATTATCTCTTTAATTGTATACCTCTAAAAATCCCCATTTCCTCCTTCCTGAGAATCACAGATCCAATTTCAGTCTTGCTATTGCGTGGATGAGGCCATCCTGTATATAGCCTATAAACATCACATTCAAATGCAAACATTTCCTCCCACTGTATTTAATGGGAGTTGAGTTTGGGAACGGTTTGGTTGATGGGAAACACAACCAAGCAATTACAGCTCACAGGCTGAAATGAGTGTAACCTAACCTTGGCTGTACTTTATCATATAGCCATGCATATAGGTCCTAGTGTTAATTTATGTCTTTATAAATATATTATTATTTATTAATAATATATTAATAATATATATAAATATTATATATTATTTATTAATTATATATTTATCTGTATGAATAAATATATAATTGCAGATAAATTCCAAAGTCATTATTTTCAAATGTTATATTTGTAATTATACTGCAGTACAATAAATACTTTCTGTAAAAGTGTCTTAGCTGAAAATATTTTTTTAGCTATTTAAGACACTTTTATTTTTTTATAAATAATTTTAATATTTTATTATAATAACAATCAAATGCTAATAAAGCAAATAAAATATACAACACCAAATTGTGAGGACATTTGAAGTTTCATTAAAGCTGCGTAAAGCAAATCATGTTTTGTTTACAAACCAACAGTATAAAGCTGTGAAAGTTTAGGGATAGGGAAGAGTAAATATTATTTTTGTAAAAAACACTGCATAGGTTCTAATTGCTTTTAAGGTCTGTATGTGCACCGAGCAACGCAAATTACTTACATCAAGTGTTTGCTATTGCGTTGCTAAATAAGCGTCAGCGTGCTGCTGTCATTTTACTGCTCAGCTAAGTGCTTTTCTTAAAGCCATATGTTATTTTTGGATGAATGGCCTCAAACTCTGCCAGCCCACTAACACAATGGAAATTCCAGGACACTCCTAATCCTGTAAGAATCTGAGGGATTTTAACTAATCCATTTATATGCTGAAGTAATATATGTACTGCAACAGTGTATCTCTTTACAATAATCTGCACAAGTTTTCTTTTCCACACACTGCCAGACCACTTCCAAGAATTAGTGACTTTTCAAAAAATAAATGTCCTGATGGGCAGACATCAGTCCGGAGATCTGATGGTGATGAAACAGATAATGTTGTTGCTGTCTGTTGTTGCTTTTGCATGGTCGTTACAGGAGCCCATTGAAACATGAAGGACAGGCTTTAAGTTGTGACCAGTATCTGAGCTGTTTATCTCCATCATGATAACATCTAAGAATTTGAGCCAGTGCCGGAGGTTTGGGCAATGGAAGTGAAGATAAAAAACATATATAGGTTGCTGTAATAGTCCACAATTAACCGGGGTAAAATAGGGTATAGATTTTATCACAGTAAATAAGCAGTACCACTAACAGTTGCATTTACATTTACATTACATTTAAATTATATTTATATTTATGCATTTGGCAAATACTTTAATAAAAAGTTATTTAAAGCGCATTAACGCAACATGTATACATTTTATCATTGTGTGTGTTCCCCGAGTTCAATCCCATAACTATGCTTTACCACTGTATAAAGGAACATATTGGACATTAAACACATTTGACATTAAATGATGCAAAGGTGCATTCAGTATTTTCTTTACCTCTAATGAAGCTAATAATAATTTTGATAAAACTGATCAGATGTTTAAAAATCTATTCCTATTCTATTTTATTAATATATCTATATTAATTGCTGTATGTTCCACAATGTGTTTACTGTACAGCTGCTTTGCAATGATACTAAATTTTGAAAAGCACCCCAGGTAAAAAAGTAGTATACTTTAGTGTATTAGAAATATGATTGAAGTACATGAAGTATAAAACAAGTATGCTTCTACTTGTTGTACTTAATTTAAAGAGTATTTAATATGTACTTTTTAAAAGTATACTTCCAAAAAGATATAATTAAGTTCAACTTAACAGTCCAAAAAATAAGTATACTAATTTACCAGTAATTCAATTATC
The DNA here is from genome assembly GCF_030506205.2 of Paramisgurnus dabryanus. Taxonomy (NCBI): domain Eukaryota; kingdom Metazoa; phylum Chordata; class Actinopteri; order Cypriniformes; family Cobitidae; genus Paramisgurnus; species Paramisgurnus dabryanus. Next base: position 54,017,419 of record NC_133337.1, on the reverse strand, counting down.
TTTTAAATGTACTTTTTGAAAGTATACTTCAAAAAATATGTAATTAAGTTCAACTTAAGAGTCCAAAAAATAAGTATACTAATTTACCAGTAATTCAATTATCTTTTAAATGTACTTTTTGAAAGTATACTTCAAAAAATATGTAATTAAGTTCAACTTAAGAGTCCAAAAAATAAGTATAATGAATTTACCAGTAATTCAATTATCTTTTAAATGTACTTTTTGAAAGTATACTTAAAAAAAGATGTAATTAAGTTCAACTTAAGAGTCCAAAAAATAAGTATACTAATTTACCAGTAATTAAAATATTTTTTAAATGTACTTTTTGAAAGTGTACTTTGTTGTCAATGTATTTTAAATTGTATAGAAGTTTATTTTTTTTAAGTGTATTAAATTTGACATACTTAGAGTGACAATTCAATATACTTATGGGAAGTATATTTTTTGGAAATTAATTGTTAATTTACTTTTTTAGCATACTAGGATCTCACTTCATTAGAAGTGTGACTTCTGTACACTTTATACAGTACACTATAAAATAAGTGTATTTTTAGTTGCATATCAGAGTACTTTCATAAAATACGTTAGAATAATAAAATGTAGGCTATACACTGCATGAAAAGAGCTGTATCCAGACAAATACGGATGGGAAATCCCTGCTAAACTTTAGGTTTGCCAGATAAATGAGGCAGAGTGCTTGGAAACGTAATACTCAGAAGTAAACTCGTGAAACATCCAGAAACCTTGTGTATATGGATGTATACTGGTGGAAGTTTCTAGGAATCCTCACAGCTGGTTGTAAGGAGTGCTGGTTGTGAGGTGTGAAGGGTTAATGACAGAGTTGCTGTCTCTGTTTTCAAAGCTGGGTGAGGGGTTCAAGGCAGCACATAACATAAAAACATTATATATCTACAAGTGTGTTTACTAAATACATGTATTATTATGCTAATGTAATTTAATTGATAAAGGTTTTTTTTATTTAAGAAAATCTGAGCATCACTCAAAATAACTGTCAACATGTTAACTAAACATGTTTTGTAAACGTTATACATTTTATAAAAATATTTAATATTTTTATTATTGATAAAGTATAAAGAACAAATCAGTGTGAAAACGCAGATTATAAAAAGTACATAAAAGCTGTGTCCCATTTCAAGGGCTGCAACCTTATGAGCATTCGACCTTAAAAGATGAGCACTCGGTCTTTCAAGGTGGAAGCCTCAGAAGTTCGCGAAGAGAACTGAAATGAGACGGTCTAACCTTCGGAGGATCCATAATTAGCGTCACCTGCTGCACGCGCCCGCCTGCACGTTTCTGACTTATTAAAATAAATATGACATCAGAAAAATTATTAATTTATTTTAGAAATATGGCACGTTGATGTATATTAAACTATTCAACAGTTTACCAAATTAATCAACCTCATAAATATACGCAACATAAAAAGAATATTATTAACACAAAACATAAATTATAATACTAAAACAGTGACAAGAAAAAATGTTTTCTGATAAATACACTTTTATTTAATAAAGGTTTTAATTGTTTATTTTAGAATATCCACCCATTATATGCATCCGTTGCAGACGCGCAATGACTCTTGGGATATCCTCGGCTGTTAAGGATCCATTCGTTCTATCCTTAACATCGCGGAGAAATGAGGACGCATTTTGAGGCTTCATTCTAAGCATCCTTTGAAATGGGACGGCCTTACTGGCCTCAAGTCGCGCTGCTGTGACGCAATCGGTCTTAAAATACGTCCTTAGAAGGTCGCAGCCTTTGAATTGGGACACAGCTAAAGTGCCAGCAGAGGATCCAAAATAATGAAAAAAAAAAAAAACATCCAATGCAACTTGGAAATTGTAGTCAAAATACATCTACAGCAGCATGCTAAAGCAGTACCAACGCCAGGGCAAAAGACTCAAATTCCCAGAATGCACCTGCACCCACCCATTCATTCCCACCAATCAGGATCAACGGCATTTTTCAAACCGCTACTGACTCGTTTTCATGCTAAACAGTACGGCTGAGGTAAGTTTGACTTTCATTCCTTTACATCGCGCAGATCTGTTCCATATTTGTTCCTATTTTGTTCTTCACTGTGATTATTTTTGTCTTTATGCGAGAAGTGTTTTAATTTTAAGCACACACAGGAAACATTAAGAGTAAGTTATACACTGTAAAACGGCAAGATTACTTGTGTTGGAGATGTTCAGCTAACTGTAGCAAATGGCTCTTTCTGCTATTTTAAACGATAACCTTAGACGATTTCTGTTGTTTAAAAGCTCATTGCTGTAGGTAAGTTCTGATAGATGCTGCTTATTTTGCAAGCCTGTTTTAATAGCTTTATTCTGTTTAGTAACCAAGCCAGCTTCACTTTAAGTTTAAGATAAACTAACGTTAGATGTTGTTGTAAAGAAGCTTGGAGTCAAAATATATTTTAAAGTTGTATGATTGTCTTCTTTTTTAATATGATGTCTATCCATGTTTGTGTTTACAGAGGTCATGTACCATGTGGTCGACCTTGCTGACGCTGAAGAGGTTTCTGTGTAAAAATGATGTAAGTTAAGTTTAATCTTTTAATTTAATATTGTTTTAATTCATGCCCATGTCATGCTGGCTACCAGTCAAATATCGCATACAATTAAAAATACTATTAATCACCAATAAAACCTTAAAAGGCCCAGCACCTTCGTATCTTAGAGAATTAATATCAGAATACAATCCAACACGTACACTGCGGTCGCAAAATTCTGGTCTCTTAATTTTCCCTAGAATATCAAAAGTGTCTAAGCTCTGAAATGATTTGCCAACTGGTATCTGTGAATCAGACACAGTCAATCACTTTAAATCTAAAGGGACACTTCACCCATTTGTATTAAGCTTTGTATCTTTAGAACCCCAGTCATGTTTTTGAATGGTCATGCATCATTTCCTGAGACAGGAGAAATACAGATTTCAGTGTTGCACTTCCTTCTTTCAATGATGTAAAAAATTATAATTTTGCATCATTGAAAGAAGGAAGTCCAATATCTTTGTTGAGGTGGTGAGACTACAAACACCCCTTTTTTAGTCAAATAGGCACCAAATTCGAAATGTATGTTACATTTCCACTACAAATATGAGACACTTTCAATAAAGATTAATGTTTCTACAGGTGAAATGCTCCATTAAAGGATAATTCTGGTATTTAACACTTTGAGTCTTATTTCTGGTTTGTTTTGGATGAATTACAGTGATGGACACTGTAATTTTGACAATGGGTCGTGTCTTTTTTTGACTCGTTTAGAAGCGTCTCTTCACTGCTTCAGAGTGGAAGTCAAGGGTCATGCACAAACATGTCATTAAAACAACACTTAACCTTCATTTTCAAAACTGTCCCTTACGAATATTAACCATGGTTTTATTGTGGTAAAAGTGTAGTAACCATGTTTTTTTTGGTCAATTGATTACTATGAGCAAAACCATGGTTTTACTACACTAACCATGGTTTAACTATGGTTTTTGAAAACCATGGTTGTCAAAACCATTGTTATTTTGTGGTAGCTATGGTTTTACTACAGTAACCATGGTTTTTTTGGTCTTAACTGTAGTAAAACCATGGTTAATTTTCGTAAGGGGTGCTACTCACCGAGTGGTTCTTGGTGTTCGTTGATGATTAAAAACAAGTAGTGTAGCGAAATACAGTTTCTGTGGTGTTTTATTTGGCATTTTGTAAAATTCCATTGACTTCTCTTGGAAGACTCATTGCTCGCTGATATATCACTCTGCCGCCGGAAATGGAAAAGGGTCTGTTTACATCTGGTTGTAGTTTTTTCGCTCGGTTTCTCTCAAAAGGCTAGCATGAGCAGAGCAACTGTGCCCTCGGAGTAGGGCACAAATTTTTCCCATATTTGATGGCTCAGTGACCAGCCTTAGGTTTGAATTTGAGCTCGATTGTGACTGTCTATACGCTAGACACCAAGTTCCGTTCAGCATCCTTGTTAGGCAAAGTGGTTGTCGCCATCAAGTGGTCAAGAGTGTGCTAACGCTTCAGACTCAAATATAGAGCGGAAGTATATACGTGGTTGTGAGGTGTCTGAAAAAATAGATCCACTATAGCAAATAACACGGATTGAAATCATACATTGCTCTGATATATTTGTTTTTAATCATCAACGAACACCACAAACCACTCTGTGAGTAGCACAGTTTTGAAAATGAACGTTAAGTGTTGTTTTAATGACATGTTTGTGCATGGCCCTTGACTTCCATTCTGAAGCAGTCAAGAGACGCTTCTAAACAAGTTAAAAAGTCAAGACACGACCCATTGTCAAAATTTCAGTGACCATCACTGTAGTTCATCCAAAACAAACCAGAAATGAGACTCAAAGTGTTTAATACCGGAATTATTCTTTAAGACTTTTTTTCTTTAACAAAGCATTCACATAATTTGTCTAGTAAATTATACTTATCTCGCAAAAGTTAGCTTGTACGGAACAAAGCATTCACATAACTCTTCTGGGTAATTTACTAATGCCGCAATAGCTAGCCTGTCTGGAACCGAGCAGATATTAAAACACAACACTGTGTGACACTGCATTACATGTGAATGGCCCCTACGCTAATAGGATTTTGTTTCTCTCTCCCTGTCTCGTCCTCAAACCCGAGGACATTGAGACAAACAGACCAGTTCTGGCTGCCGTGGAGGTCAACACACCACTGATCTACTGGCTGCCCTTCAACGTGATGCCCAGCCGATGCCTGACCACCGACGGAACTAGGGCTGCACGATAAGTCGCATGTGTTTGTCAGGCGCATCTCCTCAGTAATGCCGGTTCCTTGATTAGTATTAAATCGCCATCAGCTGTTTTCAGATGTAGCAGCTTTAACTACACAGAGCCGTAGTTCACTGACAATCGGGGCAATTTCGCATTAATTATCGCGGACGTATCGGCTGCGATATGGCCCAGCTTGTCAGGGAACTACGGCTCTGTAGTTAAAGCTGCTCCATCTGAAAACAGCTGATGGCGATTTAATACTAATCAAGGAACCGGCATTACTGAGGAGATGCGCCTGACAAACACATGTGATTTATCGTGCAGCCCTAGACGGAACCCTTTAAATCTCCTTATCCGTTTACATCCCATATATATATATGTGTATATCTTTTCCTCCTAGGACTTTTTGTTCCTCCCTGAGGTTTTTCTCCTAGGGTTTTTTTTAACCCCGGGGAGTCAAGCAACATTGGCTTAACTTAGCACCCTCTTGTATACGAGACATTATTAATTTGCTCACTTGTAAAGTTTATTCATAGCCGCTGTATTTTGCTACTTATATTGTCTGTCGATTTTTCTGTTTCCCCTGCTTCTTTTAATGTAAAGCTGCTTTGAAACAACTACAAATTGTGAAAAGCGCTATATAAATAAAATTGAAATTGAAATGTCTCTTTCCTGTTTTACAGATGCAGTGAGGGAGTGATTCCCCAACATCGAGGTGGCAGAGATCCGGGACCTTCTACGGAGGAAGTGCAACAATGCCAGTTACAAGGCCTCCAGTAGTTCAAATCAGAGCTAGATGTCCATATAGTACAAGTTGTTCGCAATTGTTCTCTTCCCGGCATTTCAAAGAAAGTCGACTGTTTAAGGTTCCCCATTTTGCCAATATCTGTTTTGTGTGTTACTTTTGTGTCATTAATAAAGATCCTTTTTTGAAATGCAGTTTGTAATCTGTTTGTGTGCATTTGAACTGAATTGTTATATTATACACTTGTAGTGTAACAGCAATATTCATGCTTAAGTATAACAAAATGGGGATAAAAGTACAAATTAAATATACTTAAAATATAAAAAATACACTATAATAATATTGCACTGAAAGTACGTGTCTATGATGTTTAGGTTATAATTGAAATTCACTTTAAAAACATTATTATTGTCATAGTGGGACACTTTAAAAGCACTAAAAATAGTTAGGAAGTGCATTTGTAGAGCACTTGAAATATTACAGAGGCATACTAAATTAACATAGTTTATACTAATTATAAGTATGATAGCAGTATGCACAAAATGTACTTAAACACAACTATAATTTGTGCTGCAATGGCTTTTTAAGTGTATTTCCATTAAAATTGCAATACAATGCAATTGTACTGTAAGTGTGCTTAATTACTCATAAATCTTGATTTTCAGGAGTGTATTTTAGTGCACTTGAAGTTTAAAAAAAGTTGTTCCATTTTAGCATACTATTTACACTTGAAGTGTAATCAAATAGGTGTTAAGTTGAAGTTAATACATAATTGAGTACACTTAACTATACTTGGATTTGACGAAAATAGTACAAAATCTAGAAAATATACTTAGTACACTTTTTTAAAGTATATTTTTAATAGAATTTTTTTTCACCTGGGACTAAAGGACTTGAAATGAATGCAGACAACCTGATTGGTTGGATTACATGCCCAAACTTAATTAAATTCCCAAACTTAGTTAAATATACTTTATTAAAAGCTGTTGGCATGTTGAAATCACATGATAAGCCAAATAACACTTGCTTTATCTCATTAACATCACTGCTGGACACCAGCTCAATATAAATGAAAAAAAAACATTGACTTTTAAAAATAAAATGATCTGCTGACTGGCACAGGTCTGTTCTTTCTCTTTATCTATCTATCACTTCTCTTTTCTACACTTAGGCTATGTTCACACTGCAGGCGAAGTGATTTCCTTATGACAGTCTGACATCATAAATTCAATTTTTTTAAAAGGGACAAATCATGAAAATCAGACTTTTTCCATGTTTAAGTGCTATAATTGGGTCCCCAATACTTGTATCAACCTAGAAAATGTGAAAAGAACAACCCAGTAACTTAGTTTTGGTAAACCATTCTCTGCAAGCATGTGAAAAAATAGGTAATGCCACTTAATCTGCAATATCAACCACAACACTGCCATTTAGTTCAAAGATCACCTACAAAGTGGCAATTTTAACATGCTTTAATAAATTATCTATATGGTATTTTCAGCTAGAACCTCACATACGTACTCTGGGGACACCAAAGATTTATTTTACATCTTTAAAAAGTCTTGAAGTCTCCCCTTTAACTCATATCCAGGCCACTTTCATATGTGGTCCTAAATTGGACACATATCTGATGCTTTGTAATGTAACTTCAGTCTGAACGACCATGTCGTAGTTCATTCGACTTTTATTTCATTGAAATGTGACAGACGTCACAATTCTGCACTGAAGGAGGCGGGAAGATAACATCACGTCTTCTTCTGCGCATGTGTATTACTTCATGGTCGTTTACAGTTCACACATGAAACTGATGGCAATCGCATTTAAGTGATAATGTAAACACTAACACAAAAAATCAGACTTCAGCTAAAAATCCGGATTGAGCATTAAGACCTGTGTGAACTAGGCCTTAGCTTCTGGCCTAGTTTGTCCACTGGTTAAGAGAGAGTAAAAGCTGTTGGATGGTGTTTTTGGCACAAGCATGGTTTGTATGGGTGTTTGCAGTAGGTGGAACATCATTGTCCGTCCAACTTAATTACCCTGAAAACAAACAGCAGTTCAAGTAGGCCAGTTATACTTGTGCTTTTGGTTTGGCTCAACATATTTATGTGTGTGAACACAAAAGCATTTGCTGTGTTTGTGCATGTGTTTATTATATGATCATTTTGTACACTGTAAAAAATGATTTTCAAGTATATAAATTTTCTTAGTATATTTGTCTTGTTTTCAGTAAATATTATCTAAAAATTCTTAAATTAAGATGCTTTTTCTTGATTAGCCAAACGACCCAAGAAAATAAGTCTAGTTTTTAGACCAAAAATATCAAATTTAAGTATATTTGTGCATAAAACAAACAAAAAATCTGCCAATGGGGTAAGCAAATTTTTCTTGAATTTAGTGAATTTAGATTTTTTGCTTACCCCATTGTCAGATTTTTTTGCCTGTTTATGCACAAAATCACTTACATTTGATATTTTTGGTGTGAAAACTAGACTTATTTTCTTGGGTCGTTTTGCTCATCAAGAAAAAGCATCTTAATTTAAGAATTTTTAGATATTTTTACTGAAAACAAGACAAACATACTAAAAAAAAAATTCTTGAATTTTTTTTTTTGCATTGTATGTGCTGACCCAGTTTTTGTTAACATGCCTAATAGGGGATTGTGGGTAATGTCTTATTTACGATTGACCAAATGTGCCCCAGGCCACGTTTACACAGCAACTTTTCGAAAATGCAAACTTTTGAAAACTGGTTGCAAAGTGCAAGTTTCTGTGTAAACTAAAAAAAAACTGGAAACTAAAAAACTGTGTACACGGTAACAACAGCATGCGCTTTACGCAGCACATGTTTAATCTACAGGCTTGCACAAGTACTTGACAACCAAAACAAGAACTGTGGCCTACAGGTGCAACTCAAGATATCGAGGCTATGTTTACATGACAATGATGTAGTGAAAAATGTCTTTACAGTGCGCTTAACAAAATTTCACATACACACGGCAACGCTACCGTTATCACAGATTCGCGTTTTACATAGTTTACACAGAGACAGTTGAAAAACCTGTATTTAACAGTCTGCGTTTTCAGGACCTCAAAACTCCATTGTTGTGTAAACAAACAGCCAATTCGCATAAAAAATACCATTTACAGTTGAAATTGTTGTTGTGTACATGCTCGCTAGTTTTTGCTTCTTTACATAATTTCTTTACACAACTACTGTATAACCTTTGTACTGTAGTTGTTATGTAAATGGGAACAGCGTTGCTTCTGATGCCAGACGCTGATATGGGTCATTTTTAGGATGGCACTCAAATTGAAAAAAAAACTGTATAGTGTGTGACGGTCCCCACGCCCCAACCACCCACCCAAAACAATCACTCTGTCCTTTCACTCTCTCCTGTGTCCTTTTCATGTCTCTCTCCCTCTCTCTTTTCTCTTTTATTCTCTCTTTCTAGGATAAGTATTACAGTTAATCAGATTATCACTCTTCTCTCTGAAAAGATCCAGTAGTCAGGCAGATAAAAGGGCAGCGCAGTGTCCCCAGGGGTCCTGAGTCCGACAAGGATCAAAGGGGTTGCTGATTAGCCAAAGCAAAGTTGCTTTGATACCAAAAAGAAAGTGAGATAGAACGACTGAGCGAGAGGACAAGACAGAGAGAGAGATTCAGATAGATGACACTGTTTCATCCCATGTGTCAGCAGATGTCTTGGTTTACCTGCTTCAGAGTTCTCTTTGTGTTTCTATGTGGTTGGTCATACCGTTCTTTTATTCTTTTCTGTAGTGTACACTCTTGATCTTTGCTCTGTTCAGTATTCAATTAGTGTGTGTGCGTGCTGGTGTGTGTTAACCCCATAGTTGCTATTACCTCAGCGTGTCCTAACTCTTGTTTAAGGTTTACAGGTCAAAGTTCATCCCTGCCTGATAAACTTCATGCCATTAGTCTGATTGTGATGGACTGAAAGAGCTCGGGCAGGAAACAGTGGATAAAGTCCAGAGTGAGAATGCAATCCTCGCATAAATCATGCATTCACTGCGGCATGCAGGTGATCTTTGTAACTTTGTGCCACCCTCAGGTTTAGGAAAGTAAATGCACTTGGATTCAGCAACTTCCACACACCTGCTGCACATACAAACACAGACTTGTTTGAATAATGTCACATGCATCTACATAGACGCATACTGTAGCTGTCGGCGCTTCTGTGTTACTTGGTATTGTGGAGGTGCTGTAAATGGTGTGGCTGAATAGGGACATTACTCTTGGGTTTCCAACCCTGGGTTTGACTAAGGGGCTGTTTACACTTGGTATTAAGATGTGTTTTCATCGATCGGATCACAAGTGGACGAGAGAGACACATTAGGTTTACACCTGGTATTTAAATCCGTCTCTTTTGTCCACTTTCGACCACTTCTGTCCTGAATTCTGTGAGGGGACGGTCCCTGAGACGGTGGGCGAGTCTCTCTGCTGTCATTCAAACCCGAGCGGGAGTAATTATGAGTTTATATGGAAGCAAACTAATATTATGTCGGAGTCCAATGCTTGTTTAGCAAGTAAACATGCTGCACAGAGTTTTGTACGTGTGTATGTTAGAGCTTTTTCTGAATTTTCAGCGCAATTGATGAAATAGGATCGCACAACTTTCACACGCTTTCAAAACGAAACTACGGAGATCACCCGCAGTAGTTTTATCAATGAACGGCTAAAAATAGCGCTGTTCACCGTATGTTCACGCCAGAAGTCAAAAAAAGACGTAAAATTTGTGTTTAATACCTCAGATTAGATAAATGGGCGGAGAGAAGGCAGTCGCGTGTGGCTGTTCGAACACATTCAACCACATTGCGTTCCGCAGCTCCAAAGCGATCCGATCGAAAGTGGTTTCGACTACCTCTGGATGTGGTTGAAAGTGGTCGAAAGTGGACGCGTTCAAAACGTTTTGAACACCGTTTACACCTGGCATTAACGTCGTCCACTTGTGATCCGATCGACGAAAACGCATGTTAATGCCAAGTGTAAACAGCCTCTAAGATACAACAATCACATACTGTCCTGTTCATGTAGCTCAAATAGTAGAGCAGTGCATTAGTGGTGTAAAGGTTGTGGGTTCAATCCCATTGAAAAATGTAGGTGAGAGGTGGGCAGAACCTAAAACTTTTTGGTTTTGGCCAAATATAATTGATCAAATGCAAATATTTTTAAATGATTGACATTTAAAAATATTTGCATTTGATCAATTATATTGTTACACAAGCAACACACAGATCTCTCCTACAAATGACCATTTGAAGTTTGTTTCTATTACTTAACATTCTTTGACAATTACACCAAACATGACAGAAGTGCAAACGTTACAACTTACCCCATAGGTGGGGTCAATTGTAACAGGCAGGGGGTTAGTTGTAACACTTAAAAACACTTAAGTTTGCAGGCATATATTTCAATACTATTTTGTCTATATACTTGAAGTGAATATTGTTTATATATCTGTCTATAATAAACAGGTATCTACACTATTCATACCTCATGTAACCATAGTTCATTTATAAATGGATACAAATATCTAAATATGTGAGAAAAAGCTGCACAATTATGACAAAGAAATATATATATATATATATATATATATATATATATATATATATATATATATATATATATATATATATATATATATGTGTGTGACCCAGACTGTAAAAACCATACTAAAGTCTCAAAATCAAATTTTGAAATAATGAAATGTCTGATTGTAGCCATTCATTTCATTATGATTTTAATATTTGACATGACCCTATTCCAATCAATATTAAATATATGAACAAAAACAAATTTTGACACAATTTTTGAAAAGACAGGCACATTTATTTTGTTGGGAGCCAGCAATTAGTGTGTAGCCGATTTAAAACAACGGCAAGAATTACGCCAACGTTAGCTGTTTTCATATCGTAAGTATTTTCACAGAGCGGGGTTAGTTGTAACGCTGTGTTAGAACTTACCCCGCTCTGTGAAAATATGCTATGTTTTAGTCAACAAGACACATTAAGATGACACAACATTGGTTTTGGTATCTTACACACCCAACTCAGAAACCGAAAAAAACATATAATGAAAAAATTTACTTACATGCCACCAAAACACTCATCAATAACTCTATGGAAAACATACCTTTTCATAAATTTGCAGGAGACAGTCTTTTGGCAGCGTGAAAACAATATGAGAAAATCAAATCGCTCAACCCTGTGCAACAATTAAAACAGTCCGTGTTACAACTTAACCCCGCCTTAGTTTTTGGCCCGCGCACACATTTACTCTACGGTGGCCCATTGATGCAAGTACCGCAACATTTGATATACCTTATATACAGTACATCACTTTTAATAAAAGCATCTGCCAGATGCGTAAATGTTAACATACTGCTGACCACCAAAGTTCAATCTACCCATGCGTTTTAAAATCCGGAGGCTGGATGGAAGGCATAGTGAAGCTACGGTAGCTGCCACAGGACAAACATGTCATCGTCTGAAACGCCCTGTAGAGCGGTTTGTCCGTTAAGGGCTGCTGTAGAAACATGGCGGTGACTTCTATAAGGGGACCTGGGGTAAATGTAAATAAAAGCGGCTCATTCAAAGGTAATAAAACAATACAGTTCATTATGTAAGGTCTTTATTCACCACTTATGTTTAATGTAATTATGTACATTATATAGCATTTCTGTCACACGATCCTTCTAAAAGTCTCACATTGCACCTTTAAATAAAATAGTAGTGACTTTGTTTCTATAGTGTTAGCAAAGCAAAGTCGTGAGTTTAATCCCAGGGAACACACATCAACTAATAAAAACACATACTGAACACAAGCATCAGGTCACTACAAGACAAATACATGTTCACACACGCTTATACAAGTATCAACATAAGCCCTAATAAGTTGCAGAAACACATTACATAACGCCTAAGACCCCAAAGAGCATAAACCACACACAAAGATGGTTAAACAAACACGTGAACTTACTTAAACAGTGACCCTTAGAAAGGTTTTAGGACATTTTATGAGCACTCTTCCAAGATTACATGCTTGTGACACACCCTGTATAGACATGTACCCTGAAAGTTTAAACAATGAAGGCTAAGACACACACAGATCTGCACGCAAACACTCGTGAGATACACACACATGCACTGAGCAGAAAGTAAACACAACCCAACTGTCCTTGAGCGTTTGTTTGTGACAGCTCTTAAAGGGATGACGTTTATTGGTGTGGTTTATTCTTTCACTGAGCTTTTAGGAGCGCATGAATCAGACATCTGTCCCTTTAATCTCTGTCTATGTTTGTTTACATGGCTGTCCATTGTCATGTAAAGCAATGTAAATTATATATGGACAGATGACTTCCTTTCAAACAGCCTCAAACTTAAACTAGTTGCTTCCCATAAGAACGAAGAAAATAACACAGATCTCTTTGATATCTCAATTGGTTCTTCAAATGAAGAGAAATTGGAAACTTTTGCATACGTCACCAGCGTCTCATATATTTCTCCTGAGAAAAAGACCCAGAAATATTACAAATGTTTCAGGTCTTCAGTCAAAAATTAATTTTCATCAAATTCAACCAAGTCTTATTAACACAAGTTATATTAAATTTACAGTTCTAAGCTACTCTTCATGCACCAATACAAAATTTCTATGACAATATGATTTTCTGTTACTTATTTGGTATTCGAATGACATACTGATACTGATAGATAGAGATACAGTTTTGCTTTTACTTCTTTGTTTCAAATTATTATGTTCTGAAATCCTAAAACGATTGGTAATGTTGTTTTCTATGGCACACTGTATTCAGTTTGTACATGTACAGTACGTTCTATTGCAACAAACCGCTACCAGATTTTTATACTTAATAATGCACCGTGGGTGTATTTGTGTTTTTACGTGTTTGTATTAGGCTGTAGTTTTGTGTTCGTTACTATGTGTGTTTGTGTGTTTTGTCTCATACTCTTTTGAGGCCTGCAGGTTTCACCTTTGACCTCTGTTCTTTGTTCCCTCTCTCCGGTGGCAGAATGAAAGAGATCAACATGTCTCTCCCACCGATTATCTCCACCTCTCTGACTGTGCCAAAGTGACTGTGTAGATTTGGGTCCTTTTGTGAGATTAACAAAACATTGGTTTAACATAATCACATACTGCTCAATGTGTTCATAGCTCACAGTTAAGCCAGCGGTGAATTTGTGCCCACTGCGTTGAATCAACACCCGTTGCGCGAAAATGCCCATCATTGACTGTTAAACATTATAATGTTCATTTAAAAAATATTATGGCAATATTATTGCTTCCAACTGCAAATATAAATGTAGCACTATTAGCTTAATTTAACTCTTTCACCGCCATTGACGAGATATCTCGTCAATTAAGAGAAAACGCTTCCCCGCCAATGACGAGATTTTCCGTCTTTCCGCAATACCGCTATTATCCACCAGCAACTTTTTAAACCCGGAAGTATTGCCCTATGGCAAGCGGCTGCATGTCCGTGTCTGTTTTAAAGATCGCTCTGAATGGGATCTCTATGAAAAGTCAGTCACAAAAATTTAATTATCTCTGCTTTTTGCTCAAAATGTGGTGTATTTGAAGAAACCTACCCATATTCAAAAGCTGATTACAAAAGAACCACTGAAGGTAGGATGAAACGGGTTTTTTTTTGTTTGAAAGCAGAGGGGCTGTTCTTTCATTTGGTATATTGTATGTTTATATATTTAAAGAAAAACATTTTCTGGAAGGCATTAAATTTTGGTGAAAATCATGAAAAACGCTGGATGGCAACTTTTTTTTAAAAACGCTGGCGGTGAAAGAGTTAATTCAATATCCATTTCCCAAATCACACCGTTTTCCCTCTTACGCTGGATTTCCACCAACTGCGGAGCGGCTGCAGATCGGCTCTGCTGCATTACGGCTCTGCACTCCGCCATCCGCCAATACACACCAGTCCGAATTTGTTGCAGAGCGGCTGCGTGCTGAAGTGACGAGGACCCATGAGGTCTCGCAAATTCACGTGATGATCTCGCGATATCTAGTTCTGTCTCCGCCCATTATGACGTTAAATTATGACGTTTTGCTGGACCAGCCTTGATCATGACACGAGATCTCGCGAATTCAGGTATGATCACGCGATATAGTCATGGCTCCGCCCTGCGGAGTTGGCCAGACGGTCAAAAATAGAAGCTCTGCGTATTTGTTCCGGAGGGCGGCGGATGGCCGGAGCCGTGACGGATTCGGAACACAGTCAGTGGAAATACACACATTGACTTGAATGGAAACCGATTAACTCCACCAACGTTCGGCAACGGATCAGCAGCCGTTCCGCAGTCGGTGGAAACTATTTACAAAATTTAACTAGCATTGGGTCAAAAAGGAAAAAACCCAGTCGATGGGTTAAATTAACTCAGAAAATGTTTATATTTGATCCAACAATTTTAGCATTTTTAGAGTGCATAGATCTCAGATAATTATACAGTCTCAAAATGCTGGGTTATTTATACCCAGCATTGGGTCAAAAAGGGATGAACCCAACCTGTTGTTTTGTAATCTAACCCAAAATTTTATAGAGTTTTATAAAGGGATAGTTTACCCAAAAATGATATTAAACCCATGATTTACTCACCCCCTAGCTGCCCGAGATGCATATGTCCATCATTTTCCAGACAATCAAATTTTCAGTCGTTTTAGAAAATGTCTTAGATCTTTCAGCTTGTAAAATGTAAAGTTACGGGGTCCACTTCCTTCAAGTAAAAAAAATGTGCATTTATCCTTTACAGAAGTATTCCAAACGGATAAACAAAGGCATTCTTAGAGTAATTCGGCACCATTTTTTAGAGTGTATCCTTATTATTAGAAATCTTTAGTTATACTAATACAATCCCATGATTGTATACACTCTAAAATCTATTGGGTTGGTTTAACCCATACTTGGGTAAATACTGACCAGAACCAACTTTTGGGTTATAAATAAATCTATGCTGGGAGGTTGTAATCCAACCATGGGTTGAAACAACCCAGCATTAGGGTTGAAACAATTCAGCATAGGTTTATGGGTTAAACAGACCCAATAGTTTTTAGAGTGGAACTATTTTACAAGGTGGCTAATTTGCTTGAATTTGTATTTTCTCATTTGCACATTTAATTATGATTTTCCTCGTCCTAGTGACATTAGGTTTAGGGGTGGGGCTTCTATTGCTGTTTTATAATAACTATACGATTCACTTTGTATAAATTCATGCAAATAGAGTGCCGCAGGGATGACGTATTTTTGTAGTCCATGCAGCCCCAAAAGTTAGCGGGACACTGGTTCCCTCACTAAAAAGCCCATGACACTTAGACGTTTTGTCCGACAAGATAATCTTCACTAATGAACACAACTTTTATAAATTTTGAAGTCTAAATTATGTTTTGTTTTTTATTTCTAGTAAATGCATTTACATTTCAAAATTCATAAATATTTTTTTTATAAATTATCCTGTTGGACAAAATGTATAATTGTCATAAACTTTTGTTAAACAAAGAACTCATTTATTTTTCGCAATAATCTAAAAGTCTATGAGAAAAATGAATGGGCTTTCGGTAGAGGGATCTACTGTCCCACTAACTGTTGGCCTACAAAAATACGTCATCCCTGTGGCACTCTATTATTATAGCCACCTTGTAAAATATTTACAAATTCCTGTGAGATCAGCATGGTTATACACATCGGGCCATTCCACATTTGTCTTTTTAGAAAATGTCTCATAAATTCAGAAAACAAACTTCATTACAGTCCCCATGCACCTAACAAGACCCATTCAATGACCTTTGCCCTTAGCGGAGTAATCGTAGCCAAAACATGTTTCCTCCTGTGCCAACAAGTCTGGTATTAGTTACACTTTTAATAGGCAGGTTTAAAAAGGGCGGTGCAGCGTGGGACAGATCAAAAGTTCTTTCCTAAATGTCCTTTGTCGTGACTTTGCTGCGTTTGATGTCTAAGCTGTTGACTCTCTCTCTCTCTTTCTCTACCTCGCTTTCTCTCTCTCTCTCTCATTTCAAAGAGAGGAAAGAGTCATCTGCCTCCCGCGGCCTGCCAACACGCAGACCACCAGGGGAAGTGAGGGAGCGAAAAAGAAAGAGGAAGAGAAAGATGACTGGAGAGATTGGACAGTCGGGAGCTTTTGAAGAGAAGAAAGAAGAAAGACTGGATTCTGCCCCGAGAACAGCGATAAAGCTGGTGGGGGTATTTGAAAAGAAAAAGAGAGAAATTTGATAGTGATGTAGACTGGGATAGCCTTTTAACATGTACTTTGCTCTGTGTATTTTTAAACACATCTTACTATCAGGGCCGGAGTGGGGCCACTTTTCAGCCCGGGAGTTTCAGGCCCAAGACCGGCCCACTTTTTCTATAGTGTTATTCCAAATTAGCACTTTTTTCAAATTGGATAAATAAAGCAACAGTTCAGCTCTTACTATAGTTTTTATTAATATCATGGTTCAACAAATAAGGTAAAAGTTAAATAATATTTAACTTAAGATGAGAAGTTCACAAAAATATTCCTCTACACTCTAAAAAAGGCTGTGTTATTTTTTTACCCATAATGGGTAAATATTGGACAGAACAAATGCTGGGTTAAAATAACCCAATGTTGGGTTGTTGTTATGCAACCATGGATTATAATAACCCAACAGTTGGGTTAAAACAACCCAGCATTGGGTCAATTTTAACCCAGCAGCGTGTTCTGTCCAATATTTACCCATTATGGATCAAAAATAGCCCAGCCCTTTTAGAGTCTATTCCACAAGAAAAGGTTGATAAATTATTAGCATTGCTAATGCTATGATGCCTATGATTAATCAGGTGCAAATAGAAATATAAAACCCAGTCCTAATTAAAAAAGAAAACAATTTGACAAAAATATTGAATCCAATATTGGGTAAATATATAGCATAAAAAGTGATTTATAAGCTTTTTTTAGGCTTGTCATTTTTGACTGGGAACACAAAAGGTGTTATATGGTTCTGAACACAACCTGAGGGTTAAATAACTTTAATTCATATTGTTTACTCATTGCCTCCTCGTTTTCAGCGGGGGACTGCTCAGAAGCTGCTTGCATAATATTTGCAAAGTCTATGAATCGCATGTATACACAAAAGGCTAATATTTTAACTAAAAAAATGTTGGCTTGTAAATAGTTTGAAAACGGTATTAGCCGAATAATTACGTTGCTAATGCTAACCACTAGGCTTATTTCTCTTTAAGTTACCTGTTGTCACTTTTGTTTGTCCTCTTGAAAATAAATCTGTAAGTTTGGCACATTTGGCAGCATCCTCCTCCAATGGATTTTTTCTTCAACCTGTTTTTTACGCCCTCCTCCTCTCAGACGCGTATACGGTAGGGCCGGCCCAGCCTACCGGAGAAAAGTTTTGGAAAAGACGTGCTATGGACCGAACCAACTCTATGGGAGGGGAGGGGAAAACTCCCTCACATGGTACAACCCATGCAGAGGCTGCGCGCTGCAGTGTCAATGCGAAACGTGTGAAGTGTCATTTAATAGAAGATAGACTCACTAACGTGACAAATGTAAAAAATAAAAAAACCTCGACCGGCCCAAAAGTGAAGCGGCCCACCGGGAATCCTCCCGGTTCTCCCGATTACCCACTCCGGGCCTGCTTACTATATAATCTTTCTATTTTTTCTTCTTGTTTTCCTTTCTTTCTCTTTACAAAGAACAGTGTGGTCTGTTTGCACAACACGGGGACATGAAAACCATTGCCCCTTCACCTGATGCCAAAGATCATGAACTCCTATAGTCAACAGATTCAGGGAAACTCTGTGTCCTGTTTGACGTTTGCCAGCTTTGAGCACATCAGTTAAGATCTGGGCCTGTTTTAGGCCATCTATAGAGAATAAATGAGAGCATCTGGCACCGTGTAGCAGTGAGACCCATACTGAGCTCTGAACAGAAATCAGAGAGCATCAGATGAATAGATCAATAGATGAATAGGTGAAGTGAGTAAGAAAACAGCTACTCACTGTCACGCTGCCCTTTCTGTCCTCTTTGTACTATTTGGATAAAATCTCTTTTATCTGCTGGTGCCTGTCTCTGCATCAACACAACAGACTGACTCCCTTTTCTTTGATAGAGGAAGCAAAAACCACATTTGTGTTGCAGCATCAGTTAAACCCTTTTCACACAGACATTACGGAGAATACACGGAATATGCATCCGGGATTTGCCCGGGATCGTTCGATTTTTGGTTTTTTTGGAATCTGTGTGCGGGTTCACAAAGATACCGTAAGGATCCTGAAAAGACACGTGACACGTACAAAAAAAATGTTATACCCATCTTTTAATACCTTTTTAATACAATGGGGGGCTGAAACTTGGGTAACCTTTAGAAAAAAGGTTGTGTGCTTTAAGAGACAAACACTAAAGGTTGAATTAGGTAAGGGGGCATAGGTTTGGGCCCAATACATGGATTTGCCTTGGGCCCCCAAATCACTAAATCTGCCCCTGCCTCTGAGAGTACCATCCCAGCAACAGAAAAGTTACAGTTTTAAACATTTTTTGTATCTTTTTTTTTGTCCTCGATATGTTTTTGTTAGATGCACTGTCAGATAAAATGGTCAAAATATCTACCCCAGCTGTAACTGGGGTTGTACCCTTTTAAAAAAATACTGGTTTTTATTTTATATTAGTAGCTCAGAGTTACAGTTGAGTTAAGTATCTCAAAGGTGCATATTGGTACCAAATATATACATATCTGTACCTTATGGTACATATTAGGATCTTCTGAAAGGGTACTGCCCAAGTGACACATATTTTGAAAAAAATTTGTAACAGTGTGTGCTATCTGAAACACGTCAGATAGTTAAAACAATAAGTCAGATAGAAAAACTTTCCATGTCCTTTTCACACAGACACATGCACTCTCCCTCTCTCTGTCTTACTCGGCAGGGTGGGTTTTAATCTATTTTCACCCCTGGCATCTTAAGAAAGTAGTAACTTCCTGCAGAGAGAGTCACTCCTGACCAAACTCTGTGTGTGTATCCCATGACATGGAAATAGTGGTTTTCTTCCAATATTTTCCATCTCCCATTTCAGTTTGGTTAAACTACCAATTAAGACACAGCTAGGATTTACATTTAGTTCAATTACGGTAACGAGAGCATATGAAATGCTCATTACATGTTTCTCAGGCAGTAACCACTGTGAAATGCATTTGGAATGAAAAAAATTTCAATCACAGCAGAAGGGAATAATGAGCCAAATCATCAGCGACCACCTTCTCACCGAGAGAGACAGGAAGTGGAAACACCAAAAAGTTTTTCACAAACGGGTATAAAACTTCCTCTGTTCTGCATTAAATGGGTCTCTTGGAGTCGCTCGTCCTGTCCCCTTCCTGCCGCTCCTAAAACTCATTACCGGACCCAAACCCCCATCCCTCTTTCTTAATTCCTCTTTTCCTTGTCTCTTCCCACTCAATATTTCTCTCTGGTATCCTCAGTGCTTTATCTGACCATCCTGTTACCATGGTTACAGAAGAGAAAAATAGCTGAGCTAAGGGTAGATCACATATTAATCTTCATAATTTAGGGTTGGGCTGTATTACTAAGTGTTTGGATGCTGTAAAGTGTGGACATAGACATAAATCTGAATAAAGAGTGAGATAAGATTTTTTTGTCTAAAAAGAAATGTTGGCTGTTAATTAGATGTCACCCACTACTATTTTGTTTCTGTTGCACTGCATGTACATGCATGGTTATTTTTTGGAGAGGTTTTGGTGGATGGAAAATTTAATCCTGTCATTCTGTCTATTACTTATTATTAAAACCCTGTATGACTTTAATTTTTCCAAGTTAAGATGCATATATGTCACTCACTCTTTTCCATACAATGAAAGTTAATGGTGACCCGGGACCATCCAGCTCCAAAAAGTATTTGGTATAATATGTGTTCGCATAGTTTAAGGTTAAAAAAACATTTTTTTTCACATACTGTTCATTTTTGTAGCTCCAGATATCCTGTCTTCCTCAAACGCTTGGATTTTGTACAAAACTCATTGATCTGAAAAGCACTGTGTCCCTGATTGGCCAGCTAATCTGTACGTTGTGATTGGCCTAAATAACTCTGACGTCAGACGGAAATGTGATGCTCCTTACCATGTTTCGCTCATGATGCAATGCTGACAGGAGTTCACTAAGAGGCTGAGTCCGAAGCGGGAGGAATTATGACAATGTTGATCTTCCTTACATCCCCAATCCCAGGAAGTAAACTGTTGCCTATCCGTGTATTTGTTGTAGTCCAAGAAAAGAGATTTACGTTGAAAATGATAACTCGCGTCATCGTTTACTTTGGAATATGTACCTTTTGCATATCGTTAACATGAATAATGCACACTTACCGCTAAACTAATGCACACTAAGCCGCTAAACACCACCTCTGTCAGAAATAAGATAATGATATTGACCGAATGCTCTTCGCATTTGTGATGTGTTCATCAAATACTTTCACTTCAAATCCGCTTAATCCCAGCCTCACACTGAAAAAATTATTCATTCAATTTACTTAATTTTTTTAATCAATTTAAAGATGCAGTTTGTAAAATTTTCGCCGCTAGATGGCGCCAGATCAAACAATAACAATGATGTTGTTTACTGACGCTCTGAAGCAGCGTGGAATTATGGGATTTGTAGTCTTTAACTCAACCACTGATGGCCA